>NC_072436.2:112685500-113014000 GCF_028878055.3 Symphalangus syndactylus
CATGTGGTCAAGCAAGGTTTATACTGGGAAAACGCCTGGGGTGAAGTTTCAGGAGGGGTTTGTACTTGCAGACAAAGTATAAGATGATGAAGAGTTTGAAAACTGTGCCAAAGAGTGAGTTTGCACCTTCATTCCTGAGTGAGGGCCTGGGGTACCTTCAAGTAAGGAGGGGAGGAAGGTTCACTCCCTCACCATGCATCAAATGATCTGGAGCTTAGTAGGTTCTTCCCACCCCCACTACACACCATCCAGAGGTGACAGCCAATAGTGATTTTAAGATAAGCGGAAGAACTACCTCAATAACCTCAGAGACAATTAGTCCCCATATAGGACACCGTGTTAGGCCACTCTTGCACTGCTATAAAGAAATACCTGAGACTGGGTAATTTATGAAGAAAACATGTTTAGTTAAGTCAAGGTTCTGCAGGCTGTACAGGAAGCATGACACCCTCATCTGTTTGGCTTCTGGGAAGGCCTCAAGGAACTTTCACTCATGGCGGAAGGTGAAGCAGGACATGGCATCTTACAAGGCAATGACGGAGCAAGGAGGAGAGCGAGATGCTTTTAAATGACCAGATCTCATGAGAACTCACTCATTGTCGTGAAGACAGCGCCAAGCCTTGAGAGGTCCACTCCCATGACCGAAACACCTCCCACCACTGGGGATTACAATTCAACAAGAGATTTGGGCGGGGACAACTATCCAAACTATATCAGACACTCACGTACCTATTTTTATGACGTCAATAAAGTTTGTTGTATCAATTCACAAAAAGAAAATGCTTTAAGAGTCATTTTCTTAAAACGTGGAGGCTAGGCATGGTGGCTCACGCCTGTAATCCCAGCACTTTGGGAGGCCAAGGCAGGCGGATGACGAGGTCAGGAGTTCAAGACCAGCCTGGTCAACATGGTGAAACCCCTGCCTCTACTAAAAATACAAAAATTAGCCAGACATGGTGGTGGGTGCCTGTAGTCCCAGCTACTCAGGAGACTGAGGCAGGAGAACTGCTTGAACCAGGTGGCGGAGGTTGCAGTGAGCCGAGGTTGTGCCACTGCACTCCAGCCTGGGTGAAAGAGCAAGACTCCATCTCAGAAAAAAAAAAAAAAAAAAAAAAAAAGTCAGGTGGAGAAGAATAAGTTATTCTTAACAGGTGGGACTCCATTAACAATTCTGCCATGAGTGCCATGAGACGGGTATTCACGATAAATTTTTCACTCATATCACAAGTGTTTACTGAGCATATACTCTCCCTTGGACACTGTGATCCCTTTGGACATGGTGGGGCCCAGAAATAACCCCAACAAGGACTATAAGAAGTATCTCAAGTCTGCAAGGGGAGATTAAACATAAGACAAACATCAAAGCAAAGCACAAGATGACCATTATTTAGTGACCTAGGGGGCTATTCATTCATTCGCACCATTATTTATTCCAATCAATGAATAAGAGGCATGATGGTGGACAGTGTGTGCTGTGGGAATGGGGTGGGCTTTAGGGTAAGCTTTATATTAGAGGTTCTTACCTCTGATTTCATGTTAAACTCACTTAACTAAGGAGCTTGTAAAAAATAAGTTAGTGGGTACAAAAAAGTAGTGAGAAAGAATGAATAAGACCTACTACTTTATAACACAACACGGTGACTATGGTCAAAAATAACAGTACATTTTAAATAACTAAAATAATATAATTGGATTGTTTATAAAAAAAAGAATAAATGCTTAAGGGGATGGAGACCCCATTCTCCGTGATAAAATTATTTCACTTTGCACGTCTATATCAAAACATCTCATGTACCCCATAAATATATACACCCACAAAAATTAAACATTAAAAACATTTTTAAAAAAAGAATCAGTCAGAAAAATATAACAAGAGCAAGACATTGCAAACAATAAAAACCAGAGAATAAAAAAAGCATAAAGCTGCTGGGATTCTCATTTGTGTGATGTGGAGTGGGGCCAAATTTTGATAGTTTTTAATGCATTCCCAACTGATTCGAATTTGAAGCCAGGGTTGAAAACCACTAATACATACTTAATGATACTTTTTCTGGGTCATGAAAGCTACGGATAGGGTTTGTACATACGGAAAAATCACAACGAAGTACCATAAAATCTGTTATTTTGTCTTCTGGCAATTTCTACCATGCCAGGAAGCATCCTACGAGGTGAGTCACTATTTAAATTCTCCAGTGTCAGAAATAAAGGGAATTAACACGTATTAAGATGTGCTGCTGGGCGCCTGTAATGTGACAGAGGTTCCTGGATTAAGGGCAAACCTGAAGAGGGAGTTTCAAAAGGACACATTCAGTTTCTAAGAAAGTCAAAAACCTTCATTATAAGATGCCTGGCCATACTGTAATTCCACTGTGAATGCAGACCTAATGCCATCACTGTAATAGCAATATTTTTATGTCGTCTAAGTGGCAGACACTTCACAGACATTTCTAATTCCCAACAACCCTATAAGGCAGGCTTTTTTTTTTTTTTTTTTTTGAGACAGAGTCTCATTCTGTCACCCAGGCTGAAGTACAGTGTTACGATTTCAGCTTACTGCAATCTCCACCTCCCAGGTTCAAGTGATTCTCCTACCTCAGCCTCCCGAGTAGCTGGGACTACAGGTACATGTCACCATGCCCGGCTAATTTTTGTATTTTTGGTAGAGGCGGAGTTTCACATGTTGGCCAGGATGGTCTCCATCTCTTGCCCTCCTGACATGCCCACCTTGGCCTCCCAAAGTTCTGGGATTACAGGTGTGTGCCACTGCGCCCAGCCATAAGGCAGGTATTTCTTTATTTTATTTTATTCGATTTTAATTTAATTTTATTTTATTTTTGCGATGGAGTCTCACTCTGTCGCCCAGGCTGGAGTGTAGTGGTGTGATCTCAGCTCACTGCAACCTCCGTCTCCCTGGTTCAAGCAATTCTCTGCCCCAGCCTCCCAAGTAGCTGGGATTACAGGTGCTTGCCACCACCCCCCACTAATTTTTCTATTTTTAATAGAGATGGGGTTTCACCATCTTGTCAAGGCTGGTCTTGAACTCCTGACCTCGTAATCCACCTGTGTTGGCCTCCCAATAAGGCAGGCATTTCTTTTTCTGGTTTTACAACTGATGAAAGTGGGGCTCAGTTACTAGTTAGGTAACCTGAGGCACGTTGGCTTACCTCTCTGAGCCCCACTGTAATAGCCATTCATCTTTATAGGGTCAGGCCTGGCCATATAAGGATGAAACTTGCCCAAGCACTGCCTCTCAAACTTCTTCCATGGGGAAAAGTAGGATTTACTTCCACCTTCTAACATTGTAATTTCATAAATTTCACATTCCAGAACAATAGCCTTCTGCTTTAGCAAGATAACAAAGATGAAATACCTAACGAAATTTATATGAAGATGTGTTTATAGTAAAAGCACCCTTGCCAGTAAGATTTTAGGGACTTCCAGTAAGATTTTAGTAAGTGCCATGATTTTGGTTCAGGCAGAAAAAAAGCATACCCAAAGACTTCCTTAGACACTCCATTTTGTTGAGGAATTATCTGCATTAATCATTCTTTTGCATTTACAATGCTAGGGTCCCCTGAGTTTGTTTAGAGATGAAATAGAATATTGTCACCCACAATGGGGCCAAATAGACCTGAGCTGTAATCTCCATGGTACAGTGTGCCACTGTGTGACCTTGGACATATGGCTTGAATACTCTGAGCCTCTATTTCCTCACTTACACTATGGGAATAAAATATCCAATGGGTAAAGTTGCTCTTATGGATACATTTTTAAAATGTGTGGACATAACACACAAAAAGCATCTGGTAAAAATACATCATAATAAGGCCAGACGTGGTGGCTCACACCTGTAATCTCAGCACTTTAGGAGGCTGAGGTGGGTGGATCATCCGAGGTCAGGAGTTTGAGACCAGCCTGGACAACATGGTGAAACCCCATCTCTACTAAAAATACAAAAATAAATAAATAAATAAATTAGCCAGGCATGGTGACACGTGCCTGTAATCCCAGCTACTCGGGTGACTGAGGCAGGGGAGTCACTTGAACCCAGGAGACAGAGGTTGCAGTGAGCCGAGATGGTGCCACTACACTCTAGCCTGAGGGACAGAGTGAGACTCTGCCTCAAAAAAAAAAATAAACATCATAATAAAGGCTAATATTTACTGGATATTTCCTGTATTTCAGGCACTCTGCTAAGCTCTTGGAGCTCATCATTGTAGCTGATTTCCACAGATTATGAGTTAGGTACTATTAGTCCTGTTTCACAAATGTGACCAGGACAAAGTGAGATGCAGTAATTTTCCCAAGGTCAAGGTAGTGGTGCTAGGATTTGAATTCAATCAGGGCTGACTCCAGGGCTTGCTCTATTAAAAACAAAGGCGTACTGAGCTCAGGAAAAGTCAGATGTTACTCTTCTTTATTAGAAAAATAAATTATGGAATATGCTTTGTTTTTAAGCAATGGAATAAACCATGCTACGAGAAACTCTGGTCCAGCAAATAGCCTCCCATTTCCTATAGATTTTGTCAGTGTCATTCTTTTTTACTTTATTTTTTGATTTTTTTTTATTTCCATAGGTTATTGGGGAACAGGTGGTGTTTGGTTACATGAGTAAATTCTTTAATTGTGATTTGTGAGATTTTGGGGCACCCATCACCCGAGCAGTATACACTGCACCCAATCTGTAGTCTTTTATCCCTCACCCCTTTCTCACCCTTTCCTCCTGAGTCCCCAGAGTCCACTGTATCATTCTTGTGCCTTTGCATCCTCGTAGCTTAGATCCCACTATGCGTGAGAACGTACCATGTTTGGTTTTCCGTTCCTGAGTTACTTCACTTAGAGTAATAGTCTCCAATCTCATTCAGGTCACTGTGAATGTCATTAATTCATTCCTTTTTATGGCTACATAACATCCCATTATATATATAATACATACATACACACACACACACACACACACACCACAGTTTCTTTATCCACTCAATTGATGGGCATTTGGTTGGGCTGGTTCTATATTTTTGCAATTGCAAATTATGCTGCTATAGACAGGCACGTGCAAGTGTCTTTTTCATATGATGACCTCTTTTCCTCTGGGTAGATATGTGGCATGGCACACAGACAGACAGACAGCTGGGGCTGAAAGAAAGGGAGGGAATCCTACCTGCTTGGACTTTTTATGGTGCTGAATAGGTGGAAAGTAAGTGTTGCACCGTGTGAGTCACTGTGTGTGGAGGAGGGGAGTTAGGCCTTCCGAGATGTGAATGATCACGTGGAAGAAGGGTGAAAATGAAGCCACATGGACAGGTCAGCAGAGCCCTGCACTCTTAGAATGCAAGAAGAGCTAACAAGAATTTCAGGCCAATAATTGAGTCAAAAAGGAAAGGTGAGGTCTTAGTGGAGTCTGTAGGGAACAAATTATATTCCATATCCTGCAAACTGAATTTACCAATGTCCCTGCCAATCTTTAAATCCCTCTCTTTTTACCTTTATTTTGAAATAATTATAGGCTCACAGGAATTTGAAAAAGTGGTACAGAGTCCTCCTATGCACAATTTACCCAGTTTCCCCCAATGGAAACATTTTCCAAACCTGTAAACAAATATCCAAACAAGCAAACTGATACTAGTGCAATCTACAGACCTCGTTCACATTTCACTGCACGTGTGCCTGTGTGTGTGTGTGTATGGGTGTGTCTGTGTGTAGTTCATGTGTATGTCTGGTTCACGTGTATGTACAGATCCATGTAACCTCAACCAAAATCAAGATGCAGAACTTCTTCACCACGAAAAGGCCCTTTGTTGTATTTATTTCCAACCTTGTTTTCCTTCAACAATTCCTACTTAAGTTTACAATGCCACCATTACTGAGTCACCCGGATAAAAACCTGAGAGTCATTATTCTCCAGAACATTAAGACAAAGAAAGTACCAATCCCACACATCCAACCCATTTCTCTGTTCCTATTCCTGAAGCCTTCATTCAGACTTCTACTGTCTCTTATCCATTCTCTCAAAACGACTTCTGAATGCTGTTGGTTATGAGACATCACCAAGCTAAGTGGCAGGAAGGATAAATGATAAGGATCCAATAAAAATAGCCCCTACCTTCATGGGACTTACAGTTTTGGAAGGAAGATAATAATCAAAGAATCACATAAACATATGTAAATTTACAACTGAACTAAATGCCAAAAAGGAGAGATACTTTTTGACAGATAACAGAGGGGAAATTTAGCTTCTGGCAAAAAGTGACACTGGGCAGGAATTTTGAGAATAAATAAAAATCAACCAGGTTAAACAAGTGTGTGGTGAAGGGCAATGAGACTTAATGGCCATTGTGATGGTGAAAAGAGGTGGGGCCTTTAAGAGGTGACTGGTTCATACAGGCTCCTCCCCTCATGAGTGGGATGAATGGTCTTATAAAAGAGGCTTTACAGTGTTTGGCCAGCCTGCCCATCTGCCATGTGAGGACACGGCATTTCTCCCCTCCAGAGGATGCAGCTCTCACCAGACACAGAACTTTCGTTGCCTCGATCTTAGACTTCCCAGCTTCTGAAACTGTGATAAAATAGATTTCTGTTTTTATCAGTTACTCAGTCTCAGGTATTCTATTATGGGAACACAAAATAGACTAAGACAGGAGTAATAAAATAGTTTAGGAAGTTCCAGAGAGAGTGAACCACATTTCGTGACAGAGAACATGGAGGATGGACGGAAAAAAAAATAAAGGTGGGATGGGCATGGTGGCTCATGTTTGTAATCTCAGCACTTTGGGAGGCTGAGGCAGGAGAATCACTTGAGGCCAGGAGGTGGAGGCTGCAGTGAGCTATGATTGCTCTACTTTGCTCCAGGCTGGGTGGCACAGTGAGACCCCATTTCTTTGATAAAAAAATCAAGGCGACTGACGTGGTGTGGAGAGTTTGTGAACAATGAAGAGGTTGAGGACGTTTAAATATTGCAAGGCCTTGCCTCCACCCACACGAGTGATTTTTTATCTACCTCCAGAAAGCAACGTGAACTCCCTATCCCTGAAGGGCTGCCTATGGGGTTATATGATCAGGCTGCTTGGGTTGCGGCATGGAGGTGGGGATGCATAGGGTGCAGGGGTTCGTCAGGTCCCCACTGCAACCACCCGGGGGAGATGATGGTTTGGATCAGGATGGTGCTAGCCATAGACATGCAAGGAATTGACAGAAAGCCCACCCTGCGATCATGTCTTAATGTATCTTCCCTCCAGTTTGGGGCTTCTCTAACTCTTCAAGTGCAACTAAAGGGGCCTCTCTGAAATGCCACTGATGGCAAGTGAATTCAGAATAAACTCCAAACCCAATCACAATACATAACCTGCTTTGCGATCGGGCTCATACCCACTTTCCAGCCTCATCTCTCTCGGTCTCACCCAGCAGCTCGCCCTGCCTCAGTAAACTACAAGAATTTCCCTGTTAGATCTGTATCGGGGCCTACATAGTGCTGAGCAGACGATGTAGAATTCAATGGGAATGGCACTCCATGGGTTTACACAGTACGGCTACCCTGCCCATATTGAGAGTTCCCAAACCCTGATTCCCTTATACTGGCATTGACGCTGTCCACATCTCACAGAAGAGCCTGGAGGTATGGATGCTACATGTGCAGAAGTTGAGTCTCCTAAACAGACCTGCAAACACATAGCAGCTTCACCAGCAATTCTCATCACCAGTCCAAGTGGAAGCAAATCTGAGCAAGACCTCGAGGTTACTGCATTAATGAACTGTTTTGGAAAAGCATTAAGAGAAACACAGAGACAGGCAGGTACAGGGCAGAGCATGGACCTTAAATAGGTTTGAACCTAAGGACTCCGATCTTCCTCCTCTGCTCCTAGTTTCTAAAGCTCACATTATAGAAATGCTTTTCTAGACACCTGTAACAAGAAAGTCAATCTCCAAGGCAAGATACAGATGCTTTTAAAGTGGCTATTTAAGGGGAAGGGTGGGGCAGAAACAATCACACATAACAGAATTTCATGAAGATGAAATCCAGTTGTAAAATCACCAGGATCCCCAAAGGGCTGTCATGTTAGGAAAAAAAATGCTAAAACATTCTACTCTCATTCGGTCCCATTATTCAAAAGAACACATATTTTATAATCCAGGGAAGCCCTCCATTGTTTGAGAATTAGCTGCAGTTTTCCAGCCCTAATTCCATAAATAGCCTTTAAGCATTCTGCTCAGTGACACTGGCGCAGAGATGAGGTCCCTCCTGGCGTGACATTCCGTCCAGCCGGTAGTCACACCACATTCTCCTCTCCTCAGGCAGCAAACCACTTCTCTGCTGTTTCCCCACTGTGTCCAATTATGCTGCTGCCCTTGCAAAATGAGCACTTAGGCATTCAATACATTTTTAAGGAAATGGATCAGCATGATTATTCTGGGAAACACAAAGCTCACGGAGGAATAGGGCAAATTATGAATTTCAGGAAATATTGGTCTTTGTATATTAATCACACTAATAATATTGCAAACGAGGGAAGTACAAATCCACCTCCCTCCCGCTCATAATTTGCTTTGTTTGATCGCTTTGAAGTAAGTGTACAGAGTATTGTTTTGATGTATTTATTTCCCTCCCTCATTGTTTTCAATTATTGCTGCATTTTTAAAATACTAGGACAAAAAAAAACTGGAAGGATACAGAATTTTTCCAATTAGTCATAAAAGCCATAGAAAATATTGTGCTGGAAAATAAAACGCCATCCGAGAATGGCACATATACAGCATACAAAACACGACTCGCTCCTTCCAAGTCCAGAGCAGACATGCCTAATCAATTACAGAATTCTGGCTCACAGTGATTGTAAGTGGCCTCAGACTCCTTTCTCCACATAGCTCTCACCCACCATTCAGAACTGGCAATCACTGCAGCCTAGGCAACTAAATTCTGGACAGGCAGAGTGCCCCTGCCAAGGACACATGGTAAGTTAGTGTTAATGCCAAGATGAGAAGCCAAATCTTACTCCCCATCTGGTACTCCTCAATTATATCTCCAAGAGTCTCCCTATCCTTATCTTTATATAGCACCTGAGTAGGATTCCTTCCATGTTTATGGGATTCTTTGGGCAACATTTAAGAAAATGAGAAGAGCTAAAGAGAATCTCATCACTGAATTTAAACATGGAAACCTCCACTTAAAACCTTCATCTTTTAACATATCCCTTAGACCTGCACTAAATTCGGTACCTGTTGGCTCATAAGGAACACACACACACACACACACACACACACACACACACCCCTCTATCTCTAAAACAGCCCCGACTTCTTTTTCCTTGGCTATACCCTTCTCAACATTCAGATTTCAGCTTAATTATCATTCTTCCAAGAAACCTTTCCTGGCCAATTTATTTAAATAGACCCTCCTCTAATTAGTTTCTATCTCGATAGTCTATTTCATACCTAACATGTACCACAAGTGGTCATTGATGTAACAGTTTACTGGTTCACTATTTTTCCTCCCAGACTGCAAGCCCCTATAAAGTCAGAGGGCTACATCTACTTCATTTTCTACCAACATTTGACACTGTCTGCATGAAGGTTGACACACAATACAGTGAGTGAGTGAATCATCCATACCACGGAGTTTATGTATATGTTGCTTTAGCATTTTTATTCCATCTCTTTGTACTATGCACATCTGTATCTAAAAATGTCCTTGGACTTCACCTCTCAGAAGGTCATAGCTCAGGTGTGCAGCTCTTTCCTTAAGCTATCCGCATAAGATATTTGCTCAATCAGGCAAATGAAGGTCCCCTTGAATTGTTATGCATGAAGAAGTTAAGCTTCTAACCTCACTCCGTCATCAGACCTCTTTATACTTCTGCTCACTCCTCCACCCACCTGATCCTAGTCCAAATTGTTGACCCACGGAATTGTAAGCTGAATAAATGGTGGTTTTAAGCCTCTAGGCTTTGGAGTGGTTTGATGCAGCAGACACTGACTAATACACTACCAGGTTAAAAGCAAAGGTTCTAGAACCGGGTGGTCTGAGCTTCCATTCTGAGCACTCCACGGAATAATACTGTGATCAGAGGCATATTAGTTAAAGCCCCGATTCTCTCATGTGTGAAAGGGAAATAATAAATATTTTTTCCTTATAATTATAACAACATTGTTATAATTATTTTATTAACTGAGTTAATACATATGAAGTACCAGGTACATAGTAAGTGTCCAGCAGAGATTAGTGATTATTGTTATTTTAAAAAAATTAAAAGATTCACTCATTCCAATCACTAATTTCTTAACTTTATCTCTTCGATGCTTCTAGCATCTTGTTTTTGCAAAGGGAAAAGCTATTTGCTCTCTGCCATAAACTCTTTTAAGAAGAAGATGGAGTAAAAATATATTTATTATTATCTACAATTTTCTATTATTATTTCCATCATGTAAGGGTAGTCTTGACTTAAAAGGAGATCCATAGTCAAGTACACCCTAGACAACAGGCAATTTTTTGTTGTACTGAATGCACAAAAGGAGAATCATATCTTTTCTTTTCCTTTAAAATAAGGGATCAGGATCACTTTCGCGAGAACAAATAATATTCTAAGACATGCGATATGCTACAGGCCACATTGTATCAAAAGAAAAGTCCAAACTCTTAATTTAAAGACCACCAAGTCTAAGATATATGTATTCTATATTTATAACTATTCATTTTCCAACAGTGGAAAGGATGTTTTCCATCAGCAGAAATATAACAAGCAAAGAAAATCTTACTTTTTTTTTTTGTAAGCCTTGAAAATCTGGAAGGAAACCAATATTTACATTTGGCTTTTTATTTTGCATTAAATTTATATGCATACTAAATTTCTTCTGGTTCCTCTTCAGTCAGTACTATTAGCTCATACTCTATTTTTCTACATGCATTAAAAAGCTAAAGCAATTTATCTCTTTTTATGAGCGGCTCAAAAAAGCAAATTCCATTATCGTGTTTGCGTCACTTAATGCTCACAAACATCAGTGTGAGCTTTGCCCATTCTTGACTCAAACACACAGAACAAAAGGGAGGGTGGAAACTGTAAGACAAAAGATAGGGGGCAAACAAAAGCCACAAGAGTCCTTGTGAGCCTAGTGCCAGGAGAGATCTAGTTTCTGCACTGTGTGCAGAGGAAGTGGTTTAGAATCGCAGCAGAATGATGAGACTGTTCAAAGTATAGTATTTTCCTTGGAGAAAGAGGTTTGCTTTTGAGTTTTGCTCTCTATTTGAATAGCTAAAGCAATCCTGTGAGCTTTACAAATGACCTTTCAGACTACAGAATGACACTATAGTCTCAGGGGGTAAAAGGTAAGGAGATGTCATTTATTTTAACTTCATCTCAGAGGATGACACTTCTGCACAACATGGTCTCTCAATAAGATGGGCCAAGGAAGGGTCTATTCTGTGTGTCTCATCCATCCACTGTCCTCCAACAACTGTGGGGCACGGCAGGGGATTTTTGCATCATTTAAAATGAACGCCAATCACTTTTTTCCTTCACTTCTACTTTGTTTCTGTTTCTAATTATTTTTAATTGACAAATAAAATTATATATGTTTATCAGGTACAACACGAAAATTGGAAACGTATACATTGTGGAATGGCTAAATCGAGCTAATATATACATTATTTCACATCCTTGTGTTTTGTGTGAGAACAATTAAAATCTACTCAGTGATTTTCAAGAGCACCATACATTGGTACTAACTATGATTTCTCCATATTGTACAATAGATCTCTTGAACTTACTCCTCCTACCTACCTGAAATTTTGTACCTGACCAACATCTCTCCCCTAACAGCCAGCAGCCCTTGGTAACCACCATTTTATTCTGTTTCTATGAGTCTGACTTTGTTAGATTCCATATATATGTGAGATCATGCAGCATTTTTCTTTCTACGTCTGGCTTAGTTCCGTTAGCATAATGTCCTCCAGGTTCATCCATGTTGCAAATGGCAGAACTTCCTTCTTTTTTGAAGGCTGAATTGCATTTCATGGCATGTATATGTATGTCTGTGTGTGTGTGTGTGTGTGTGTGTGTATAAAATTTTCCTTATCCATTCGTCTGTTCATGGACACTTAGGTTGTTTCCATATCCTGGCTATTTTGTTTATTATTTTATTTTTGAGATGGAGTCTCATTCTGCCACCCAGGCTGGAGGGCAGTGGCATGATCTCAGCTCACTGCAACCTCTGCCTCCCAGGTTCAAGCGATTCTCCCATCTCAGCACCACTCCCCCTGCCTCGAGTAGCTGGGAATACAGGTGCATGTCATCATGCCTGGATATTTTTTGTATTTTTAGTAGAGATGGGGTTTCACCATGTTGGCCAGGCTGGTCTCAAACTCCTGACCTCAAGTGATCCACCCAACTCAGCTTCCCAAAGTGCTGGGGTTACAGGTGCGAGCCACCGTGCCTGGCCATAACCTGGCTAGTGTGAACAGTGCTACAATAAACACAGGAGTGCAGACATCTCTCCAATATATTGATTTCATTTTCTTTGGATGTATAATCCAGCAGTGAGGTTGCTGAATCACATGGCAGTTCTATTTTTAATTTTTTGAGGAACATCCCTACTGTTTACTTCTCCTTTTGTTAAAATAAGAAGTCCAAAAGATTGGGCCGGGCGCGGTGGCTCACGCTTGTAATCCCAGCACTTTGGGAGGCCGAGGCGGGCGGATCACGAGGTCAGGAGATCAAGACCACGGTGAAACCCCGTCTCTACTAAAAATATAAAAAATTAGGCGGGCGTGGTGGCGGCCGCCTGTAGTCCCAGCTACTCGGAGAGGCTGAGGCAGGAGAATGGCGTGAACCCGGGAGGCGGAGCTTGCAGTGAGCCGAGATCGCGCCACTGCACTCCAGCCTGGGTGCCTGGGTGACAGAGCGAGACTCCGTCTAAAAAAAAAAAAAAAAAAAAAAAAAGAAGTCCGAAAGATTTGTGTGTATGTGAGAGAAATAATTCAGTTAAGGATTTCTATAGTTGGTAACCACATATTCATTTTTTATCGCAAAACAGAAGTTTGGAGGTTGGCCCTATAGAGCTACTTCAGCTATTCTTGAGGAACTCAGGACACTCCAATATTCCTGTTCCATTGTCCAGTGTGGCTTCCGGACTCTATCTCCAGTCATAGATGGCTGCCCTACTTTCTGACCAGCATACTTCTTCCAGGCAAGAGGAAGCCTGAAAGGAGAAGGGCATGTGGCTGGAAGGTGTGTACAAGCTGACTTCTGTCCTTACCCTGGAGACTTCCACTTCTGTATCACTGGCTCCATGGCCACTCCCAAATGCAAAAAAAAAAAAAAAAAAAAAAAAAAAAAACTGAGAAATCAAGGTTTGCTACTGTTGCTTGTTTTTGCTCCAGATGGACACATTGTCATACCTAAAAAACATAGCACATGGGAGAATGGTCACAAGAGAAAACACTCATTCTCAAAATGTGGTCCCAAAGCCTGCAGCACCGGCAACATATGAGAACTTTTAAAAAATTCAAATTCTTAGACTCCATTTTAGAATCACTGAATCAAACGCTCTGAGGCTGTGTTTTAAGAGGGCCTCCAGGGAATTCTGGTTCATGATCAACAACAAGGAGGGCCAGGGTCGACAGCTAATAGTGTCTGCAACAAAAAGATATATGAGGCAGTAATAATAATATTACTTTTTTTTTTTTTTGAGACAGAGTTTCGCTCTGTCGCCTACGCTGGAGTTCAGTGGCACAATCTCGGCTCACTGCAACCTCCACCTCCCAGATTCAAGCGATTATCCTGCCTCAGCCTCCCAAGTAGCTCGGATTACAGGCGCCTGCTATCACACCCAGCTAATTTTTGTATTTTTTTTTTTTTTTTTAGTAGAGACGGGGTTTCATCATGTTGGCCAGGCTAGTCTCGAACTCCTGAGCTCAGGCAATCCACCCACCTCACCTCCCAAATTGCTGAGATTACAGGTGTGTGCCACTATGCCCAGCCACAGTATTACCATTTTAACTGTTGAATTCTCACAGGAAACACGTGAGGCATATACTATTATCAACTTCATTTTAAAGACGAAAGAAAGTGAGGGTCAAAGCCTACAGCCAGCAAGAGAATAGAAAACATCAACGTTTAAACTTCATATAAACCCCTTAAGAGGTTTGGGGATAAAATGCTCTTGGAGGCCAATGCTTTCAATGAGTAATTCTTTTGACTTTCATACCTTTACTAGATCACTATCCATAATAAATCAAGAACCAATTGATACAATATGCTTCAGAAAGTCTGTGCCCTGAAAACTTGAACACCAATTCAACGAGTGGTCTTGGGTAATGCATTCCTTTTCCTTACCTCAGTTTCACTATCTGTGCCATAGGAAAGACATAAGCAGGCTTACTCCACATTGCTGAAAATTTACTGGAAATACTTTTTTTTTTTTTTTTTTTTGGAGACAGAGTTTCACTCTTGTTGCCCAGGCTGGAGTGCAATGGCATGATTTCGGCTCACTGCAGCCTCCACCTCCCAGGTTCAAGTGATTCCCCTGCCTCAGCCTCCCAAGTACCTGGGATTACAGGCACCCACCACCATGCCCAGCTAATTTTTTTTTTTTTTCTATTTTTAGTAGAGACCGGGTTTCACCATGTTGGCCAGGCTGGTCTCGAATTCCTGACCTCAGGTGATCCTCCCACCCTGGCCTCCCAAAGTGCTGGGATTACAGGTGTGAGCCACTGCAGCAGGCCTGCGAAATACTAATTTACACAAAGAAGTCTGTGATCTTTGGAAAGGAACTGCAGGAATGTACATCATTTTTAACATCCTTAGAATTGTTACAATCCCATGATTTTAAGAATTCTAGAAAAAGATTGTCTTAAGGTTTCAAATGGTTAATTCTTCCATTAACTGTCAAAAAGCATGGCCTAAGTGTTTCTGTAAAGTCTACAAAGCCTTTTGCATTAAATCACAAGAACAACTTTTGTAAAGATGTTGCACACCGCATTCACACTTCAGCAATGCCTCCTAGGCTAGTAGCAACTCTTGCTTTCTGACGTGATTCATTTTGTTAAAGCTGGTTATGATTCCCCATATTACTTGAAAACCAATTTCATTCAAGACAAAAGAGTGTGAACAGGGTATTACATTTTATGCCTAAATTATGCAAATTTGGTGGAGTTATATTGTATTGTGAGCAATTCCCTTTCTTCCAGTTTTCATTGTGGCAGGAGTTAAAGTAAATTTCACTATCCTCATTTGCAAAAGGTGAATACTTTCTATTTTAAAACCCTGGGGGAAAGGATTGACTTTTAATGAGCAGTTATCTAATATAAAAATCTCTTACATATATTACTGACATCATTCTCGAGTATTAAATGTACATTCCAGATAGGGTTGATCTTGATTCAATTAATCCTTGGAGAAAGGGGCTTCATAACCAAGTTCTCTCTGTTTCCAAGGCAAACCAGGAGGATGTGGGCACATTTTTTAGAAGATACGCAAGTTATAGCGATGCTTTGCTGCTGAACATCAAACCCTGCAGCTTTTGATACCAAGCTTTCAGAACAGGGGCACTATTTTATGTATATATATAACTCTCCTACTTCAGTTAGCAGTTCAGTTAGCAGGTGTTGGGATTGTAGCTGTTATTCCTTCCATTGTTAAAGATCACCTTCAAACTCTTCCACTGTTCTCTACCTCTCTTGTAGTCCATCACTTCCCAGAAGGAAAGGAGCCTACAGAGGACTGGGGGCAGCCCCAAATCCCTGGAGTGAGTGATTTTTTTTTCTTTTTTTTTTTTCGAGATGGAGTTTTGCTCTTGTTGCCCAGGCTGGAGTGTAATGGCACAATCTTGGCTCACCACAACCTCCATCTCCCAGGTTCAAGCGATTCTCTTGCCTCAGCCTCCCAAGAAGCTAGGATTACAGGTGCCCACCACCACACCCAGCTAATTTTTTTGTATTAAATAGAGACAGGGTTTCCCATGTTGGTCAGGCTGGTCTCAAACTCCTGACCTCAGGTGATCCACCCGCCTCGGCTTCCTAAAATGCTTTCTGTAGTAAATAGAGACACGGTTTCCCATGTTGGTCAGGCTGGTCTCAAACTCCTGACCTCAGGTGATCCACCCGCCTCGGCTTCCTAAAACACTGGGATTACGGGCGTGAGCCACCACGCCTGGCCAAGTAAGTGATTCTTAATCTGCTTTTGACCATCTGATTGTTGCTGCTTTCATCTTCACACACATTCAATTAGACTGATCATCTCATCTCTTTCTAGAGTAGGTGGTACATATGAAGCACAGACAGACAGACCTGGCAGGTGAATCAGTTCACTTTTTTTAGGGTACAAGCAACACCAACTTCAGTGACTTTAAAAATAGGTCTTTTTTGTTCTCACAAAATCAATCAAGCACCTTACTACTCCAAGTGTGGTCCATAGACCAGCAACATCAGCACTGCCTAAGACTTTGCTACCAAGGCAAATTCTTAGATTCTACCCAAGACCTACTGAACCAGAGTCTCTGGGACAGGCGCCCAGCAATCCAGGGCTAAACAAACCCTTCAGGGGATTCTTATGTGCACTAAAGTTAGGGAAGTCCTCATCTAGAAGCCGATCGTTGCTATGTCAGAGCTGATGTATCTGCAATCCTCCTGACATTCTCCTCATGGTCATGATGCAGTTGCCACAGCTCCAGTCATCACTTCTATGCTCCAGGCAAGCAGAAGGAGGAAAGGGAAAAGGTACATCACTCTTGTCTAATCCTTTTTGTTATGTTTTTGTCTCCAGAAAGTTTCAAGCTTGCATGAAATTTTTTAAATTAGTCTTTCAGCCTCTAGAGCAGAAGACAGCAATGTATAGAAGAAGGTCAGAAATAATTTTGATTTAGAAATTAACAGTATTTGCCACATCTGAATAGCAAATACCCATGAGAGTTATTTCATAACACTGTATTTTATAAAAGAAATATCTCTCTAGTCTAAAACATTCATTTCCATTGAACTACATATTCGGCAAGTTGTTTGGAAAGACATCATGCTGGAAATAAACATGTCTTCAGTCACTCATTTTTCACTGTGTGCCCTTTCATACTTCTTAAATGTGGTGTCTTGTGCATGACTTGCTCATTAAAAAGTGACATGAGGAAATGTGAAGAAGGACCACTGCTTCCCTTATTATAGGGAATAAAGTAAATAAATCAATTCTCATATATTGATTGATATGGTTTGGCTGTGTCCCCACCCAAATTTCATCTTGAATAATTCCCTTGGGTAAAGGGTGGGATGAAATGGAGATAACTGAATCATGGGAGCAGTTTCCCCCATACTGTTCTTGTGGTAGTTAATAAGTTTCACAAGATCTGATGGTTTTATAGATGGGAGTTCTTCTGCACAAGCTTTCTTGCCGGCCACCATGTAAGATGTGACTTTGCTCCTCCTTCACCTTCTGCCATGATTGTGAGGTGTCCCAGCCATGTGGAAATGTGAGTCAGCGAAACCTCTTTCCTTCATAAATTAGCCATTTTCCGGTATGTCTTTATTAGCAGTGTGAGAATGGACTAATACATTAATTTAGCTTAAGATCATATTAACAAATGATAGGAAATGTTTGGATGACACATTGGAATACTGACTCATTGAAATTATACAATACAGTCTTTGGAAATATGTGTGCTTTTGTTTTGCTTAACACAGAGTGCTTTTAGTCATGGCTCTCTAAGTGTTATCTGGGCAATTGAATTGTTAAAACACAAGGCAGGCCTCTATTAGGAAGATGAACCCAGAGATTAAGCATATAAAAACAATCAACCTCACTAGTAATGAAATTCAAATTAAACAGCAGTGATACAGTTTCTATTAGGAAAATGATAGAGTAATTATAAAACCCAAAGCTGGTGAGGATGTAGAGAAACTAGCATTTATATGCATTGCTAGTAGCTATATACATTGCTATGACCCTTTTGAAAGGCAAGTTGGAAATACATGTAAAGCACTGTGCAAGGTATTTCCATTTCCCTAATCCTATAATTACACTTCTGGAAATATGACCTAAAGAGATAATTTTAAATATGGAAAAAGTTACCCGTTGGGGCATTATTTAGAATAAAAAGAGTAAAATTTAATTTCACCTAATATAATGACAATTAAACGTTACATAGCTACACACAAACACACACACACACACACACACACACACACACACACACAGAGTGAAGTATTTGATAGCCATTACAAGTTAAGGTTAATTATGATTATAGAGATTAGATCACTTGGTTCCTATAGGACAATATTTCTTTTAAAAAAGTTAAATGTTTAGTACAATCACAGCCACATAAATTAAATAATACATGTGAGGGCGGAAGAAAGGCACCACAAGTTTAATGCTGATTGTACTGTGGTGAATGCTTTTGTTCTCTTCATTATTTTCCACTGGGGGGGGGTTAGTCATAGCATTATCTTACTTTTTAATGAAAAATACATTTACGGTAAACACACGCCACAAACCATTTTGAAGCTCTTAGAAGAAAGAGCTCTATAAACATAGCTTATGGCTACAATAAAACAGGCTTTTCAGAAATTTGACTGTGTTTTGGTTATCAAAAGATCTCATTGACTGAGAGATATTAATGATATAAATTACAAATTATCAAAGAGTTATAACTCAATATAATCTACAGGACTGAGGGGATCTAAGAGAAATGAAAGCTATTACCAAGTATGATTCCTCCTTTTCTCTTGTTTCAATCCCTCCAGTGTCAGTGGAGTCTTCTAAACCCAACAGGTTATGTTAAAGGAGTCTTAAAGAATAAAGGGGTGGGCCTAATATCTATGAACAAAAATGAACATGAATTTGCATTAGTCAATTTAGCAATTCAAGAAAGTAAATGTTATGTTATATGTGTGTGTTTGCATGGAGAAAGAGAGGATAAATGTATATATGTATGTATGTATATATACATATATACACACCCACACAAATGTATACATATACACAAATATAGATACTTACATAGAGATAGATGATACAGAGATAAATGATAAATACCCTTATATATGTACATATAGGAAAACATAGATAAATACATTTATATATGCATATAGAAACAGATGATAGATGAAGACAGACAGAAAGATAAATGGTAGATGATGGATGATACACACACACAGACACCTATTTATTGAATACTTACGTTACATTTGTGCTAAGAGCTTTTCATGTATTATCACAATCGATCCTTTATGAGAATTAGTTTATTCTATTTTTTTTGTTTGTTTTTTTGAGATGCAGTTTTGCTCTTGTTGCCCAATCTAGAGTATGATGGCGTGATCTCGGCTCACTGCAACCTCTGCCTTCTGGATTCAAGTGATTCTCCTGCCTTGGCCTCCCGAGTAGCTGGGATCACTGGCACCCAACACCACACCTGGCTAATTTTTTGTATTTTTAGTAGAGACAGGTTTTCACCATGTTGGTCAGGCTGGTCTTGAACTCCTGACCTCAAGTGATCTGCCCACCTAAGCCTCCCAAAATGCTGGGATGACAAGAATGAGCCAGCACGCTCAGCCTATTCTCATTTTACAGATAAAGCAAATGAGAGGTTAAGTGAATTGCCCGAGTTCACTCCATACAATAATTTCCTTGGAAAAGACCACCACTGGATCACTAGAAAAGGAAGCTCAGACTTGACCGAGACATATTTTCTGTTTTTTTCTCTCTGAACTCAGTTATGTTGCCCAGGCTGGAGGGTCGTGGCACAACCATGGTTCACTGCAGCCTCCACCTCCTGGACCTCCCGGGTAGCTGGGCCATGGTGACCACAGGATAACTATTACTTTTTTTTGTGTGTATTTTTGTAGTGATGCGGTCTCCCAGTGTTGCCCAGGCTGGTCTTGAGCTCCTGGGCTCAAGTGATCCTCCCACCTCAGCCTCCCAAACTGCTGGGATTACAGGTGTGAACCACTGCACTCAGCCCTTATTTTCTAAAGAAAAAGTAGCAAGGGCTGGTGCTAGACATATAAAAAATCACCAACCACAGATTGTGACCTTTGCTCTCAATTTACACTTGATTTTTTATTGCCCCTTTTAATGACTCGGTATCTCAAGATAAATATGTACCTGTTTCACAGATGTGGCCCCTGAGTCACCTAACAGCCTCTAATATGCCTAGATTTTGACATATGTGCTACTGACTGTTACACTTTTATGTTGAAAATCACAGTTAATACCCTATTCATACTTGCATGCAGCACTTAAGAAGAAAAACTATAATTAGGACTTTTTCTCCTTTTTTTTTTTTCTGGCTTCAATTGGCTCCATTTGGGACTTAACTAATAAGCTTAACTGAGATTCCGACTTCGGATTTAGCAGATAAATTATCTGAAGAAGGAGACTGGGAACCAGTGGAAGTTCCCAGGGATGATATTATTTAATTCCACGGACACAAATTTTCCATGTAGAACAATGATATCCTGCGTGTTGTGAACTAGGTGCAGCAAAAGCTGGGCTTTCCTCTTATTAAAAATAACACAAAAGACTTTACTAAGGCCGGCGCAGTGGCTCATGCCTGTAATCCCAGCACTTTGGGAGGCCGAGGTGGGAGGATCACTTGAGGCCAGGAGTTTGAGATCAGCCTGGCAAATAGGGTAAAATCCCATCTCTACTAAAATACACAAAAATTAGCCGGGTGTGGTGGTGGGAGCCTGTAGTCCCAGCTACTCGGCAGGCTGAGGCACAAGAATCACTTAAACCCTGGAGGCAGATGTTACAGTGAGCTGAGATGGTGCCACTGCACTCCAGCCTGGGCAATAGAGTGAGACTTCATCTCAAAAAACAATAAATAAATAAATAGACTTCACTAGTCCTGTTTATAGTCTTAGCTCAATGAATGACTCTAGAATTTACCTGGCATACTCAAGGAGAATGGGCGGGCATTTTTAATATTATTGTACTGAAAATGCACGTGGGCTCAACAAATGATCTGGTTAAAAATAGTGTGTTTCGGACTCATTCTAATAGCACCAAAGGGAAGGACACATTCCTTTTAAAATTTCTTTCAGAACTGATTACACAACTTTTCATTCATGCAACGTTTTTATTTTGTTTTATTATTTTTGAGACAGGGTCTCACTCTGCCTCCCAGGCTAGAATGCAGTGGCACAATCCTAGCTCACTGCAACCTCCACCTCCCCGGTTTAAGTGATTCTCATGCCTCAGCTTCCTGAGTAGCTGGGATTAAGTCATGCGCCACCATACCCGGCTAATGTTTATAGTTTTAGCAGATACAGAGTTTTGCCATGTTGGCCCGGCTGGTCTCGAACGCTTGGTCTCAAGTGATCCACCCGCCTTAGCCTCCCAAAGTGCTGGGATTACAGGCACGAGCAACTGTGCCCGGCCTACACAACATATTTGTGAGGGCCTACTAGGTGTCAGGTGTCTGTGTGATACTGAAGCATAGTGAGAAATGAAGTGGTCCCAAGAGACAAGCAGGTTACTCAGCCCGTCAACATGCAAATTGATGCACCATGACGTGGGTACACCCAGGGGCCCGGGACAGGAGGTGCACAGTCTTCTTCTGGATGCAAAGGAGAAGGGGTAGTCAAACTGCAAATTAACTCCTCACTATGCTCCTTATTTCCCTGGTACTCCCCTCAACACGTGTGCTCAGTCCCAGGAATGTCCCGATAATACTGAAATGTTTGATTACCACGTTTTCTCAATTCTGAGAGACCACTGAGACTGTAGGAGACATCCTCCACTTTTTTTCAGCTTCCCTCTTTTCAGAAAAGTTAAAATACAGAAAACACATGCATGCTGCAATAAAGAAAATACGGTAGTATTCAGACATTTTTGGCAACGATTTTGTTCTCAAATATATCTCCGAAAGTGGGACATTCAATAAAATAACATTTGCTTCTAGATTCAGACGAATTCTACAAAAAAAAAAAAAAAAAGAATCCCCTAAATGAATAGACACGAGGCTACCCTCATACACAGAGGTGACTGTGACTGAAGGAAAGAGACGTTTTTAGCCAACCCATTAATCTAGCAAAGCTTTGTGTTAAGATGCGGATATGTCAGAACGGGTTACCTGAAGAGGGCTTTCTTTTGAACTTGAACTGCCGAAATTCCAAGCATACACCAAAGGGCTTCAGTTTAAGTGGGCAAAAGGTGAACGATCAGAAGAAAAGTAGAAAGAACAGAAGACCAGCCTGGTTATCAAAGAAGAGCTTCCAAGGGAGAGGGGAAAAAAAAAAAGTGAAATAGGGAAACTTTTAAAAAAGTCAACGTTCAAGTAAAGCTGCATTTTAAAAAATAAATCATTCGGAGGCATATATGTGAGAGAAAAAAGAATTTGCTTTTTAGTTTTCAAGCAGAGTAGGCAGAGGAAATAAAGAGACAAACAAAAGTGGGATCAGAGGGCAGAGCTAGAAGGGGATATCTCTCTAGGCAAAAAAATAAAAAATAAAGAAGGAAAATACAAATCAAAGTTACAGCATTTCAGGATTGAGTTACCATTTGAGTTTGCTGGATACTTTGCTTTTGCTCACTTGAAGGCTGAAGCTGTGGCTCATGGATATTTCTAGCAGAGGCTACTCAGGACAACAAAATCAAGCCAAATAAAGAGGGTCACTCTCTTCAGTGATACAGCAGTTTGGATTAAGAGGGGGAGCTAATGGTGTTGGCAAAAGACAAAACTATTAGCTAGAATCTGTTCTTTCAACCAGTGTGATGGTCTCATGCCTGTTTCTCTGTGAGGACCCAGAGGGAATACAGCCTAATAAAAGCATCTCTGCCTACTAGATGGTTAAATTCTATATGGGGTTTTTAAACTTTTATTTTACGTTCAGGGATATATGTGCAGGTTTGTTCCATAGGTAAACTTGTGTCATGGGGGGTTGTTGTTCAGATTATTTCAGCACCCAGGTATTAAGCCCAGTACCCATTAGTTATTTTTCATGATGCTCTCCCTCTTCCAAACCCCCACCCTCCAAAAGGCCCCAGTGTGCGCTGTTCCCCTCTATGTGCCCATGTGTTCTCATCATTTAACTCTCTCTTACAAGCGAGAACACGCACTATTTGGTTTTCTGTTCCTGTGTTAGTTTGCTAAGGACAATGGCCTCCAGCTCCATCCATGTCCCTGCAAAGGACATGATCTCATTCTTTTTATGGCTTTGATCGTCCCAGTTTGAGAGTTATCACTGCCTTTTACTCCACTGCGACCATCTTGCGGATCCTTTCAGTGGGCATGTGGTGTGTTGATTCATACTGGGTTATAAACATATTCAACCCATTGGGAAGTTTATGTAGTCCTTTCTCCATGTAAGACAACAGGCTGGGTTAAATAACACAAAATACTTGCTTTCAAAGAGCTGTGTGTACCTAGGGAATGAGACGTGCCCACAGATCATCATCCAGGATAAACAATTCATAAGGGAGGGAGAGACAAAGTGTGCTGCAAAAATCTAGAAGAAGGAAAAAGACAAGGTTTACGGAAGAAAAGTACCTATAAGGAAAGAAAGGAATGCAGTGTTCTCAATGGTGCGTTTACAACTGCTAGTCCCAAGGGATTTGGGGGAGCGTTCATGGCGAAATAAACAAATTCAGAAAAAAATATGGGCATGCACACTCTGTCTCCTTCTATCCCTCTCCCCCTCTCCCTCTCTTCCTTTCTCTCCTTCTCTCCTTCCTCTCCCTCCCTCTCTCCCTGTCCCTCTCCCTCTCCTCCTCCCTCTCTGCCTCTTTTCTTCTGTCTCTCCTGCTCTCCGCTTCTCCTTCTCTCCCTGTCCCTCTCCCTTTCCTTCTCACCCTCTCCTTCTCTCTCCACCTCTCCCTCTCTCCCTCTCCCTCTCCTTCTCCCTCTCTCCCTCTGTCCTTCTCTCTCCCCCTCTCCCTCTCCTTCTCCCCCTCTTTGTCTCTCCCCCCTCCCTCTCCTTATCCTCCTCTCCTTCTCTTTCCTTCTACCTCTCCCCCTCTCCCTCTCCCCCTCTCCTTCTCTCCGCGTCCCTCTCCCTCTCCTTCTCTCCTCACCTTCTCACTCCTTCTTTCGCTTTCCCTGTCCCCCTCCCCCCTCCCCCTCTCCCTGTCCCTCTCTCTCTCTCCCCTTCTCCCTCTCCCTCTCTCCTTCTCTCTCCCCTTTCCCTCTCCCTCTCTCCCTCTCATCCTGTCCCTCTCCCTCTCCTTCTCCCCCTCTCCTTTTCCCTCTCTCCTTCTCCCTCTTTCCCTCTCCCCCTTTCCTCCTCCCCTGTTCCCTCTCTCCTTCTCCCTCTCCCCCTCCCTGTCTTTCTCCCTCTCCTTCTCCCTCTCACCTTCTCCTCCTTCTCCCTCTTTCCCTCTCCCCTTTCCCTCTCCCCCTCTCCTTCTCCCTCTCCCCCTCTCCCTGTCTCCCTCTCCCCCTCTCCCTCTCTTCCTCTCCACTTCTCCCTCTCTCCCTGTCTCCCTCTCCCCCTCTCCTTTTCTCCCTATCACTCTCCCTCTCCCTCTCGCCTTCTCTTTCTTCCTCTCTCCCTCTCCCCACTCCCTCTCTCCCTGTCCCTATCCTTCTCCCTCTCACTCTCTCTCTCTCCCTCTCTCTCTTTCTCCATCTCCCCTTCTCCCTCTCCCTCTCTCTCTCTCCTTCTCCCTCTCCCCCCTACTCTTTCATCCTTGGAGATTCCTAATGCGTGTCAACATATTAAAGATTCTGAAGAACAAGCCTTCGAGGTAGGGCTGGTGGGTACAAGAAGGGGAACATGAGAGAGATGGAGAGAGCGGGAGAGAAGGAGAGAGGTACACATGCAACGTCTCAATGACAAGGGGTTTGTCTCATTTGAGGAACTAGGAACGAGGGACCCGCTCATGTTTTTGGAGTGAAAGGAACACTTATCTGAGTCTGAGAGATGGGTGGGACATCTGCTTAGAATGGTGATTCTCAAGCAAAGGTGATTCTGCTTCCCAGGGGACATTTGTCAATATCTAGAGCCATTTTGGTTCTCATGATTAGGAGAGTGGGTTGTATTGGCATCTAGAGAGCTGGGATGCTGCTAAGCATCCTATAATTCATGGGACATCCCCTGACACCATCCACTCCCATAACAAAGAACTGACCAGTCACAAATGTCAACAGCAGTGAAGTTGAGAACCCTGGCTTAGAGTGAGAGACCGAGAATGGTGAATGCGCTTTTGCTCAGTAGACAAAGTGTTGGAGGGGGACACAAGATGGGGTGGTTCTGGGCTTTGCTCTTAAGCACAGAATTACTTAAACCATCCACTATTATTTCTTCTCTTTATTAGGTTGACATAAGCGCAGAGTCCCATGACTCCCAGGTTCACACATGGCTTAAATACATGTTATAAACAATTGGCATGACTTACACAACTTTTCAGCAATGAGCGACAGCATAGCAGAAGGTGGTACCCGCCCTGCCACCAGCGTCTCTTAGAGAGTCACCGCAGCCAGGGACTCTCGGGCGGTAGTTTGAATGCAGCTGAGGCAGCTGCCTAGGAGGTTGTCCATACTGCCGGTTGCAAATCAGCCCAGTGTTGCCAGAACGGGGCTAAGAGAAGCTTCAGGAATCTGTTACCCACTGAAGGCACCAAGATGGTGCCTTTCCTAAAAGAAAGTGGAACGGGTCAGCTGAGCTGATACCTCAGTGAAGCATGACAGCCTATGACAAAGCCACCAAAAAGAAATAATTAAGGGTTCAAGAAAGAGCTGATAAAGTTATCCCTAAAGACGCATTGGGTCATAAAAAAGAAAACAACATATAGTTTATGTATTTAAATGCAAATATACAGAAATAAATAGACATTAAACTCAATAACAAGACTTCCATTTTGAAGGCTTTAGTTCAAAATGAGGTACGTTTTGGCACATAAGATGTGACCTAACTTTTTAAAAGCCTGCAAGGTTGCAACGAAGGGATGTCTCCAGGTGACCACAACAGTGAATATAAAATTAACATATTTCACTTATTAAGAGAAAAGGCCATTCAGGTCTGCCTCTTTATGTAAAACAACTATTCTAAGCAGGTGGCCCTTCAATTCTTTGTTAATAACAGACATATTTCTTTACTATTTGTCTCTTTTTCTTACCTTTTTCTGATTACAAATAAGGTACATGTGTTTTGGAGAAAAAATTAAAGAGTATGTCTTATCTATGGAAATCTTCAATTATAAAAACCCAGATTACTCCATTATCATATTAATGGATTTTTTTTTTTTTTTTTTTTTTTGACAGAGTCTTGCTCTGTCGCCCAGGCTGGAGTGCAGTGGCACGATCTCAGCTCACTGCAAGCTCCGCCTCCCGGGTTCACACCATTCTTCTGCCTCAGCCTCCCAAGTAGCTGGGACTACAGGCACCCGCCACCGCGCCCAACTAATTTTTTGTATTTTTAATAGAGACGGGGTTTCACCATTTGAGCCAGGATGGTCTCGATCTCCTGATCACAAGTGATCTGCCCACCTCGGCCTCCCAAAGTGCTGGGATTACAGGGGTGAGCCAACATGCCCAGCCACGGATATTTGTTTTATAGATACATACAGACACATACCTGTGTACCTAGCTGTAATTTTAAATATTGTATAGCATACGTATTGCATATTTTAAAAATACATAGTATGATACTTATACAAATGAGTCTATATACAATTCTTTTACATAAAAGTAATCATAGTATATATACTATTATACAACTTTTTTTTCCAATTAATAATGTATATTAGGTATTTTTCAACATCAATACCATCTAAAGATTTTTGTTTCATTCTTAATAGCTGTATTGGCCAAGCACGGTGGCTCATACCTGTAATGTCAACACTTTGGGAGGCCGAGGTTGGAAGATCACTTGAAGCCAAGAGTTCGAGACCAGCATGGCCAACATGGCAAAACCCCATCTCTACTAAAAAAGAAAAATACAAAAACTTAGCCAGGCATGGCGGCGTGTGCCTGTAATCCTAGCTACTCTGGAGGCTGAGACATGAGAATTACTTGAACCCGGGAGGCAGAGGTTGCAGTGAGCTGAGATCATGCCACTTCACTCCAGCCTGACAGAGTGAGACTCCGTTAAAAAAAAAAAAAAAAAAAAAAAAAATATATATATATATATAGAGAGAGAGAGAGAGAGACAGAGAGAGAGAGAGAGAGATGTATTTCTTTAAGAAGATGGAATGTAATTTATTTAATAGGTTTCACATTTATGTATAAAATCAATTCTCAGAAGCACAATTACAAGACCCAGTGTAACTCTCCATTTTTAACAGCTATCCTCAACTCAAAGATAGGAAAGGCCATACCTAGAGAGAAAAGAGGTACCTCTATCATCTTGCTTTACAAACGGGGACCTGGCATATTGCTGAAGCCACCCTTATTCAAATTTTCTGTCAATAAAGCTAAAACCATTCTAACACATGTAGAAGACCAAGACTTAACTAGATTGGCCAGGTGCGGTGGCTCACACCTGTAATCCCAGCACTTTGGGAAGCCAAGGCGGGCAGATCACGAGGTGAGGAGATCAAGACCAACCTGGCTAACACAGTGAAACCCTGTCTCTACTAAATATACAAAAAATTAACTGGGGGTGGTGGCAGGCGCCTGTAGTCCCAGCTACTCGGGAGGCTGAGGCAGAAGAATGGCGTGAATCCGGGAGGTGGAGTTTGCAGTGAGCGGAGATCGTGCCACTGCACTCCAGCCTGGGCGACAAATCAAGAATCCATCTCAAAAAAAGAAAAAAAAAAAAAAGAAAGAAAACACTCTGTCTCATGGAAGCAAAATATGGTTACTGCCCAGTTGGCCGTTAGGCCACATCCCCTAGAGCAAGAGTCTAAGACCTTCCTTGATGTTTTCCATCAGCAGTTTGCCCCAGCGCTATGTATGTTTTCTTCAGTATCAAAACCAAAGGGTTTCTTCCTGCTACTTGGTTCAGCTGATCCTGTAACATTAAATTTCTCAACTGCACACTTGGAAAGCAAAGTTCCCTTAAAGAAAGCACAAAAAAAGACCTTGTGTTTTCCTACGACAAAGTGGAGCAGGTCAGCTGAGCTGACACTTCTAGGGCCATTGCCCCATTCGCTTAAGGACTGTCTGGAGCTGACAAGTCTATACCCACGTCTTCGAAGAATCAAGCATTACTATGAGATTTTCATAAGATTTCTTTTTTATTTGTTTTCTTTTTTGAAAGGGAGTCTCACTGTGTCACCCAGGCTGGAGTGCAGTGGCAAAATCACAGCTCACTGCAGCCTCAACCTTCCACGGTTCAAGTGATCCTCCCAGCTCAGCCTACCAAGTAGTTGGGACCACAGGCACATGCCACCTCACCCAGCTAATTTTTGATTTTTGGTATTTTTTGTAGAGACAGGGTCTCGCTCTATTACCCAGCCTGGTCTCAAACTCCTGGGCTCAAGTGATCCTCTTGTCTCAGCTTCTTAAAGTGCTGGGATTATAGGAGTGAGCCACTGTGTCTGATCCCTTTGTAAGATTTCTTTCTTCCTTGCTTTCCCTTTCCTTCCTCTTTTTTTTTTTTTTTTTTGAGACAGAATTGCACTCTTGTCACCAAGGCTGGAATGCAGTGCATGATCTCAGCTCACTGCAACTTCCGCCTCCCGGATGCAATTGATTCTCCTGCCTCAGCCTCCCAAGTAGCTGGGATTACAGGCGCCCACCACCACGCCCAGCTAATTTTTGTATTTTTGGTAGAGATGGGGTTTCACCATGTTGGCCAGGCTGGTCTTGAACTCCTGACCTCAGGTGATCCACCGATCTCAGCCTCCCAAAGTGCTGGGACTATAGGCGTGAGCCACTATGCCTGGTCCCTTTGTAAGATTTCTAACTTTGTCATGTTCCTAGCTGGAGAAGAAATATAAAATCTTTTAAAGTAAAAAAACGAACAAACAAACAAAAAGCCTAGAGACAGAAATACAAGCTCTTGTCACCAATAATAGCAGCAGATGCTTAAGCAGGAATTAAGCAACAGAACTAATAAGAAACTGAGCATAGACTTTCATACCATGTGGCTATCAATTCCCTCTGCCTAACTATAGGACAAGCAGCTAAAACATCTCAGGCTGGAAGAACCTGAGACATCATCTGGTTCACAACCTGCTTCCAGACAAGGAATAATTCAATCATCCAATGATAATGGCTTGCCCCTCCCTTACTGAAGATCAGAGAGTCTGTGCTTAGCTTTCCTGCTATTCAGAAGATCTCAGGAGAAAAGCAAGTTGAGTTTTAGGGCAAGAGGATGGTGGCAGGATCAGAATTGGCGGATTCATTCATTCTACCTGTATGGTGAGAGCTTTTAATGCTTAATTATGTTTGAGTTTATCTGCAAATTGCCTGCTTGGCCTTGGCCCCTCATATCAGAGAGGTTACGTGTATTAGATGAGATGGCACGAAGCTCAACTCCAACTAAGGAAACAGATGGATTAACAAAGAAGTTTGGAAGTGATGTGCATTCTTTGTTTATTATTAAGTTTCTCTGCAGATGAGCAGGGATCTCTCCTGATGCAGAAGAAACACACAGAGCCCAATGGAACATAATGTAACCCCAAGTGCTCAAGACAGCTGAAAAGTTAGGTTAATTCCACAAAACATGGCCCCTCTTCCGTGGTGTTTTGCTTGTTTGTGAAGATGCCTTCACATTCTCCAGCAGCTTCACACCAACCAAACTCCCTATGTGAAGAGTAAGGGTTCAGCTTTCACCTTTAAAGTAAATGCTGAGACTTCTCCTCTCACCGGTTTGTCCTGCCTTCTATGTTGTCCTCTCCTCTTCTCAAAACATTGCAAGTTTCCAATTTTATAAGACAAACATTTTCAAAATTATCCTTCAAGGTTGTAAGATACAGGACAAAAAGCATAAATGCTTCAAAGACCCAGTTGAGTCACACAAAAAAAATGGGGGAAGTAAGCAAGTGTAACCCAATATATGGCCTGGAGATAAATAGATGCTTAGCCTCCTTGTAGGGGGAACACCCTAGGGAGTGGTGGGGACTGGAGAAAACCAGATAGGCTATACCCCATGCGAAGACAGAAGCCACTACTTCACATCAATCCTTGCCTTGATAGGAAGGGAATGCAGTGTTGCCAGAGACTCCAATTTTCCAAGAAGAACCAGAAATGCATGTATTTTTTTAAATATGGAAAGTCCTGACTCTTTAAAGCAGTGGCCATTTATTTGAATTTTTAAATTGCAGAACGATTAAAACATGGCCACTGTGCAGCGTTACGTATTTCTTCACGACACTGTCAGCGGACATGGGTTGATTGATCTACATCAGGCACTTTGTAAGATGAAGGGGAGAGAATTGTGTCTGTAAGAGTCCCTGTTCCCAGACGGGGACAGACAAATAAAGCCTTGAGCTCCAAAGGGGCAGGGACTCTGTGGACTTTCTCTCCACTAAATGTCTACTCAACTTCAGACACACCTTAGGCACTAAGCACGTGCTTGCTGAAAGAATAAATAAATGGCTTCTACCCCTGACAAAATACTCTTCCCAATGATTATATCTTCCCTCAGTGCAATAGGTGTTTGCCTTCCTCAAAAAAACTAAACAAAGCACATACATACAAAGCAAAAGCTTAAAAAAATTCCATATTCCGTCACCCAGAAATATGTATCACTCATTATCAGTAATCAGTGTTTTTTTAAAGTTATAGTTTAACAAAAAATGGATCATACTCTATATTATTATATAAAACAGAACATATATAACCATAATGTTATACTTGACTATATACTATCATTTAGTTTTTTTTAAATTTTATTATTATTATACTTTAAGTTTTAGGGTACATGTGCACAACGTGCAGGTTTGTCACATATGTATCCATGCGCCATGTTGGTGTGCTGCACCCATTAACTCATAATTTAGCATGAGGTATATCTCCTAATGCTGTCCCTCCCCCCTCCCCCCACCCCACAACTGTCCCCGGAGTGTGGTGTTCCCTTTCCTGTGTCCATGTGTTCTCATTGTTCAATTCCCACCTATGAGTGAGAACATGTGGTGTTTGGTTTTTTGTCCTTGCGACAGTTTGCTGAGAATGATGGTTTCCAGTTTCATCCATGTGCCTAACAAAGGACATAAACTCTTCATTTTTTATGGCTGCATAGTATTCCACGGTTTATATGTGCCACATTTTCTTAATCCAGTCTATCGTTGTTGGACATTTGGGTTGGTTCCAAGTCTTTGCTATTGTGAATAGTGCCACAATAAACATACGTGTGCAAGTGTCTTTATAGCAGCATATCATTTAGTTTTTATGCAGAGAAACTAAAGGAACTGTTGACCTCAGACTATATATATATATATATATATATATATATACACCCATATATATGTATACAGACGCATATATACACATATACACACATATAAATTTTAAGGGAGATTAATCACTACAACATCTCCCTAATGTTAAAAATAATTATGAAGTAAACTGATAATTTGGAGTCACATTTTAAAATTTCATCAATCAGCCTAGGCAACAGGCTGTCTCTGAAAAAAATTTTTTTAATTAGCTGGGTGTGGTGGCCTACATCTGTAGTCCCAGCTACGCAGGAGGCTGAGGTAGGAGGATCCCTTGAGCCCAGGGTTTTGAGGCTACAGTGACTTATGTTCACACGACTACACTCCAGCCTGAGTGACAGAGTGAGGCCCTGTCTCAAAAAACAAATAAAATAAAATAAAATCTCTACTGTCACCTTTCTACAATCTGCACATCAAATGGGAAGAGCATTATTATTCAATAGGCAAATAATTAAATTAATATACAGCAATCTGTTTCTTAGGGATGTTTTTGGCCCAAGAGAACAATTTTATAAACTGAGTTCTCCTTGAATCTCCTCTTGTTCTTAAGCCCTCTCTTAACCACCTCCCCACAAAATGTAGGGGGGAAGAAACAAAAACCACCTTGATTTTCATTATTCCAGTAGCACCTCTGTCAAATGGATTGCCTCTTCCTAATCTTGTCATTTAGCTTCTGAATTATGCAGAGATAAATGAGTGCAGCAACCTTTTGGCTGCTAGATAATTTTATCAGCCTCATTTATGGCTTTCTATAGATTGCATTAACTGCCATTTCTTTGGAGATAAAAGATAAAGTGTGCCTTATGCACAATGCTTCACTGAACAAGGAGAGTCTCAGAAGCCACTAACAGCAGTAGAAAGCTGAAGGGAAAAGACGGGGATATGAAAGAGTCCAGCAGCAGCAGGGTTAATTTTGATCATTGTCATAGGTGACCCAAGTCAGCAGCCTGCTTGGCAGGAATGCAGGGACTCATAGCTAAAATGTGTGCTGGGTAAACTTCTCAGCAACTCCAAATAAAACTTGAGACTGTTTACCTTTTAATTTTTTTTTAAGCAAATGCACCTGAAAAAAAAAAAGTAGCTTTCTGATGACATTCCAATTCACTATGTTAAGAATTAAGTGTATTACAATGTGCTCACCATGTGCTGAAAAAGCTGATGTTGTCCTTGAAGGAAGCATCAGAAAATGGGAGAGAAAATGTCCCAAAATATAAAATGGCAAAGGATTACATTAAGCAAATAACAGTTGCCAGTTGAAATCACCCACCATTAAAGTAAAATAGAGGGACAGCCTGCCGCACCTTCTGGTATTAATATGGTGCTAGTCTGATCTAAGAGGTTACAACAGGGGAAGTTGGGTGATGAGTATGTGGGACCTCTTTGTATTATCTTTGCAACTTCTGATGAGTGTATAATTATTTCAAAATGAAAACTTAAAAAATGTATTGTGGTGGAAATTTGGGAAAGGTTGAATTTCATATATTCAACAAACATTAAACATTTAATATTGTCAGCTCCTGGAGATATAGGAACAAGGAGGACAGATGATACCTCTGCCATCAGGGAGCCTGTGTTTTGGTAAGGAAAGCGGATGACAAAAAATGGCAATGAGTACATACATTAGTTGTTTATCATAGCAAGAATTGAGAAGGAAGCAATCACACTGAGATTGAGAATAACTGGGGCAGAGCAGGAAGTAACCAGAAAGGGCCCTCTAAAGACATGATGCTTTAGCAGATTCCTGAAGGATAGGAGGTAACTAGCTTGGCAAAGAAGGCAGGAAAGAGCGTCCCAGGTAGCAGGAACAGCACACACAATGTCCTGGCAGCGGGAAAGAGCCTGGCTTGCCGGTAGAACTGAAAGGAAGCCAGCAACGCTAAAGTGAGCCAGGGGAGACAGGCAAGAGAGGAGGCTCAAATCATAGTAAGAAGTTTTTTTCCTGAGTCAGATTTGACCTGTGCCTTAAAAGAAACACCAACTTTTTAAATCCATTTCTGAATACTTTTAAGCCTCATCTTCAGTGTGCAAATTAAAGAAAACAGTGGCTGGCTATCTCTATGTTCTGCTCTTTAGACGACCTTAGAATACATATACTCTAGATCTAAGTGAAAGAAGCCTGTGACTTTCAGGTGCACTGGCTATCAAAAACACCAAAATCATCTGTTTTCCAGGTACGCTCTCCACTTTGCCAAAAAAAAAGTATGATCTTGTAGGCTCTTCTTCAAAGGGAAATGCAACATATTTGTGAATGTACTTAAAGTGTTCTCTTAAACAAACCAAAACCAGTTAAGCAGAAAAAAAGTCTAGAAATAGAATAACCAAAGCACACTGCTTTCCATTTTTATATAAAGAAATAGAAAAAAGAGAGATTGCCTATCAGTGATGTGTGGTGTCAGGAGAAGCAAAATATGATTGAAATATTACGAAGACTCACAGCCTTTACCATCAATGCCAGATCACTGCTGTATACCAAATGTACCTGGTGCTATTTAATTCAGAGGAACCATAAATCTGGAGCCTGCAAAAACATCTGACAACAGTTAAAGATGTTTTGTAAATGTGCATACATATTTATAAACATGGCAGCAGAAGCAGACGCAGAGAAGAAGTGTGCTTCCCCTAAAGTCATCTGAAAGTCGAAAAATGCCATTAATTACTTTGTCACGACAACCTTGTTGAATTTCATCTCAGGTGACTTATCAGCTTTGATGCAGAACTGAAATTTTAATACCAAATTGCAACCAGCTACAGAGGCAGCATACCTTAAAACACAGAGCTTCCCTTTCTTCTAGGCAACATTAAGCTAATCTGCCCTGACAGAAGAGGACTCTTCGGAACTAGCTAGCAAGTCTCCCAAATATGAAGCAGTAACCCAAATGTCAATTACTTTTCCAGTGGTAGACAAATTGCTAGCACACTAATGCAATTTAAGCCCAATAATTAGATAACAGGACTACAGAGAGGGCCTGGTGACAGAGCTTCTGAGATAATAGAATCTAGTGTCCTACTTCTTAAATATTAACATCATTCTGTCTCAGTCAATCGGTTTATGGTAATTTAAAAAAGGGCAAAGCAAATTCCTTTTATTGCTAATAATATTGTGCTACTGCAGAGTTAGCTTTGAAGGTTAACAATCTATGGGGTCAAAACTTAATCGTGTGTTATCGTGCATTTATGCATTTTTCTTTCATCTCTTTCTTTTGGAATGCCCTTTTTGCAGAAAGCTACGGGTTTATGAGGAACACACACGCAGGCACACACACACAACGTGCTGACAAAAGGCATCCATTGTCAATAAGGTCATCCAACTCAATTAAAAACATTAAAAAGAAATCAACCCCTTCACACTGCATACTTTCTAAAATATCTCAATTTGATCACCTTTACTTTGCCCCATAAATGGCTCATTTTAAGGACACTGTATATGTGCCTACAAATTAGTCTCTAATGTCACCTGCTTCCTTCCCTGACCATCATGATGCTCAAACTTGTATGCCTGGGTTCAAATAACCTCCCTAGAACATTAGTTCCAATTTCTGTTAAACAATAATTCAGTCTATTTTTGTTGATGGAATGGATTTCATTATTTTTATTTAATCGATTTTATCCCAAGTCCCTAGCAAGTTCAGAAGCTTCTAGGCCCTTCCAGAAAAAAAAACGTAACAAAGGCGGATTCCCTACAACATTGCTCCGTCATGTTTTCAGTAATACATCTGGATGAGTGATCACAGCAGCTGCTGTCAATCTTGTCACAACACTGACTCACGAAATGACTCAATCCAGGTCCAAATTTTGTATTCCCATTTTCCCTGATGTAAAATGGAAGCAGTTTAAAGCTCGTAAAACTCTCCTTGTGAAGAATTTGGTGAAAGATGAGGTGAGTGTTGGGGGAGGAAAAGGGAAGATTCCAAAGTTGAGTATCAACAACATCAGTGGTAATAGGAATAACCGTGTTCTCTCCACCCTGTACTTAATATGTTTAGAGATGATAAGAAACAAAGAAATAACTGTAGAAAGAAATAATTTTATGAAAGTCATTTTTGATGGTAGATTGTTTGTCATTCATGAAAAAAAAACAGAACTGGCAGAGCCACCAACAGGTTTAGAGTTAATATGATTTCTCTGTGTTTGTGTATGCAGGGATCAGGCACAGGCAGGTTGCTTTGCCTTGAGGTACACAACAGATAAAAGAAGCAGACCCAGAAGTGACACTGCTGCATCAGATGTATTTCTATTTTTAAGTTTTTGAGCCACCTCCAAACTGCTTTCCATTGTGGCTGCACCAATTTATGTTTCTATGAACACACAAGAGACAAGGGTTCACTTCTTTCCACATCCTCACCAACACTTGTTATCTTCTGTTTGGGGGTTTGTTTGTTTTTATAATAGCCCTCCCAATAGGTGTGCGGTGATCTTCTGTTGTGGTTTTGATTGCATTCCCATGATGGTATATATCCAAGGGAACTGAACTCAGAATCTACATGAGATATATGCATTTCCATGTTTATCGCACCACTATGCACAATAGCCGATATATGGAAACGACCTAAATGTCCATCAACAATGAATGGATAAAGAAAATGGCATACATGCAGTGAGATATTACTCAGTCTTAAAAAGGAAGTAAGTCCTTTTTGGACTTACTCAGGACATAACACTGAGTGAAATAAGCCAGACACAGAAGGACAAATACTACATGATCCCATTATTAAGAGGAATCTGAAATCATCAAAACTCACAGAACCACAAAGTACAACCGTGGTTGCCACAGGTTGGAGAAGGGGGAAGTAGAGACGTGTCAGTCAAAGGGTACAATGCTCCAGTAATGTAATAAGCTCTGGAGTGCTCCTATATAATGTAAGGCCTATGGTTAACAATACTGTGTTGTAGACTTAAAAATTTGCTATGAGGCTAGATTTTTTTTCAAGTGCCCTTACCACAAAAGAAAAATCAACATTAAGCTGGGCATGGCAGCTCACACCTATAATCTCAGCACTCTGGGAGGCTGAAGCAGGAGGATCACTTGAACCCAGGATTTCAAGACCAGCCTGGGCAACAAAGTGAGAACCCCATCTCTACAAAAAAATATGAAAAATTAGCCAGACATGCACCTGTAGTCCCAGCTACTTAGGAGGCTGAGGCAGGAGGAATGTTTGAGCTGCTGTGAGCTCTGATTGTGCCACTGCACTCCAGCCTGGGCAACAGAATGAGATTCTGTCTCAGAAACAAAATGAAAAGAAAAATCAATATTAAAAAATAAATTACATAAAGCAGGTGGGAGGAGGCTTTTGGAAGTGATGGATAAATACAAATACACAGCAGTGATTATGGTGATGGTTTCCTGGATGTATAGTTACCTCCGAATTTATCAAGCTGTATACGTTAAACATCTACAACTTTTTAATGTCAATTATACCTCAATAAAGTGATTTTCTTTTTCAGTGAAAAAGAAAGAAACTGACCCAACAGGGATACTGTTAAGTATTTCCATAAGGAAACTCTAGAGTTGCATGAGTTATATGTGAAACAGCCTTTGTCTTAAGTTCTTGAGTGAAGTCTTTTTTTCCATCCAAGCCTCAGTGTCCTCCTTTGTAAAAGAAAGAAGATGAATTGAATAACCTCAAAGCACCTTCAAAGCTGCCATGAAGATCTCCAGTCAACGGGGATGGCAAGAAATGATCAAATCACAAGGCAAATCTCTCAGAGCAATCAGGTCTTCCTAGACAAGTTTTGACTGTTGGAATGAAGTTATCTCAGGACATCGATACCTGAGATAAGAGACCAGTAGAGGCACAGCCATGTGAAAGTTAGGCTCGAAATAAATGTGTACAGCAAAAACATCCAGTGGATTCAAACATAGCCTTCCCTAGGAAGGTGCTCTGTTAGAAACTGTTTAATGACCTGACATAGCTATGATTTTATCCCAGTTCAGGATATGTTTTTTTTTGTTTGTTTTGTTTTGTTTTTCAGTTGAGCACATGATGAAGGGGCTGGCTTGCGTCCAAGGTAGAGGGGAACTGTGGTCTTTTGCAATACTCTGACATGTTCACAATGGGGACCTGAGTTGACCAAGGGGACCCTCAATATTTATGCCCCATCTCATGTTCTAAGTTGTAGTCAATTCCATAATGCTTGTTTTGGACATGCAAATGTGTGTCCATGGGTTGACAGAGTAGGGAACAATTTATAATTTTTTTTAAAATTTTTAATTATCATGGGCACAAAATAGATGTACATATGTATGGGGTACATGTGATGTTTTGATACAGGCAGGCAAGGTGTAAGGATCAAATTCAGGTAACTGGGGTATCCATCACCTCAAGTGTTTATCATTTCTTTGTGTTAGGAACATTCTAATTCCACTCTTATAGTTATTTTAGAACATACACTAAAATATTGTTAACTATAGTCACCCTATTATGATACCAAACATTAGACCTCATTCATTCTATCAACTGTATTTTCATACCCATTAACTATCCCCAATCCCTCCCCACTCTGTGCTACCCTTCTCAGCCTCTGGCAACCATCATTCCACTCTATCTCTGTAAGTCCAATAATGAATACTGGCCAGGATGTGGAGAAAGGGGAATCCTTATAGGCTGTTGTTGATAATGCAAATTAGTATAGCCACTCTGGGAAACAGTATGGAGGTTCCTCGGAAAACTAAAAATAAAACTACCATATGATCCAGGAATCCTTCTGCTGGTTATCTATCCCAAAGAAAAGACAACCCATATAAAGAAGAGGTCTGCACCTCTATGTTCATTGCAGCATTGTTCACAATAGCCAAGGAATGGAAGCCACCTCAATGTCCACTAACGGAGGAATGAAGAAAGCCACTGTGGTACCATAGATACAATGGAATATTATTCAGCTACACAAAGAATGAAATCCTGTCATTTGCAACAACACGGGTGGAACTGGAGGGACATTATGTTAAGCGAAATAAGCCAGGCACAGAAAGACAAATATCGCATGTTCTCACTCATATGTGGGAGCTAAAAAAAGTAGGGAACAATTTGAGCATAATGCGGATTTCACATTTGCTCATGCTCGATTTCACTTAAAAAAAAAAAAAAACCTCACTAAGTTAACACAGAAAACTATCCGGCAAAAATGAGCTGCATAAAAATACAGAAATACACAAACACAAGCACACACCTCAAACACTTACCTGCTACCTCAATTCACAGCATGTGTTCCTGAGTCATACCCACCCACCTCTGGTGTTACCATTTACCATCTGGTTTCAGGTAAGTCCCCCTGTCTATCCCATCACAGTAACACACAAGACACAACCCTTTGGACGTGTCCTTCCCCAAGCAAACTTGTGATCTTCTTCAAGGTAAAGGGTTATCTCTCCTGTAGTATTTATGTATTTCTTAATCATTTAACATGTGTAAAACTATTTTTTTAAATGTTTCACTGATGAAATTTTTTAGTGTGGTGCTTTTAATCCCATTTTCCCCATAAGTCCCATGGTTTATATTGTGTGATTTTACACAGAGTGGTGATTTTCAGGAACACATATGTTGTGTTATAGCAAAACTGATGGTATACACTCTTCCTAACAAGAAGGCAACTGGAATCACCCACAGCATTTGATTCCATTTCTCTTTTTCTCTCTCTTTCTCTCTCACTCATATCAGGTGACCCTACTACATTGCAGATTCTTAAAACTGCTCTCTTTGGGGGCATACAATGAAAAGGGTTGAACAAAAGGCTTGAGGAAAGGGATGCAGAGAGACCGTCCACCCTCTTGTCATTAGGGAGAATCCTGGCTGTTCTTGAGGCTGCAGCTCTGATATTAACAGTTGTATTAATCTTTCCAGAAGTATTAGGTAGCCTTATGCTCTCTCACCATCTTTCAGAATCAAGGTGTTCCCTGAGATAACAGAAACAATTTGGCTTCCTTTCCAATGGGGTCCTTGCAGAAGCTTACTGCCAGCACCCTCTAGACATCTCCATTTGTATCTTCCAAATGGTGCCATCTCTAGGCCTGGCTATCTCCATCAACCCCTGCTGTTTGTCCAAGGTCAAAAACCTTGGATAGCTGGCTGTCAGCGAACATCCAGCTGTAGTTTATGGCTGTGATCATGAGTGTTTGCACAGTCCAGGACATAACTTATGTGTTTTTCTTCTAGTCTTGATAACATTCTGATAGGTAGCTGTGGCTGAGAATGTTGGCAGAGCAGTGTGTAAATTTGTTGTGCTAGCAAGCATCCCATATAGATTTTTAAAAATGTATACTGTGAGCCCCTGTCTATAAGGTTCTACTTCTTTACTGGTTTTCACAGATAAAACTCACCTGCCACCCCCTCATCTCTCCCCAAAAAAGTTTGAATGCACAGTGCCAGGTGAATATGTAGACAACTTAAATTATCTGCATCAGGTAAGTATTATTTAGTTAATTCAAAACCAATATGCTATTAAAGAGATTAAAGACCTTTGGTCCAATGTGCTAGAAAAGCAATAAGTCTGAATTAGATCTACCATTTTAGTCACTCAGGATTAGACCTTTTGGTGACGTGATCCATTAATGTGCTTTAGATCTATTGATTCATCCTGGAAAGACACAATTTAAACTCAGAAGTCAAAAAATGAAGTTCCCATTAAGTTTGGGAGACTATGGTCACAGCTCATTTGACTTTTATGAACTAGAAAATGTGATGTAGACCACAATGGCATTCTATTAGGGGAAATCATGCATTTAACCATGTAGCAAAAATACTGTAGTCAATTATGTGAACATACACCTATTTTACACATGGCTGCTTCTCTGACTTTAAATTATTAAGGATGTGCATTTAGCTTGTTTTAAGGAGTATTTACTCCCAAGTAAGAGATCCGTGATGAAACTTTGTTCAAAAAGTAAATGAATATTTTTCATTTATATTAAATATTTTTTTCAATAAGAAAATGGAATGGAGCATAGAAACTTTTGCTACATTTCTTTGGTGCAGAAGAGAAAACGCGTGACCTATTTGCTTTCCATAAATGAAAAAAATATATATTCTATCAGAGAGATTTAAAAAATGTTCAATCAAAAGCAGATTTGTTATTCATCTGCCAGCCTGGAAAACATAATGATAATGTAAAAAGAAGGGGATGACAGGGAAAAAAAAAACCTGTTTAGAGAAGGTTTAGTTTCCTTTTTCTAGAGCTCATCTTGATGGTGTATTCTATAAACATCATTTTCCCTCAATATAATTTTGTTTATATTAGTATTATACTTAAGCCAGGCTATATTAATACTAGACTCATTATTATTCTATATTTCAGCAAGGGTACACTTTAATTCCAAAAATAATTCAACCCACTTCTAACTCGACTCAATCACCACCAACTTTTAAGTGTTATGCTTCCACCCCTCCACCTGCCAAATTCCTAATCATAAAAGTCTATTTAAAAGCATGGAATGTTAGGAATTATCTAATCCAATCTCTTGTTTTCAGAAGATGAATTAAGTCCCACAGAGGTTACTGACATGCTCAAGGTCACACAGTTCCACAGAGATAACTCATCGCAAAAGCATTCATTGTTCTCTATTTTAACATCTTAAAAAGAGTCTCCCTCTTTATTTTCTTTAACAAGGTCTCCCTTGGGCTTCATTCATAAAGGCATAGACAAAACATGTAATATGCTGATTATGTTTAGAGAGCATTCCTACCTATGTGTTATTCCCTTGAATGTATCTTGTCATCAAGTCTTGCCGATTCTTTCTCCTTTTTATCTACTCAAATTAGCTTTTCTTTTTCTGTGTGAACATTCAATACCCTTGTCTTGGCGCTAACCTCTGAAGGTCTGTCTGAAGCATGATAAAAATCATCGTGTGTTTTCACTCATAAGTGGCAGCCAAATGATGAGAACTCACCTGTCACCCACTCATCCCTCCCCCAAAAGTCTGAAATGCACAGGACCAGGTGAATATGTAGACAAGTTATATTATCTGCATCAGGTAAGTACTATTTAGTTAATTCAATGCCATTAGATTATTAAAGAGATTAAAGACCTTTTGGTCCAATGTTTTAGAAAAGCAATAAATGAAAGCATGTCCTTTGCAGCAACATGGATGTAGCTAGAGGCCATCATCTTTAGCAAACTAATGCAGGGACAGAAAACCAAATGCCACTTGTTCTCACTTACAAGTGGAAGCTAAATGATGGAAACTCATGGACACGAAGGGAACAACAGACACTGAGTCCTACTTGAGGGTGGAGGGTGAGAGGAGGGAGAGGAGCAGAAAAAAATAACTATTGGGTACTAGGCTTAATACCCGGGTGATGCAATAATCTGTACAACAAACCCCCAAGACATGACTTTATCTATACAACAAATCTATGCATGCACCCCTGAATCTTAAATAAAAATTAAAATAAAAAGACAGACACTCATTCTGCACCAAAAGGTGAGCCTGGTCCTCTATTGTTTCTATTATCTGTTTTTATCTTTGCAGGAAATAGAAGGGCCAGGTTGAGTTCAAGAAATTATAGAGAAGTTAGTTGATGGGAATTGACCATAAATTGTGCTCAGGTGGGGCAGGGATGATAGAACAAGTAACCCAGGGTTGGCTTGCAGGTCCCCAACATGAGTAAGCTGAATGCACATATGATTCACCATGGTGCAGATTGGGGGTGGGGTGGAGGGGTATTGATTTCAGTTTTAGACACAACAAATGAAGGGTGTCCAGGGGTCAGTGAGAGAGATGTATGATAAAATATCAGTCTCAAGCTCAGAAAAAAAAAAAACCACTGGAACTAGAAATCTCAGTTTGGGGAGTCACCAAGAGATGCTTGGGGGCCACCAGAGGGAGGGTGCAGAGGAAGAAGAAATAAGACCTATGCATAGTATCCATAGCCTCTGGTGACATGCATGCATTTAACTGACACTATTTCAGAACCTCCCAATATAAAGCTTTCTATTTGTCCTTAAATCACTGGCTAGGTGGACATTTTTAACTAATGGATTTAACATATAGCTGAGGGCAGTAATTATATATGTCTTTCTTCTTTTTTATTCCACTCTAATGCAGACATTTTTGAAGAAAGCACACAGTAGATGCTTTAAGAATGTCATTGAATGATGTTACACAACTTCAGCTATTGGAATCCAGTGTAGGCAGCGGACAGAGATGACCTCGATGCAGAAAATGTAATAAAAGACAGGACGGAGTAGGAAATCAATGTCTCCAATTGTAAGGAGGGAGAAAAAAAAAAAGATGATCCAGACATTATTAGCAAGATACATAAGGATTGCATAGCCCCATTTATATCACTTGTATTAAGGATAACTTGCCTGAATAAATTCTATTATTCTAAGAAATAGCACAAATAACAAGCTGACAGCATCAGAAAAAAAATGAAAATAATAATGTTGATATTGTTGGAATTGCATGTTATTTCTCTATTTCCAGTTTCAGGGATCGAGTCAGGCAATAATTCATATGTCGGGGGTGGATTTGGCTTTTAAAGTCACAGCCATGCATCCACATTGAAATATTTCAGAATGGGAAGCTAATTATTTATTGTTAATAAAAGTCCAGATTTTTTTTTTTTTTTTTTTGAGACGGAGTCTCGCTCTGTCACCCAGCCTGGAGTGCAGTGGTGCGATCTCGGCTCACTGCAAACTCCGCCTCCTGGGTTCGCGCCATTCTCCTGCCTCAGCCTCTCCGAGTAGCTGGGACTACAGGCGCCTGCCACCACGCCCGGCTAATTTTTTTGTATTTTTAGTAGAGACGGGGTTTCACCGTGGTCTCGATCTCCTGACCTCGTGATCCGCCCGCCTCGGCCTCCCAAAGTGCTGGGATTACAAGCGTGAGCCACTGCACCCGGCCAAAAGTCCAGATTTATTGTCTACTGTATCCCATGCAATGTGTTAAACGTTTTCTGCAAATTATTTAAATTACCCACAAAATATCTCAAAGATAAGGTTATCGTGTCAATTTCATAGATGATGAAACTGAAGCCCTGTTAGGTCACTTGCTCAAAATAACATATCCAGTAACTTGACAGATGTAGAAACCTGCACACAACTTCCTCCGGTGCAGGGGTAAAAAAGCACAAGCTTAGGAATCCTGAATTCAAACTCCTTGTAGCTTTGTTACCTTAAACGGTTGAATTAACTCTTTGAAGCCTCAGTTTCTGCATCTGAAAAGGGGGACAATGATGCCTAACTTGTAGTACTGTTTGAAGCACTAAGTGAGAATGTATGCAAAGCACTTGACCCAGTACCAGGCCCGTAGTAAGCACACAGGGCATGGTAACTGATGGTTCGCATAGGATTTATTTTTATTAGAAATATTACAAGTACTCCTAGTCTTTATGATTCTTACTTCAAATCCAGACTTCGATTTAAATTCCACCCAATCTATTCCCCAGCATGGCTCTGCTTCTTCCCAAGCCCGTTTATCTCTTTCTGGAGATGTGTTAGGATCATGATTTTGCAATCACATAAACTCAATCTGGCCCTTTGAAGGCTCTTAAATGGCTACTGCTTCCATGAGTTAAAATAAGCATACTTTGGCATCCCTGCCCGCCCCATGACCTCAGCGAGGGCATATATCCATTCTACAAACTTTTTTTTTTTTTTTTTTTTTTTTAAAGACACAGTTTCTCTCTTGTTTCCCAGGCTGGAGCGCAATGGTGCAATCTCGGCTCACTGCAACCTCCACCACCCGGGTTCAAGCGATTCTCCTACCTCAGCCTCCCAAGTAGGTGGGACTACAGGCACGTGCCACCACGCCCGGCTGATTTTTTGTACTTTTAGTAGAGATAGGGTTTCTCCATGTTGATCAGGCTGGTCTCGAAATCCCGACCTCAGGTGATTAGCCCGCCTTGGCCTTTCAAAGTCCTGGAATTACAGGCATTAGCCACTGCACCCGGCCCATTCTACAAACTTAAAGAGCATCTACTAAAGCCATAAATTTTTCTCAGTCCAGAAGATGGAAAGATGCATAAACTCCAGATTGACTTTTAAGGAACGTGTGGTGGGAGCAACAAAAGTCAAGAGTTAAAATGGAGACACAGCACAAATGCTATAATAAAACTAGCTTACTTGTAATCCCAGCACTTTGGGAGGCCGAGGCGGGCGGATCACGAGGTCAGGAGATCGAGACCATGGTGAAACCCCGTCTCTACTAAAAATACAAAAAATTAGCTGGGCGTGGTGGCGGGCGCCTGTAGTCCCAGCTACTCGGAGAGGCTGAGGCAGGAGAATGGCGCGAACCCGGGAGGCGGAGCTTGCAGTGAGCCGAGATTGCGCCACTGCACTCCAACCTGGGCGACAGCGAGACTCTGTCTCAAAAAAAATAAAAAATAAAAAATAAAACTAGCTTACAAGCCAAGTTGGCAGACTCTAAACATTGCCAAGATCAAATAAAACCTATAATGGGGATGAAAAGGTGGTAGGTAAGAAGGCATTTTATAACTGAAAATATATCATATGATTAATACCTTTCTTTAGCCATCTGTTTGCTCCTGGGTGTTTTACATTAGCATTTTGCAAAACTGTGAACCCTATCATCTTATGTTTCTCTGATTCCATATCTGAAAGATTTGGGGGCAAGGAAAAACTGGCCTAGAGTAATGCAGACTTCATGAATTAAAAAAGAATGAACTAAAAGATTCAATCATCACAGAGTAAGTTAAATAGGGTTGGTTTCCTAAAAATCTTGAAAATTATTCATATCTACTCATTCATTCATTCTAGTAGTCACTCAGATATTAAGCTCCTAGTACACGTGACATACCATATTAATCACTAAGTATAGAGATAAACATAAAGCTGTGGCCCTCAAGGAAATGTAAACATAACGTAAAGTTGAAAATGGACAGATAAACAGCATTTACAATTATGCATCAAGCTAGATGTGTAGGGATAGAGTATTTGGAGTGCCCATGAATGAAAGAAACCCTAACCCAGAAAATGAGACAAAGAGCCAGTGGCATTCAGAGAAAGAATGCCTGGAGGAACGCTGCCTCTGAATTGAGAGTTAGAAGATAAGTAGACATTTTCAGGCCAAGATAGTAGAAGGGAATGGGGTGGGTCCAGGGAGCAGCATACATAAAGACAGAGGAATGAGTACAGGCTCATTACGTGCACTGAAGTGTAAATAGGCTGTTCTTGAAAAAGAGAAACAATGAGCGTTCCTGAGAGCAGAGAGGAACAAGTCATGTTACTGAGCTTGGTCATAATCCTGAAAACACTTAAACAGGGGAAGGGCATGACCAGATTTTTATTTTCAAGCATGAGGGATTTGAAGGGGAAAGAGGAGAAATGCCAATTAGAAGCTAGTTGCAGCAGCCTGGGTGAGAGGTGAACTGGTCACAAAGAACAGTGAGAATAAGGCAAATGCTGGATTCTGTGGCTCTTCAGGAGGTAATGCAGGACCTGAGGTTGGGGAGGGGGAGCTGCAGAGCCTAACAACAAGTTTCTAAACTGAGGACCTGAGGGTCATCAACTGAGAGAGGATGAGGGAAGGAATGGTATGAAATGATGACCAGATGTGGAATTCCACTTAGAATGTGTGAGTTCCAGGAAGACACATACAAGAGGCAGTTAGTATACAGGAATGAGATTCTAGGCTTCATCAGCTTACAGGCATGTTGTGTGAATTAGGTCACCCATGAGAAAACACAACGGAAAGCCAAGAGGCAGAGGTCAGAACGTTGGACAGCAACTTCGCTCAGGTGCGAAAACAGGAAGATGAGGCAATGCAAAAAACCAGAAAAGAAGGAGGCAGAGACACAGAAACTTTATAAGGAGAATTAAGGGAGGATAGAGCTTTCAGAAGGAAGGAGGGATGTGCAGTGACAAACCCAGTGGGGAGAGTAAAACAGGAAAAGACCCAAAATACCCAAATACCCAAAGAAATGGGCAGTTTCAATGTGAGAATCAAGGTAAAAATCAGGCTGAAAAATGAAGGCTGAATACAATTCAAAATGTTTAGCATTTACTGCACACTCACTGCTGCCCAAGTCACTGAATGCTTTGCCTGTTTTATTGTGTTTATTCTTTATTTTTTAAAAGTAGCCCCTATTAGCATCTTTGCTTTGCCATCGATGAAACTGAGGTTCCCAGGGTTATGTGACTTGCTCTAGGTCACTTAGTCAGTAAATGATAATGTCTGTCCAACTCTTGTCCTCTTAGAGTTCATTTCCTACTACCCTTCTCACTGAATTATATATATATATATATATATATATATATATATATATATATATATATGTATGTATGTAAAGAATATGGACACTGTGGCTGTGTCAAATTTCTTAACTCCCACGAAGAGATAATCTGATTGGCCAGCCCCATGCATGTCTCTCCTCAGTCTAATCAGCTGTTGCCAGCAAGGGGATTTTCAATCTGCTGTGAGAGTCACCAGAGCCTTGGATGAGGTTTTCAGAGAACAGATAAGGAGATAGGATGAAAACATTGCCTCACCAACAGGATTCATTTGCATTGAAATCACTAAATGTATTACAGAGTTAGAGATGAATCTTAAGGAGGTACGTCACAAACTGCTTTAATTATACATTTCTTCATGGAATGAAGATAAACATTCTCATTATTTCACAGCCATCAGATGAATGGGACCTTTTCAGGCTACCGGTTCCAACACACTGAGCTGGGACATTTAATTGAATTTAGATATATCACTCAAAGAGTGATTGTCTATTATGAAATATTAGCTTTGGTGTTGCATCTTATGAGATGGATCCCAATAAAGATGCTTTTTTATTAATGATAATAAACAATGTTTATGGAAATCTTTTAGTGCATGAGAACCTGCGCTAAGCATTTCACATGCATAATCTTACTGACTCATCCCAACAACCTTATGAGGTCAGTATAATTATCACTGCTGATTTATAGATAACCAGACACAGAGCGTCTAGAGCACATGTTGAGAGTTACATGGTAGAATCAAGATATAAACTTGGATCTCCACCGCTGTATCTCTGTAGTTCGCACACCAGTTTCTATTATAAATTATAAGAAGATGCTTAGTGACCATCCTTATTAAAGCTGTCAGTTAAGAGACAGGTAAAACTGTGTGTGAGCTATGCATGTGTGCCTGGGGGTTGGGAGGAAGGAAGGGGAAAACAGAGAGGGAAGGAAGGAGAAGTGAGGGAGGTGGAGGGGCTCAAATAAAGACAGTAAGGAGACAAAACTAGAACTAAGAATGACATTACTCATCTTATCTGCTGTTCCTCCAGAAGACAAAATGCCAAGCCCATCTCCACCCACTCATTAGCGAGCTACCAATGCCAATTTCATGTGGCATGAGAACAAGCACAGTCACCCTCCATATAATAGGGTAGAATGCTCTCCCAACACCCAAGGACTGGTCCCGAGGGGTGTGCTGGGGAGATCTCACTGTATTAAATACCACTGACATCTTCCAAACTAAATTGCAATGGGGAAGAAAACAGAATTAATAGTAATTCATAAAGGGGAGAGAGTAGGAGGTAGGAGAGATGCAGCTCATGCTGAATTCCTTAGTCCTGAAAACTATGCCTAGAAGTAACAGAAATGTTCCAATTCCATGACCTTCTTCCTCAGTCTACTAGATGTAGTTCCATACCACTTTGTCCCAAGACATATTTACAGAATTCCAAGGCTGACACTAACCCCTTTGTTACTATGTCAACTTAGCAGTGACATAATTGCAGAGATGATTCTCCCCTCTCCAAATCATGAGGTTTCTGTTAGGAAACCTAGTGCAAAATTCTGAAAATCAAGTCTCGATACCTGCATTCCAAGGAAAGCTCTGTCATGAACTTCCATAAGAATTTCGGTAAGTCATAAACATTCTCTCTGCCATGAGTTTCGAACTTGTTAAATAAGTCAAAACATCTTAAAAACTCCAAATCACCATAAAAAGGCAACAGAAATTGCCTTTTGGACCATGCAAAAAAAAAAATTACAGATTACTCTTGTTTTCTTACCCTTTCTCAGTTCTAGCAACTATGTATTTCTCTATACAGTGCTAACTTTTTTTCTCTCCAATAAAGAATGCATTCATAACATTTGAAATACATGGCAATTGTAAAGTGGGGCATGGTAAATATCACTTATCATGATAAATATCACTTCCTGTTGCACAGTACCATGTGCCCACCCCTAAATTCTCAAGAGTGACTCAAAGTCAAAATCTGGCCTTATTTGCCAGTGAAAGGACATGTCATCCCTCCCCTTCCTCTGGCAACAATTTTTGCTATAGGAGAAAACTTGCAAGGGTGGGTTATCATAATCACAGGCACTATGACAGGCAGAGGACAATATTCGGAACTCATTTATAGAATATTTTCAGGTAAAGCACCGCCTGAAAATACCGGCCAGCCCAAAAGCCAAGTTCACCAATGGAGGCGACTCTAGTTTAACTCATGTCTGTATCAGATGAAGAAAAAAAAAAAAAAAAAACACAGGCGCATTATTCAATCCAACCAAGCTGTCTGTTTAGAAGATGCTTTGGGACTGATTAATGACAGAAAGCAAAGAGGAACCATACAGACCTTGGCTGTCAAGGTCAAATGCACAAGCAGACAGAATCGGGAGAGGCTGGGAGGCTGCCCGATCTGGATTTAGACTGCCGGCCTCAAGTTTTGGCTGGAGCCCCCGGCGTGTTGTCATTCACTCTCACTTACAGTCACACCACACACAAGATGGAGAGGCATATGGTGCATTTCTCCCAACTCGGTTTAAATGTGGGCTCTAATTTAAGCTTTAAACCTTGTAGAATTCTTTGCCAGCAAGATAAAATATATAAGCCATGATATTCTGAGCACCATATTTTGCTGCAATATGCCTTATAGCACGTGGTTCAATAATTTTAAGGGTGGGACCAACAGCGACTAAGTCAAGTGGCATCTCTGAGAGGAGAAATTCGTGGCTGTGTGTTCCCCAAAAGCAACATGTTAGGCAAATAATAATAGTACCATCGACGATGTATCAAGTGCTTATATGTCACAGGCAGTGCTGAAAGATTTAAATCGATTTTTCTCACTCAACTTCAAAACAATCCTACGGAGTAAGTCCTTTTATTATCCCAATTTTCTGAAATAATCAACACAGGATTAGAAAATTAAGTAGTTCATTCCATTCCAGGTTGCCCAGTCTGTTGCATAAAGCCAGGATTCAAACATAGGCAGTAGGACTCCAGATGCTAAACACCTGACACTACATAATTCTGTTGATACTATATACAGAACAACGTCTATAGGACACGTCCTAATGTTACTACTTAGTGTTGGTTTGGAGGTAATAACTTTGAACTCAACATCCCCAAACAAGACATGAAGCCAAAATGGAGTCATTCAAATAACTGCCCTTCATTCATTCATTGATTTAAACACTTATTGAACATCTACAGAATTTGAAGCACAGGAGTGTGCACTAAGGACTTCACAAATACTATTTTGGTTTGAGGGTCCTAACCAAAAGAGTATTCTACTTTGAGCAAAAACTAATAAAACTGCACACCTGAATTCATACATATACATAGATAACTTCACAAAATATTTATCTCTCACTGAAATTTCAATCTAAGACTTCAAACTATGAAACTACTATAAGAAAACATTGGGGAAAATCTCCAGGACATTGGTCTGGGCAAAGATTTTCTTTAGCAATACCCCTCAAGCACAGGCAACCAAAGCAAACATGGACAATTGGGATCACATCAAGTGAAAAAGCTTCTACACAACAAAATGTATGTTCAACCATGTGAAGAGACAAACCACAGAATGGGAGAAAATATCTATGGAACAATCTTTTTTAAAAATGTCATATATCACATGTTTAGTAGAATGTATGAATTCTAGGAGTGAGAGTTTTCTAACCTCAGCCACAACTGGAGAGAGACAACAGGTGAATTAAGCCTCTAAATAAATGCAACCACCAGCTGTCCTTTGTAGCTACTTCCAATAGCATCAGGTGATGAGTTAAAATGCCCCCAACAATGAAAGCAGGTGGGACAGCCACGTCCCTGTGGTTTGAATGCTCCTGCACCTAAGCTATCTCCCAAACCTTCAGCAAGCTAACCAATGCACTTAACCCTTCCGAAAGAGCTAAATAGCCATTAGCCCTGGTAACCCAACAGTTCTCTGTCACTGTTGCAGCAAGCAACTCTGCATTAACAGCTGAGGAGTTTATGATGAGTTGGCAAAAAGAGACATCTGTGAACCAGCACGCACTAGACTTTTGAATGCACTCCGGGAATGGCACACAGTGTCCTGATGCGGACTCCAGGGCCACCTTTCCGGTCCCTTGGTAAGCTCTCTGTATCTCCCTGTGCCGTCGGCTTCATCCTCAATGCTTGTTATGTTTGATGTTGTAACACTTGCTATGAAAGCATTCATTGTAATATCCATCTGACAGCTGCTGGTAAGCAAAACAATTGCATGACAACAGATGGAAAATGGAACCATTTGGTGGTTTAGAACGGCACAGGTAGTTTTCAGAGGTCATCTGAAACCACATAGAATGTGGAAGATTTAGCATCTGTGCCCAGGTTCATAGTGGGTTAGATAAATAAACATGTTCAAATATTTCAAAATTGACTAGCTTTGTCTTGCACTGCACTCGGGGTCTCATTTGGCCCTCCAAAATTCGTTTCAACCTTATTACAGATCTCTTAATAAAAGAAAAGCAGACTGGTCTTTTACTCCACTACTATTTTTGGCAATGCAAAACTGATACACTTGGCAAAAAATGAACGGTATGTGCTTCAAAGTGTCAGGGGTAGGAAGGTTTGGCACATTTTGATTTGCATTTAAAGATGACACTGATACAGGTGCTCATTTACTATGTTCCATTTTTCCTTCTCCACTTCATTCAGTGTGGTCTCATTACTTCCAAGATTTCTTCATTCACAGTTTTATACTTTTTAATTTAATTCCTGAAGTTGTCAGCTCTGTGGTAGCTGGGAAACAAGGAGTTAGCAGAAAATATAAGCAGAAACAAAATATATTGATTGTTATTTTGTTTCCCTCATAGCTGAAGGTTTCTGGTATTGTACACCTCTTTGCTTTGTCTGAAATAGACAATAACATCAGGAAAGGGTTGCTAGCCAGGTTTACAAACACTGTATTTTATGTTTAGCCTTTTTTTTTTTTTTTTTTTGGCTAAAACAAAATCAATAACAGCAGATAAATTTCTTCTCAAACCTCTAATTGTTTCTTGGTCTTCTGGAGAAAAAAAAATTTTTTTCTCATGGTAAAAACTTAGAAAAAATTGAAGGAAGCATGAAAATAAATCACTCAGTCTGCCTCCTTGAAATAGCCACTTGTTAACGTGTGGGTAGATGTAAACTATTGACCCTTGGACCACACCAGTTTGAACTGAACAGGCTTACTTATATATGGATTTTTTATCCAACTGAGCATACATGGAAGATACAGTTTTCATGGGATGCAAAACTTACAAATACAGAGGGAAAACTTTTTGTATATGTGGATTCCACAAAGCCAGAATTTTGGTATTAGTGAGGGTCCTCCACGGACACTGAGGGATGAGTGTATACACATATACATACACACAGCACATGTGTGTTAAAATAATTTTATGGCAAAATAAGAATAGTTGAGATTAAATACACACATTCATGTACACACATACACACACATGCATGCATATGTGCAAAACAGTTAACACTGGTAACATTCTAAGATTAACATATGTGCCAAACAGTTAACACTGGTCACATTCATATCAGAGCCAGAGAGGAAAGCTGACCCTCTGGGTGTCTGGCAAATGTTTGTTAATGTTATCCTAGCCTGCCCTTCCGTCTCCCACTCTCTACATCCCATTTTGCCATCACATCCAAGCAGTTACCAAGTAAGGTGCCTTTTTCCTTCTAAATTTTGATTAAAGCTACCTACTTGCTCAGTTCCCACTGGAACCACCTGTATCCTGATCTCCAGCCTGGATTAATATGAAAATCTCCTAACTGATATCCTTGGTTCCAGCTGGGTCTTCTCCAATCTGTTTCCTAGAGACACCTTACACAATACTTGAGAGAGCTATAGTTATTTTTGGTTACAGTAATTCTTAAATTCCCCATCATTAGAAAACTTAGAAAATGCTGAGCTGTCTGACTTCTGCCTCAATTCCCAATCTTTTATCCCTGTTATCTCTGCCCTGACCCTTCCTCTAGTTTCTGAGCCTGGTCACATCTAGGGTTGTTGTGTATGCTGTTACCACCTTAGCTTAAAATATCACCCCTCTACTCTTTCCTCCTCTCATGGCTTAGACCAAAGCATCTCTCCAAGAAAACATCTATTCTCATCTCAACTCACTTCCCTAGAATGCGGAATGCTTTCTATGACCTGATATAGGTCATCTGAAGGGTTCCTGATTCCCCTATGAAAGCATCAGGGCTTTGTATGATAGGGCCAAACATGACAGTAACTTTCTAACTGTATCTCTATGATAAAGATGTCTCTCTGATATACTGCTGCATCCCGTCTACTGGTCCATGATAACTGATGCTCAAAAACATGCCAAATGGATACCAAATCATCACAGTTCAACAGTATCACTGACTAGATACACAGATAAATATACCCCAAAAAAGAGATCAATGGAGCTTCAGAAACACCCAATGAGTTGTGAAGATCTTGAACCATGAGAGTATTGAGCGAAGATTAGATTTCTCCCAACTCGGGGGCCTTTGTTCACCGGTGTGGCCAGTGTGACCCTACATTCTCTGCATATTCTGCTATGCCCAATACTGCCCACATGGAGGACTGACCTCTTCTTCCATCTCCTTTTCACTCCCCATTGGCACCAATGTTGCCATGTTCACTGCTCCCCTCCTAGAGGCAAGGTCAACAACTTCTCCAGACATGCCCATCGCTGTGGAGCTTCCATCTCGTTCCTGACTTCAGTCTTTCCTCACACTAACCCATAATCCATCCAAATACAGCCTATGGCATGGTCCACACCAAGCCACACTCTCCCTATCTCTACTTTCAACGTGAAGCTAGGGCAATGTCCAGTTCTTTTCCCTGACCTCACACTCCTCCCCACCCCTCTCCTCACTATATCCATCTCCATTCTTAGTTATCTGTTTCTGCAGTCTACTCTCTAACCAAGCAAGTATCTTTACAGATCCTTATGAACAATGTATTCATTCTTGTGCTCACACCCCTGCATGGAACATTCCCCACATGCAGATGATCCTCTCTATTTATCTTTACCAATTCATAACTTCTCCTTCTTCAAACTCACTCCAAATTCCCTTGCACAGAAAAACCATCCCCTGGAACCACACTCTAACCCAGAGTCATCAGTTGTATATTTCTTAATGAATCCATCTATAAATGACTGAATTTTAGACTGATGATGACAAACCCAGGAGTTAAGAAACGCACTTCACCACATTTGATTTTTTTGGCATTGTTCTGTTGAGTTCACAGATCACAGCAAAAAAAAAATGAATGCATATACAGATATAATCACATCAGAAAAAAATATTTTTCAAGTCCTCTGGACAATCCTCCTACTTCCATTGCAAGAAACACAAATCCAAGGAGAACAGAGAAATAAAAATGCCACAGAAGTACAAGACTGACTTTAAGTCATAGCTATTTAGGTAAGAAAGAAGATGTGGGTCTGCCTGTCCTTAGCTCTAAGGAAAGTAACACACCCTGTGGCTATGCTCTGAGAGGTTCCTGTCTTCCTTCTTCTTTAGGATGTCAAGGAAAGAAGATCCGAGTCTCCTGCTGTCTCCTACTCTCACGCTCATCAACCATGTCATTATCACAGACTTTTAAAAAATTTAATGATTTACATGAAATTACAGTGTTTTAAGGCACAAGTCCATAGTCTTTCTCCAAGTTTTATTTCTTGTAAGAAAACAGACATTAACAATTTAGACCCACAAATGTATAGGGGTGAAATGTTATATTCTATTTAGCGATGAGGAATTTTTTAAATGCTCTGTGCACATTGGTACTTAAACCCATGCTGATCACCTTCCAAGCCCTTGTTAGCAAGCACGATTTCATCGTGAACAAGGATGCAGTGAAAAGAGACAGGCTGGGGACAGGAAAGAAAAGCAAGGCTCTGGTTTGAGTTCTGCTATTGAATACTCAAGTGGCCTTAACCCCTCTGAACTTCAGTTTCTTCATTGTAAAATGGAGATAATCAGCTTATTGTCGGTATTGAACGCCTTGAAACAGGATAAGATCACCTCGAAGGTGGGCAGGAGGTAAGCCTTGTTGGAATGAATTCAAGAGAGAATGGAAGGAGAAAAAAATTATAGCAAATATAGACAAGTTTTATTTCAGAGTTTTGTAAAGGAAATCAGAGAACCAGAGTGACAGATGGAGAGGAAGTAGAGTCACAAGATAATTTTTTTTAAATGTTGAATATATTATAGCCTGTGCACATGATGAAGGGTGTGAGATGGTCCTGTCTAAAGGTGTCGAATGCCATCCATAAGAAGGAAAGTCCTAAATCTGTATCTCCATATCAAACCTCTTCCTTGTTCTACAGACGCACAGAGCTGTCTCCTTGACATCTCTCCTTGGAAATCCAATGGGCACCTCACGCCGAATTCACCGAAATGTAAACCTGCAATTCCTCTTCCTTCTTCTCCTTCTCTTTCCCTCTCTCCCTCCCTGAACAGCTGCTTCTCTTGCAATCCATCTTGGAACTAGCACTTCAATTTTCTGAATGCTCAAGCTTAAATTCCTGTAGTAGACAGGGAGCAGTGGCTCACGCCTGTAATCCCAGCACTTTGGAAGGTCGAGGCGGGTGGATCACGAGGTCAAGAGATCAAGACCATCCTGGCCAACATGGTGAAACCCCGTCTCTACTAAAAATACAAAAAAAAAAAAAAAAATGAGCCAGGCATGGTGGCAGCCACCTGTAATCCCAGCTACCTGAGAGGCTGAGGCAGGAGAATTGCTTGAACCCGGGAGGTGGAGGTTGCAGTGAACTGAAATCGCACCACTGCACTCCAGCCTGGGTGACAGAGCGAGACATCTAAAATAATAATATTAATAATGATAATAATAATAATAAGAAGAAGAAGAAGAAGAATTCCCATAGTAACCAATGACCCCTCTCTTTCATGTTGTACGTTCAATCCATACCATCATACAGTCTTTGCTTTGGAAATATATCCAAACTCTGACCACTTCTCACATCTGCAAGTTCTGTTCCATTTACCATGACTTCTCACCTCCATGACTGTAAAGTCTCCTTCTGGATTCCCCGGTTTCATCCTTTCCCACACCTATTCTCCACCCAGCAGTCAGAGTATTTCTTTTAGATGGGCATGATGTCATGTTGCTCATCTGCTCAACATCCTCTGATATGGTTTGGCTGTGTCCTCAACCAAATCTCATCTTGAATTGTAGTTCCCATATGTTGTGGGAGAAGCCAGATGGGAGGTAACTGAATCATGGGGGCAGTTTCCCCCATACTGTTCTCATGGTAGTGAAGAACTCTCATGAGATAGGATGGTTTTATAAGGGAAAATCCCTTTCCTTTGTCTCTCTCTTGCCTGCCACCATGTAAAACATGCCTTTTGCCTTCTGGCACGATTGTGAGGTCTCCCCAGCCATGTGGAACTGGGAGTCCATTAAACCTCTTTTTCTTTATAAATGACCCACTCTCAGGTATGTCTTTACCAGTGGTGTGAAAATGGACTAATACATCCTCCAATGGCTTCTTTTCCTGCTCAAAGCTAAATCCCAGGTCCATACTATGACCTTCAAAGCCCTACATGCTCCAGTCCCCTCCTAGCTTCTACCCCAGCTAACATTTATGTGGTACCACTCTTGTCTCTTTTTCTCCCCTGCCCCAGGCTCCAGCCACACTAAACTCCTTGCTGTGGATATGACAAGAAGTCTGCAGCCAGGTGTCTTTACACTGGCCGTTCCTTCTTTCTGACCTTCTAGACATCCACATGAATCTTTTCCTCACCACCTCCATGTTTCTGCAGAAATGTTACACATCAGAGATATATTCCCAGATTCCTCTCTCATATATAACAGCATCCCTTACCCAATCGATCATATCCTATTCTCCTTACCTTTATTTTTTATTTATTCTTTTTTTATTTTTTTTGAGATGGAGTCTTGCTCTGTCACCCAGACTGGAGTACAATCGCGTGATCTCGGCTCACTGCAACCTCTACCTCCTGAGTTCAAGCAATTCTCCTGCCCCAGCCTCCAGAGTAGCTGGGATTATAGGAGCATGGCACCACAGCTGGCTAATTTTTTGTATTTTTAGTAGAGACAGGGTTTCACCGTGTTACCCAGGATGGTCTCGATCTCGTGACCTCGTGATCTGCCCACCTTGGCCTCCCAAAGTGCTGGGATTACAGGTGTAGGCCACTGAGCCCAGCCCTCCTTACCTTTATTATTCTTCTTCACGGCGATTAATACATTGTTTTTAATACAAACATTGTATCCTCACATGCCACCTGACACTCAATAGAACATAAATTTCTTGAGAGAAAGATTTTTCTTCATGCTATATATTTAGTTTCTAAAAGACTGCCTGGAACTTAGTAAACACTCAAAAACATTTGTCAATGAATTAATATATAAGATCTGACATTTCTGGGTTTCTTTTCATCCTTTGCCCCATACTAATAAATTAATATAAACACATTTTAATGAAATATAGCATTATGAAGCTAATAAAAGTATATTAACAGGTTCATTCAACTCTTTAGAATGTGTTCTATTCTTCACAAGGTAAATATTTTCATTAAAAAAGAATTATGTAAAAATAGTACTACACTATATTCACATATGTTTCAGTAAGAGCATAAAGGATGTAAGTTAGAGGTACACTATTTAACTACAGCGTTCCTAAATGTCCACAGGTGGTCAGAATATGCAATTTAATCAGCCTTTGTTGCAAAAATATATTTTAAAACATATTTTAAATCACACTGTGTTATATAGGTTAAAATGAATTGAAACAACTATATGTCTAACAATAGAAGGAAGGGGTAAGTAAATATTAGACCAATTCAATACAAAGTTATGTGGCAATCAAAATAATAATTAGAATAAGAATGTAGACATATGAAGACTATGTGCATGTTGGCAAACACAATAGAAAACAAATGCATATTAGCTGTTTGATTATATAAACATACATCTGTAAAGAAAACATGCATACATTAATCTTAAACTGGTGGAATTAGGAATGATTCTTATTCTAAAGTGGCTGTGGTAAGTCGTATTATTTATGTTAATTAAGAAGCAACATTTTATGAAAGTGAGAGAGAACAGAGTAAAATTGTGGAAAAAAACTAAATTAGAAGCCAATAAATATTTCCAGTTTCTAATCTGCCAGTTACTTACTTAAAACAACACATCTGAAGCCATTCACTGTTTCTGCATCCCAATTTTCTTTCCCAGAGAATAAGGTTAATAACGTGATAGGACCTCCAAAGAATAAGAATGGCAAACAGAATACACTGTATTCACCAAATGCTTGCTTTTGTATTTTCCCTGGGCACACGGGAATACTACATTTCCCAGTCTTCCTTGTATTTTAGCAGGACCATGTGACTGAACTCTGGCTAATACCGTATGATCAGAAATTATATAAAACACTTTCTGGAAACATCCCCCATAATTGCCAATGATCTCTGCACCCACTATCGGTGGAAACTGAGCCAAAATGTTGCAAGATGATATTGCCACAGCTGGAAGGAGGCTACCAGCAGAGAGAGACCCCATTCACATCAGACCATGATGAAAGGAAGAAATACATCTTAATTATACAGCATCACTGAGATTTTGTGGGTCAACTGCATGCACATAGTGTTCTCCATACCGAGTAATAGAAAGACAGGATCTCATCCTGTAGAACCACAGTACTGTGGGTAAAGTTTGATGAAAATCCCCAATGGCTTCACGTAAGACCTCTAATGTGAACATGTGGGGACCCCCCTCCCCCCCACCACAGGAATAGACTATGGTTATTGTTTTAAAACAAGTTTTCTCAATGTGTTGTGCCCTTTCCTGGGTAATAGGATGCAAGTTCACATGAAAAATGTTTGCGACTACCAGCTATGGCTGAGTTAGGAAGTCAGACATTCCTCTCTCCAAATAGCAATAATACACGTGGGCAAAACTGACTCCCCCAAAATTTCAGCACTCTAAAAATCAACCAAAGAATTCCAATAATGTGACAAGTATTCACCAAAAATCGACTGGAGTTCAGGCAAGCACAGTGGGACTCTTTAGTATTCTAGATGAGGGCTTCATCCCTAGTTAACCCAAAGGCTCTGCCTGGGGATAGTAGGCTATGAGTACTGGCAGCTCAGTTGCCATGGTCCAAAAGGAGCTCATGTGTTTTCAAGTAGAAGGCCATGACCATATCCAGCAGCATTATTGGTAGAAGTGATTATATTCTCAGTGATGGAAAACTGGAGAGAGCCAATGACTTTACTAGCCCATGTATTTCGGATTAATCCTGAAGCAGTGTGCAGATGCAGAGGTGATACCAAAGGAACCAGTAGAATCTAAATACTTAGGAAGATTTGGAAATGGCCTGAAATTTCAATGCACACCTCCACATACACACAGACCCATCGGCAGAGGACAGGAGACCTCTTAGTGCTCAAGGTGTCTGAACACAATCTTAGCTGATTTTTGGCTGGTCTTTAAGCTACAGGGATAACATAAAAATTTTCAGAAATGAAGATTAAAAACAAAAGAGGCAAGGTGCGGTGGCTCACCCCTGTAATCCCAGCATGTTGGGAGGCCAAGGCAGGTGGATCATTTGAGGTCAGGAGTTCGAGACCAGCCTGGCCAACCTGGTGAAACCCTGTCTCTACTAAAAATACAAAAATTAGCTGGGTGTGGTGGCGGGTGCCTGTAATCCCAGCTACTCAGGAGGCTGAGGCAGGAGAATCACTTTAACCTAGGAGGCGGAGATTGCGGTGAGCTGATATCATGACATTGCACTCCGGCCTGGGTGACAAAGCGAGACTCCATCTCAAAAAAAAAAAAAAAAAAGGAGGAATGACGACAACAACAAAAATGAAACAGAGAGACTAGAATGACCAAGAAAAAAAAAAAGAGAGAGAAAACTCAAATTACCAAAATCAGAAATTAAAGAGGGGACATTACTACCAACTTTATAGAAATAAAAAGGATTATAAGGGTATCTTATCGACAATTTTAGGCCAAAAATAATAGATAACCTACATAAAATGAAAAAAAAAATTCTGGAAAGACACAAACTACCAAAATTTCAAGAGGAAATAGAAAACTTGAATAAGCCTATACCAAGCAAAGAGATTGAATTAGTAGGCAAAAAAACTTCACATAAAGAAAAACCCAGACCCCGATGCCTCTATTGGTGAATTTTACCAAAATTTCCAAGAAGAATTATTACTAACACCTCTAAATACCTTCCAAAAGAATAGAAGACGAAGAAATCTGAGGCTAATGTTATTCTCATATCAAAAACAGACAAAAAATCAAAAGGAAAGAATACTGCAGATCTACATATTTTATAAATATAGATGCAAACATCTTCAAGAAGACACTAGCAAACCAAATGCAGCCACACATGGAAAGAATTTTAAACCCTGACATAGAACCATACGATCATCTCAACAGATGCAGAAAAAGAATTTGACAAAAGTCAAGACCCTTTCATGACAAAAAACACCCTCACAATCTAGGAATAGAAAGAACTTCTTTAATTTTATAAAGGGCATCTACAAAATACTACAGCTGGTATCACACTAAATGGTGAAACCCAACTATGCTGCTTCCATATTCTCGACCCACAGAAACTATGAAAGATAACGTGTTTCGATCTTGATACACTAAGTTTTGGCCTAATTTTTCTTATACCAATAGATGTATAAATATTAACAATAACAACGATAATAATAGGAAAGGGTGGAGAAACACGAGGAGGAGAGGAAGCAGCAGGTGCTGTTGGGTGTTCTTGTTCTTGTTGCTGTAGGCATCCACGTTGACGGGACTGATAACACTAGTGGGTTGCGGACCACAGTCTCTGAGCCCAGTAGGGCTCCAAGCCAGGACTCCAGACTATAAGATGAGGGTGATGCTACAGCCCAGCCCCCAGAAGATGATCTACGTTCAAGGCATCAGAGAGTCCCAACACAGGGTCAGGTCTCCAGTACTTCGAGTTTTTCTAAGATCGGAATTATGCCTTTATACAGATAAACCTAGCTCTAATCAATCTCCCCAGCTGCGGACACAGGTGATATGGGAGAGAGAACTGAGATCCAGCCTTCCAGAAAGTAAAAGCTACCAACAACAATACTTGTTCTTAAGAAAATGCCTACGTCACCATCACAGAGCCTGGGAGCCTCGGCGTTGGATAGTTAAAGGGAGCAGACAGCCCCAGTGTAGTTTCCACTGCTCATCTCAAGCATGCAAGAGTTGCCCACAACTGCTTTAAGGGCACCTTGTTATATTTGGGTTTCTAGATTTCTTTCCACATCCACCCTCCCTGTCGTAAGACAGCTGTTCTTCCAGTACCTTATCAAGATGTCTCACCCGAGCTCAGCCCATGATGGTCTCCAGATGGCTTGTTGAGCAGTATACAAATATTTTTTAAATCCTTCCCAATCGAGACAAATCATCTTCTAAGTAAGGAATTTTGGCCCCTAATTTGTTGTTGGTTTTGTCTTCCTTATATGAGAGTGTTCAGCTACGGGAGTTGGTGGCTATTTAGGACAGAAAATGCCAATCTGTATTTACTTCACCTTCATTTGCAAGTGAAAAACAGGTCCTGCTAAAAAGATCAATTAAAGTGAGTTTTGAGAGTTACATAAGTAAACACAGATATTTTAATCCAGCCATGACAACTAGCTACATAAATAGAAGTCTTGAAGAACGAGATGAGAAGGTAGACTAGATACCCTCTAGGATCATCCAGGCCCAAAGATTCTAGATTCACCAACCAAGGGATTTATACAAGAGTAACAGAATTAAACGCATTCCTTCTTTTATATGGCTTTAAAAATATGCTCTCCTTCATAGTAAGCCATCAGTGATGGGAATTCTAAACACATTTGAGAAATACCTAGTAAATAATTCTCTGAGTCTACAGATATGGGCAGAAACAGGTAAACAAGAAAGAGTGACCTTATCCCAGCACTTTAGGAGGCTGAGGCGGGCAGATCACGAGGTCAGGAGTTTGAGTCCAGCCTGGTCAACATGGCGAAACCGCGTCTATACTAAAAATACCAAAAAGTTAGGCAAGGCAGCTCGTGCCTGTAATCCCAGCTACTCGGGAGGCTGAGGTAGGAGAATCACTTGAACCCAGGAGGCGGAGGTTGCAGTGAACCGAGATCGCACAACTGTACTTCAGCCTGGGGGATAGGACAGCACTCCATCTCAAAAAAAAAAAAGAGTGACCTTTGGAAATATGGGCAAGGACACAGGCTGGTCCCAGGCTGTCCATGACCATAACCAAATATTCACACTACTCTTCCTTCTGTTGGTTAGGAAGCAATCATATTTTAGGGAAAAATAAAATCCTAAAACACTAATATCTCAAAACAAAGTCAATTTAAAGTTATAAATTTAAAAATCAGAGAGAATCCAAAATGTTAAATGGCTCCATCTTCAGGATAAATGTGAAAAGGCTCTTTTTTTTTTTACCCCCACTGAAAATGCAGGAGCTATTTCAAGTTCTTCCTGAATTAGATGGATGTAGCCGTGGTCTCAAATCCCCACGGCTCTAGCAACTGGAGCCGCACAATCAATTTTGCCTGTGAGCAGTGTCCACAATGAGTATGAAAGTCTCCTTAACCGACTGCGTGCTTGGATGTACTCATTCGTAATTCTAACTCTCATGATATTCAAAATATCAGTGAGTAAAATCCTGCTTTCTTTCCAAGGGCACCTGTCAAGTCCTTCCACAAATGTTCATTTGAGCATCTTTATATCTTGCTGGGGTGACAGTGAGGGGAAAAGGTCTTGTTTTCCGTTTTTCATAGAAGATGAAACAGGATAGAAATCCACTTTCTGACATGATTCTATAAAGGCAGTCACTGAACCTGAATACAATATATATTTGTTATGAACCAATATGAAAATTATTGAGCCTTTCCATTCACATGATATGCAGACCACCTCCTTTATCCCACAAATCATAAGCCAATAGTCAAATAAGAAAAAAATCAATGAAAGCTAGGGCTGGGAATTGCATTAAGTAAACTGATACATTATTACAGACTTCAGTGCGAAGAGGAAATTGGGTGGAGGGCAAAGGGAGAAAGAACCAAGACAGGGCAGAAAAAGAAAAAGCTATTTATTTTAGACAGTGCATGAGTGGGATTGTGGAAGAGGGCAAGGGACACAGCTGCTTCTAGAAAGGAAGAAAAAAAAAACAAGAAATGAGATTTGGTTTGCTACTTGCATAATTAGCAAAAGAAATCCACACTTGGCAAAATCACTAGAACAACAAATAATCCAAAATATGGTATTCCTCAGTTTTTTAAATGACTATTATGTTGTTTTCAGTTGCTGAAATAAATGAATGGATGCAGACAGGAGCTGACATATCTCCACTTGGAATGGTTACCACCATTTATTCAATGCCAAAAACCAAGACAGGTTGAACCACTATGTCCAGGCACTAGGGTTATCACAGTAAACAAAACCAGTTTGTGACCTGTTCTCATGGCAATCACAGCCTCCATGAATGCTTGTTGGAGGCAACCTAGGCTAGAAGCAACCACTCCCCCAGTAAGGGCACATGTGCCCAACAGACATTTAACACAATTCTCCACTTATTAAGAAAATTAAATATATGTTTATCTGGTTTTAGCTTGTAACCAATACAATATCTTGGTCAGATTGGAAAAGAAAAAAAAAAGACCTAAGAATTGCTGTTAGTAAATAATAACAACAATACTCATAACAATAATTGTTATTACAGCTGACATTTACGGCACCCTTACCATGTGTTAGACACCAGGCTTTTGGGATGCAAACATGGTATCATCAAATCTCCATCAAGACTCTTTGAAGTTTAGGTACCCTGATTGCCTCCTCTTACAATTAGAAAAATGGAGGCACAGCAACTTTAACTAAATTCCTCAATCCTGAGGCTGGGCACAGTAGCTCATGCCTGTAATCCCAGCACTTTGGGAGGCTGAGGCGGGCAGATGACCTGAGGTCGGGAGTTCGAGACCAGCCTGGCCAACATGGCAAAACCCCATCTCTACTAAAAATACAAAAAAAAAAATTGGTCAGGCATGGCGGCAGGTGCCTGTAATCCCAGCTACTCGGGAGGCTGAGGCAGGAGAATTGCTTGAACTGGGGAGGCCGAGGTTGCAAGTGAGCCAAGATCACACCACTGCACTCCAACCTGGGTGACAGAGCAAGACTAGGTCTCAAATAAAAGACAAATAATTACTAATGACATGTAGTAATTTAGCGCTGGGATTAGAAACAGGCTCTCTGACTTAAGAAATTAAGCCCATCACTATGAAACCAGTAGATTTCCAGCCTGGTGGTCCATTAGCCTCCACGGGAAAGCTTGTGGGAAAAAGAAATACCAGTACCTAGGACTCATCTCCAAACCTTTGAAGTTAACATGTCTGGGGGTGGAGTCCAAACAGCAGCTTTCCGGAATTCTCCCAGGTGCTTCTAACAGGCAGTCAAGGTTGCAAACCTCTGCCTCAGGCTCTCCTCTCTCCTTACTGCACGATTGCTAACATTTCTGATTGTCCCCATATGGGTCCTCTTCTTATCCCCAAGAGACTGCTCCCAAAACTCTGGCCACTCAAAGTGCAGTCCACAGACCGGCACAACCAGCAGCAGCGGCAGCAATGGGGAACTACTTAGAAATCCAGGATCTCAGGCCTCATGCCAGACTGAATCCAAATCTACATTTTACTCAGATCCCTATATGCACTTTAAATTCTAGTACTATCCTACAGCATGCCCTCGAGAGGAAACACTAGTTCCTACAGCTGTTACTAGGTGCCACGCACAACAAAAGCACAACCATTACAACCACCCCTAAGCCCAGCCTCTCGCCCCCACCTCCGCCCCCCCCCCGACCTACAGAAAAACCAGGTGGTCAAACACATCTGGGACCAACTGGATTAAACAAAACTGAAATTAGTTTCTCTACTCGGAGCTCTAGCAGAACGTGTAATGTTAACATACTAACGCGTATCATAAATCTCAAGGAGAAGAAATTTCCCAGATATTTATGACTGTGGTACCCTGTAACTCAGCACTCCTATTAACATCTGTTGTGGACAATGTGTTCCTAGGGACGTATTACGGAAAATGCTTATCCAGAGGAGACCGTCCTTTTTCTTTCCCTCGTGGCTACCTTTTTTCATAGTTAGGTTCCATTGCTTTGCTATTTGCTTATGAATATGAATATAAGCTGTAGTCACGGACTCATATTAAGCCTTTATCAAGCATTTACTATGTATATCAGACATAGTTGTAAGTGCTTACACTGTGATAACTCATTTTATCTTTAGAACAACTCTGTGGGATACATATGGTTTCTATTACCACTCTAGGGTTAAAGAAACTGAGGAACAGATGACTTAAGCACCTTGCCCAAGGTCACACAGCTAGTAAACAGTGGATACAGGAGCTTAGCTCTGGCCATCTGCCACCAGAGCCTTCCTTTTAAGCAGCAGACTATTGGAAAAGGTGTCAAATTATCTCCCAGCTATAGTCAAAGGCATCCTTAGATTGGCACATAGAGAAAGCTTAGCTGATCAGCCTGAACTTTTAGCCACAGGATGCAAAAGGAGCACAAATCCTAGCATACGCCCTGAAGTTCATCATCCAGCATGAGACGTAGGTGCTGAACATCCAAATCATTTCTTGAAAAGAATGAAGAATCAGAGCAGACCTACAATGCTGAAGTTCTTGTGCTGATAGTCTAACTTTTGTATTTTTTCTTTTCTTTATTTTTTTATTTTTATTTTTATTTTGAGATAGGCTTTCACTCTGTCACCCAGGCCGGAGTGCAGTGGCATGATCACAGCTCACTGTGGCCTCCACCTCCTGGGTTCAAGCGACTCTTGTGCCTCAGCCTCCCCAATAGCTGGGACTACAGGCACGCACCTCCATGCCCAGCTAAGTTTTGTATTTTTAGTACAGACGGGGTTTTGCCATGTTGGCCAGGCTAGTCTTGAACTCCTGGCCTCAGGTGATCTGCCCTCCTTGGCCTTCCCAAGTGCTCAGATGACAGGCATGAGCCACCGTGCCCAGCCCTAACTTTTGTATTCTCAACACGAGACACACACTTTGCCTTCTGATGACGGCACAACACTGAGGACGATGAGGTACTGATCTTGCCTCCCCTCCACCACTCAATCTGAAACAAAAAAATCAGCAAATTCGAAGAATAAAGGCAAAGTGTCCCCAACATGAGGCCAACTCATAGAAGTGCAAACCAAGTCAGACAGTTCTAGTAACCTCTTAAGTTGGCTCTCAACCACAGGGTGATGAACTCAAGGGAATAAAAATGTATATAGAGTGTCTTGGGAGTCTGCTACTACCGAGTTGAGAATTTGGGTTATTTTCAAAGTTCTCCAAGGTTTCGAGATCACTGTGAAGGACTCTGTAACTTTAATGACTTCAAAAGGGACAGCTCTTTCCTCTGACTTACTAAAAAAAAAAAAAAAAAAAAAAAAAAAAAAAAAAAAAAAGCAGCACTTTGGGGGGCCGAGGAAGGCAGATCACTTCAGGCCAGGAGTTCGAGACCAGCCTGGCCAACATGGCAAAAACCCATCTCTACTGAAAATATAAAAATTAGCTGGGCATGGTGCCGCACGCCTATAGCCCCAGCTACTCTGGAGGTTGAGGCGATAGAATTGCTTGAACCCGAGAGGCAGAGGTTGCAGTGAGCTGAGATTGTGCCACTGCACTCCAGCCTCAGTGACAGAATGAGACTCTATCTCAAAAAAAAAAAAAAAAAAAAAGGGAGTGGTCAGTGTCCACTCCATACAATTCAATAGCTAGCTTTGTCTCCTGCCCCTGCAGCAGGAACAATTGATTTGGGTAGACAGGGAGTAAGCATCCAGAAAGAATATCTACTGGTGAGTGGAGTGTGTGTGTGTCTGTGTGTGCACATGCACGCATGTGTGTTTGTAAATTTCCCTTTGAGTGATGCACTTGCCTACAAATAATACGTAACACTAATGAAGGTCTCACCCATGTGCCAGGTATCCCACTAGGCACTTTAAAGACATTGGATCTCTTTAATAATCACCATTAATTCCTATGGCAAATATTTGAGAGCTGTTTTCCTGTCAAGCACTATTCTGGGTGTTGGGAGTTATAGTACACAGAACACTCAGAGGTGTCCATGCCGCTGTAATCCCGGGAAACTGTGACTATGTTACCGTACACGGCAAAGGGACTTTGCAGATGGGACTAAGTTAAGGATCTTGAAATGGGAAAATAAGTCTTAATTATCCAGGTGGGCCCAATATCATCATATGAGTCCTTAAAATCTGAGAAGCTTTTCTTGCTGTTACTACCAAAGAAATGCATGGACAGGGGCTACATCCCTGGCTTTGAAGATGGAGAAAGGAGCCGTGAGCCAAGGTCTGCAGGATGCCTCAGGAAGCTGGAAAAGGCCAAGATTCTCCACGTTAGCTTCCAGAAAGGAGTGCAGCTCTGCCCGCACTGTGAGATTAGTGTCGAGTTGTGACCACTCAAACTGTAAAAGAATAAATCTGTGTTGTTGTAGCCAACAAGTCTGCAGTAATCTCTTATAGCAGCAATAAAAAAATAAATGCAGCATTGGAAAACACAAAACCATTCCCTCCTGGAGCTTACATTGTTCGTGATGCACTCTATACATGTGATCCTGATTGTGAAGAATAGCAAACACATCTAGGAAGGTTAAACAACGTGACGAAGTTTCTACAATGAATAATCAAGAGGGACAGAACTTGAACTCAGGAAGTCCACCACTGAGCCTGCATCGCATCCATTATTCTAGACTGTGCATCCTGAAGAGCTTACAGAGGACTTTCTACTGTAGGACATGAAGTTGAGGGGCCCTATGTGGGGCCACAAGGGCATTTTTTGATTGACAGCCAAGGAAGATGGGAAGTGATGGTTCTGCTCTCCAGACACCAGGGGTTTGCTCGCAGGGATGGAACTATAAATGAGAGATGAAGCAGACGTTGGGCTTCAGAGCTCAGTTTCCTCTGTTTCCCTTACTCATTCCTGCTTTCCCTTCTTTCCCACCAGAGCAACTTGCAGAAGATGACGACATTGTATCTCCCCGCTGTCCGGGGCCCACTCTCCCTACACATGATTGCAAGTGACATCTTAGCTCACAGGCTCCAAAGTGACACACTTGGCTGCAAGGCCTCATTCTCAGCACTGGTTTGTCCACCGCCATGCAGTGTGACATCCTTGACCAATGATAAAAAAACAGCTGGTTGGGCTCGGTGGCTCATGCCTGCAATACCAGCACTTTGGAAGGCAGAGGCAGGCATATCATGAGGTCAAGAGATTGAGACCATCATGACTAACACAGTGAAACCCCGTCTCTACTAAAAACACAAAAAATTAGCCAGGCGTGGAGGCATGCACCTGTAATCCCAGCTACTCAGGAGGCTGAGGCAGGACAATCACTTGAACCCGGGAGGCGGAGGTCACAGTGAGCTGAAACCATGCCACTGCACTCCAACCTGGGTGACAGAGCGAGACTCCATCTTAAAAGAATAAATAAATAAATAAATACATAAATACATAAATAAATAAAAATAAGATAAAAACAGCCAAGTCACCCAGCCCCTTCGGTTCACAATCATTCTTACCATTCATCTGAAGATGTATGCCGCTTTTCTGCTACTCCAAAGAATCGGTTTCTTCTTCAGGATGTCCACAAGTCACTTATGCTCTAGGCCAGGCTGGGACCTAAAATCCAGGTCTACTTTTAACCCTTGAAAATCCAGGTATACGTTTAACCCTCTAAGCATTATGTCATATGTTCATGGCGAGACATTTGCAGAATCACTCCAAATCTAACTGCTGGTCCAACAAGCCAATGAGCCAAATATCCCGCCAAACTCCAGGAATGGGTCTAAATTTCATCTTTTAGGCTGTGGCACTGTTGAGCTCTAGTTCTAGATTTGGCCAAAGGCTACCATTGAGGCAATTCTCTAAATCGAGTCTTGAACTCCTTATGCATTGAAAGTGAAAAGAATTGGGAACAACCTAAGTGCTCAACAATAAGGGACGCATTAAAACCTGCTGTGGTGCAGCTGGACTACAAAACCTTGAAATGGGTGTTACAGATTGATATGTTGACATGGAAAATATTTACAAAATATGTAGAACCATCCCATGTGTGTTTTACCTGTCACACCTGCATATATAGACAAAGAAGAAGAGAGGGAAGAAGAGACCCTGACAAGCTCCACCTAAAAACAGAACTACCATTTGACCTAGCAATCCCATCACTGGGTATATACCCAGAAGAATTTAAATCATTCTATCAAAAAGACACATGCATGCAAATGTTCACTGCAGCGCTATTTACAATAGCAAAGACATGGAATCAACCTAAATGCCCATCAATGACAGACAGGATACAGAAGATGTGGTACATATACACCATGGAATACTATGCAGCTATAAAGAAGAAAGAGATCATGTCCTTTGCAAAGACCTGGATGGAGCTGGAGGCCATTATATTTAGCAAACTAAGGCAGGAACAGAAAACCAAATACCGCATGTTCTCACTAATAAACGGTACTAAAGAGAACACAGGGATGCAGATAAGGAAACAAGAGACAGCAGGGCCTGCTTGAGGATGGAGGGTGGGAGGAGGGAGAGAAGCAGAAAAATAGCTATTAGGTACTAAGCTTAGTACTTGGGTGATGAAATAATGTGTACAACAAACCCCCGTGATACGGGTTTACCTAAATAAAAAAACTGCATATGTACCCCCGAGCCTAAAAGTTTGAAAAAAAAAGCTCTACATCATAATTAATAGCACCATGAGTGTATTCTGACAGTTATTTTATTTTTTGCTTTGCTATGGAATACAATCAACAAATGCTCATTTCACACTTATTACGCATAACAATGCATCCATGGGGCTCAGAGGAGAAGAGGAGCCCACAATTCCTTGGTGGCTTTATTAATTCCCTCATTCAGCAGCTGTTTACTGCAGATTGATTACATGCTAAGCACTGTCAAAGGCATTGGAGAAAGAGCAGAGAGCAGGATGGACCAGGCTCTCGCGGGACTTAACACTACAGTGCAACGCAGCGGGGAAGAAAACAAACAAGAAAATGGCAAATACTGGACATGAACACGGCTTTCATAGCCTCTCATTTCCTCATGGACTTCAACCTCTTCATGATACCCTTCCTCATGCCGTAGCCTCACACATGTAATTCAGTCGTGTTAAAGCAAACTAAATGTGGCCTGAGAAGGACTCCCCACTTCTATATTTGAGTCCTTGTGGACCAACCGCAACCTAGTTTAATAGATAGACAAGATCATGTCTATAATTCAGCACTTTGGGAGGCCGAGGTGGGCGGATCACTTAAGGTCAGGAGTTTGAGACCAGCCTGGCCAACATGGTAAAACCTCCTCTCTATCAAAAAAAAAAAAAAAAAAAAAAAAAAAAAATACAAAAACTAGTCAGGTGTGGTGGCACATGCCTGTAATCCCAGCTACTTGGGAGGCTGAGGCCGGAGAATCACTTGAACCCAGGTGGCAGAGGTTGCAGTGAACTGAGATTGCACCACTATACTCCAGCCTGGGTGACAGAGGGAGACTCCACCTAAATAAATAAATAAGAAAACCTAACTTAGGAGCATGGGCCTGTAACAACAACTGAGTCTTGGCCAATCCTAATGGCCGTACCTCAATCAATCATACACTGCTGAGTGTTGAAACTATGTTCAAATTAGGCAAACGCCAAGCTGTAGCCAATCTAGCCCCGTTCTGTACCTCACTTCTGATTTCTGTACCTCATTTTCCTTTTTTTGTCTATACATCTTCTTCCACCACATGGCTGTGCTGGAGTCTCCGTGAATCTGCTGTGATTCTGCCGGCTGCCTGATTCAGGAATCGTTCATTGCTCAATTAAACTCCTTTAAAGTTAATTTGGCTGAAGCTTTTTTTTTCATCAGCAACCTCCTTCTCTACCTCAGCCTTCTAGGGACATAACCTCTCTGAACACTTCCACGTATAAGAATTCAAATCCCGAAATTTTCTTTTCTCTCCACTCCTTCTTGTCTTTCCCCACAATGATAACAAAGTGCATTAATCCTTAGTGGTCCATTAGACTCTCCAGGCCACATTTTATCTTTAACTTCCACATTTGCCAAGTTCTACTCTTGCTTTCAAGTTCCATCTACCAAGTCAATGACCCTAGAGCTAAAGGTCAGTGATCATGTTTTGCTTTACTCCCATGACCCCAAGATCAGTGCAATCCCCTTGCTAATCTGCCTGGAGTCATCCCTTCTATCCATTTTTCTACAAATCCGAATGTGGCTAAATGAAGTGATAAACATGGTTTATATGAGGCTCATTATGAAATCAGCAGGCCTGCTTCTCAGGCACTTTTTCCCAACTCTAAGTTCATGCTGTAGCACCCTGCTGCAATTCCAAAACTTCTCTATTACGGAGACCTTCTTCGTACTCCCGACTCCCTGCTCGGATGCCTCAGCCATCTGCCCTGGACTAAAAACATCAAGGTCACTGGACCCCAGAGAGAATCCATTAGGAGAGTGTTAAAAAAAAAAAAAAAAAAAGTAAAAAAGTGAAAGAACCAGTAAAAATGCAGAACACTGGGCAAAGTGAGATAGAACTCTTAGAGCTAAACAAAACTCCTTCCAATATTAGACATACTTTGCAAAGAAAAGACCCCTTCCCTCCCCCAGGAGTAGCAGAGGTGAGAGAAAAAGCACAAAGTATTGCAGGTATCAGAAAGTCCTAAAAGTCTTAGCAGCGATCTTAGTTCCAGAAAAATAAAAATATTGATTATCTGTTATCTGACGGGTCCTCTGATGGGTCATTTTTATACATAATCTGTAATGATCAAAACCCATTTTCAAGGTTGAATTGCTATATGCTCATTGCAGATCATGAAACCGGAACCCAAGTTCAGGAGTCTGCATATAGCCAACATCTTTGGGAGCCTAACGGTGAACGTGAGCCTGCCTGGCTCTTTGTAGAAGGAAGGCATGACCTCTCCTTAAGCTGTTCATACTTAAGCTAGACAAAGGAAAACAAGCACAAGTTGAAAACAGTTATAATGGGAAATCCTCCAAAAAATCACCCATTGGGGCCTGAAGCCCTCCGCACCATGCACTATTTCTTCTTTCCTTCTCATGTGAACAGATTAAACTAATAGATCATGAGCGTTATTCTTAAGCAATGCATATCAGGGTTGATGTGAGCCTGTCTTGAAAGATAAGCCGCATATCAACACTGAGGGAAAATGAATTAAAATGCAAATCTTCATGTGCCCCCATTGTTAGACTAGCTTTAATAGATACGTCTCCCTGAATATATCACAGACAAAACTGTCAGTCTCCATCCCAAATAAAGCCAAGCCAATCTCTAATGACATTTCACTAAGGTTAAAGTTTATAATTGGATTTTTACCATGGGTGGAGATTATAAATGACCTTCACTTTGACCCATCATCTTTGCAGCATAGGCAAAAATTTTTAAAAGGACAAGCAACTTCTCCTCCTCGACCTCATCCCGGAGCAGTGTTTTGAGCACCCAAAGCCTTAGATGCCTGCTACGGGGCAACCTACATCTTCTGGCCTCCACTCCCTAAGAGAACAAGGCCCACTCCAAGGCCCCAGGACCACATCCAAGAATGATGAGGCCGACCTTCAAGCAGATTGCTGACAAGAGTTCCATCAAGAACTAAAAGGTTGGTTGGACATTGCATTTTAAAAGTGACTAAAGGGCAAGTTAAAATATTTGAGCAAGCTCTTTCTTTTGGTCTCCTGAAATTCCCATCTTACTATCATCAAAAGAGGCAGTACTGAGTGTGTTAGATAAGATGGGCATCCAAAAATTTGTCAGTCCCCAAAACAAAGAGTAATACAACCTTTAAATAAAAAACAAAACAAAACAGTGGAAAAAATATTAGAAGGCTGGAATAAGAGAGAACAATAACAGCAGGAGCTACCGTTAGCACTTAAACAGCCAATGGGTAGACCAGGTAAGTGCTCCCAGCTTAAAATCGGAGGCAAGCTGAGGCCAGGATGGGAGAAAAAGTCCACAGAGAAAGTACAACTTGAGCTATACATCAAAGGGTAGGTACAATTTGGAAAGGTAAGAAAGATTATCAAAGAGAGACTTTCGGCAAACTTGCAGAGACAAAAAGAACAAGGACTAGGGACCCTGAAAATCACGCATGTATGTTTCAGCTCTTCCGATCCAATACCCTTTGCCCTTCTTTTAGCAACACAACGCCACTATTCGTCAGCAAATACACTCCCCTCTCATCATCTGGCTTTGCCTCCCAAAACACAGGCAAGGCCAGGTGCGGCGGCTTATGCCTGTAATTCCAGCACTTTGGGAGGCTGAGGCAGGCAGAACATGAGGTCGGGAGTTTGAGACCAGCCTAGCCAATATGGTGAAACCCCGTCTCTACTAAAAATACAAAAATTAGCCAGGTGTGGTGGTGCAGGCCTGTAGTCCCAGCTACTCGGGAGGCTGAGGCAGAAGAATTCCTTGAACCTGGGAGGCGGAGGTTGCAGTGAGCTGAAATGGAGCCACTGCACTCCATCCTGGGCAACACAGCGAGACTCCATTTCAAAAAAACAAAACAAAACAAAAAACCCCACAGGGCTGGGCATATGACTGAGGCTCTTCAGAGTAACCCACTCCCACCAAAGTGGTAACTGGAGTGAAAGTGGGCTTATGATACAGACAGACGGATGCTGTCCTTATTCAGGGACCAGTGTTATGCTGAGAGTAAGAGTCTCTCCTTTTCCTGAAAACAAAGGCAGCGATGAAGACAGACGTTTGGAGTTTCAGGTCACGCTTGTCACCACATGAAGACTGTCTACCTGAGAATGAAACCAACATGGAGAAAGAAAACAGAGATACGTGATGGAAGGAGGGAGAGGGAGAGAGAAACAGAGAGTCAGAGAGAGAGAGAGACCTTGATGACCTTATTTTCACTCCCCCCCAACCCCGCCCCAAGGAATCCAGCCACCTTAAGCTAGATGAGCCCATGGAACTTTCAGTTCGGTGAGCCAGCCTATTCGCTGAATGATGTGTGCGAGCTTGGTCCCCGCCATTTGGAATCAACGAGTTCAGTAGGATAGCAGGTGGAGAAGGCCCGTGAGGTGGAAAATGATTCAGCAATAGGTCTGGTGTCCTATTTCAAGGTCAGTGACTTCACTGAATTGCCAAATAAGATGCTTTCTACTTTGGGAACCAGAAGCCACCAAAACAGCCTTGATTATTTATTTTTACCAATTCGAGTAGGAAGAGAAAAGACTACACTCTGAGAACTACAGCCCTTTGCAGGAATAATTTCCACTCCACTGTATGTGTGCATGTGTGTGGCGCGGGCACACACCTCATACAAGAAACATTAAGCATTCCTTTCCCATCAAATCAAATCGTTGATGACAACATCCTGGCAATTCCAGTACCTAAGTTTGACGTCTCCTTCTTTTTCATGCATTGGCCCATTTTACCATTTGCCTCTCCTTTTCCCTACACCTTAAAAATCTCATTTACCTTCCACAGTTGAGTGATCAGACAGCTCAGATTTCTTGTAAATAACCCTTAGCAATCACTAACTCCTGAAGGAGGTGAACAGAAATGAGGAGAGCATTACACTGTAGCAATAAAACATTTCATTTGCCCATGTATGCTGTGCGCTTAGACGTTCACCTGCATATTTATAAGATAAAATTCAAATGAAGCAGGCAGAACTGTTGGCTATCCCAGCTACAACACCCTGACTTTTTAGGGAGGTTGAAAAATCTCTAGTCTTAGCAGAGAAAATTCTAACTCAAAATGAATGTCCACCAGAGGGCAGACGTGTTATCTTTATTAGGTTTGGAACTGTCAATTTTGAACTCTTTTGAGTGAGACTTCTGCAAACAGCTCCTTCCTAGGTGCTGTTTTCTTTTTGCTGTTTATTGTCTTCAGTATAATGAACCCTGTAACTCATGCCACGTGGATAACAGGACTGCACGATTGTTTCTTTATGGTTGTTTTCGGACTGGTAAGGGTAGTTCAGAAGATTAATATTTTCAACCAAAAATAAGTAAATATAAAAACAATAATGATAATGAGCTGTCATTTATTAAGCACTTACTGTATATAAAACCATTCATTCATCATTTTACATTATCTTGTTCCATCTTCAGGGTAATCTTGTCACGTGGGTATTAATACTGTTATCCCCATTTAAAAACTGTGGAAACTGAGGTTTGGACATTTCATTAATTTATCTGAGATGACGTAGCTAAGCTGTGAATGACAATACCATAGTCACGCCTCAAAGAATCAGAATCCAAATGCTTAAGTGGAAACAAAAGTGTTTTATATAATATTAATTAAATATACATGTAAATAACAATAATATGCCATTTCATATCGAGATCTATTGAACTCTATACTTTCCCCTCAAACTTTACTTACGATCTTTTAATGAAAAATCCAACTTCGTAGGGCTCTGTGATTCCTGACATGGTATTTAGCATTATGCAGAAGTAAGCTTTTCAAGTACATTGACAGTCTTCTTGTAATGAGCTCCTCTGAGGGTGTTTACAGACAATTAAAATATTCACATATAGGCTGGGCAAGGTGGCTCACACCAGCACTTTGGGAGGCCGAGGGGGGTGGATCACCAGAGGTCAAGAATTCGAGACCAGCCTGGCCAAATAGCAAAACTCCGTCTCTACTAAAAAAAAAAAAAAAAAAAAAAAAAATTAACCAGGTGTGGTGGTTCACACCTATAGTCCCAGCTACTTGGGAGGCTGAGGCATGACAATCGCTTGAACCTGAGAGGCAGAGGTTGCAGCGTGCCAAGATAGCACCACTGCACTCCAGCCTGGGCAACGAAGAAAGACTCCATCAAAAAAAAAAAAAAGAAAAAATCAATATAACAATGCGAAAAGGAACATTGAGGAAAACATCACTTCAAACTTATATATATATTTTGGAAATGCAAGATTCCTCAGGATACAAATAGGTATGCAAAGAACAATCCTATCACTTGAAGAGTTAGCTTTCAGAAATATAGTTTAATTTACAATTATTTATAGTATTATCAGGCTTATATTTTTTAAAATCTAGTAACTGACATCAAATATAATTCAAAGATACAGAAGTACAAATATCTGCCTGATTTTGCAGATGTAGACTAATGTCAAAGTAAACAATTCCTTCTGCAGTGTATAATCTTTCGATGATGATTAATATCACAAAATGTATGGTCACAGAATATAAAACACAACAAAAGAGGCAACATTGAGTACAGCGTGAGGACTAAAGTTAATAAAATTCTATTAGCAATTTTTGTTAAATAAATAGATTTCAACTACTCTTGTCACAAAAATGTAACTCTGTGACAATAAATGTTAATCTGCTTCTCTCTTATAACCACCTTACTATATGTATCCCATAACATCATGTTGTACACCTCAAACATACACAATAAGAAAACATAGAGGCAACGTCTGACAACCAGAAATTGGACCTCTTATTTCCTCCCTATATGGGCCTAATTGTTTTCCTTGCATTTAATTAAGGCTAGGTAAAAAAAAAAAAAAAAAACTCCTATAGGTACACATCACCTTATAAATACTGAAGATTTAGGTTTCAATGTCAGACTGACCTGGCATTTTCACAAATCACTGGTTTTACAATTTATTTAAAAATACGATCTGGGGAAACATTTTGGAAAGAACAAATAACAATAACCAGTAAAGTCTCTGCTATCTTGAGGCAAAGACACCATGAGACTTCTCAGGCTTACAGAACACCCAACATTTGCATGAAAATCCCGTTGTCAATGAACAACAAATTAACATCCAAAATCAAGTAAAAACGACAAAAGAAAAACTCCATGATTTATCTGATTTGTCAAGCCCTGGAACCTTTCAGCTACTAAGGTATTAAGTATAACCAACGGCTATAACAACAAACTTACCAATCGCTTATGCGCAAACAGGATTCCTTCGTGCAAAATGAAATTCCCAGATAAAATTTGTTTTAACATGCTCCCAAAAGCTGTTCATCTTTTATCATTTCTCAAAACATAAGTGCCTTGACACACATTCTCTGGTCTTTACCTCCCTGCAAAAGTAACGTATGAAACGCTCTATTTATATTTTGGCCAGGTGAGTCCCCTTGGCCTTGTCCCAGTCTCATCACTTCCAGAGATTATCTTTTCAGGCAATATGCATCCCATTCTAGGTATCTACTTACACGGCAACCCTTCCTTCAGTGCTGTGTCTAAAGGGTAATTCAGAATTAATCTTCTCTGGGTTTCATTTTGTCTGGAGTTATTGCTGTTGCTCAAAAGCACGTTGTGGGATGGGCACAGTGGTTCACACCTGCAATCCTCGCACTTTGGGAGGGTGAGGCAGGGGCATCACCTGAAGTCAGGAGTTTGAGACCAGCCTGGCCAACATGGCGAAACCCTGTCTCTACTAAAAATACAAAAATTAGCCTGGCATGGTGGTGCATGCCTGTAATCCCAGCTACTCGGTTGGCTGAGGCAGGATAATTGCTTGAAGCTGAGAGGTGGAGGCTGCAGTGAGCCGAGATCATGTCACTGCAGTTTAGCCTGGGCGACAGAGAAAGACTCCATCTCAAACACACGCACACACAAAGGCAAAAACACATTGTATGCTCATTCTCCTCCATGTGTTGTTCACAAACATCTTCTAACATATAACATTGTGAACTCTCTTTGGGGGTTGAATTTCTCCCTTGAGTTTTTCTTTCCTTGGAAACACTGTTAACACTGTTCTTGGGTGAAGGAAGAACAACCTTCTGCAGCATTTCACTGGGAGTCATCTATGTTTCACTGGCCCTACATTTCCTTCCTTAAGCAGATTAATAGTTGTCACTTTTTATATAGATGCACCACCCACTTAAAAATTAAGCCATAAGCGTCCCTGGCACTTCCTGTTAAAATACAGAAATCCGGGCCGGGTGCAGTGGCTCATGACTATAATCCCAGCACTTTGGGAGGCGGAAGGTGGATCACATGAGGCCAGGAGTTTGAGACTGGCCTGCCAACATGCTGAAACCCCGCCTCTACTAAAAATACAAGAATTAGGTGGATGTAGTGGTGTGCCTGTAATCCCAGCTACTAGGGAGGCTGACACAGGTGAATTGCTTGAACCTGGAAGGCGGAAGTTGCAGTGAGCGGAGATCACGCCACTGCACTCCAGCCTGGGCGACAGAGTAAGGCCCAGTCTCCAAAACTAAACAAATAAAAATACAGAAATCCTGTTCTTTGGAAATCTGCATTGTGTGAATCTGACATTCATAGAAAAGGCATTTTCTTTTCTATAATGCTTTTGCAGCTAATGCTGGTTAATAACTAAGAAAAAATGTCCAACTTTCAAAAATAAGTACCCTTAGTTGGCTGTGAAGGACTGAGAGGCCCTCCAGCCCCTGCAGCTTCTGAAAGTTTATTTGGCTGGAAAGCATGTACTCTGACACCTCCTTTGGCTCAACCTACTCAAAGTTTGTTCCCAGTGATTAGGGGGCTGGCTAGATGCTTCACAAAGGAAAAATATCTGTTGGTAATAGTAACACAAACCATGGCAATTTCAATCTTGGAGCAAGACAGAAACCAGAAGCTCAGTTTCTCCAAATGTAAGCCAGGTGTGTGTAGAAGACAATGACTTTTTCTGGGCATGATAGATGCAATCTGCTCCACCTCTTTCAAAGGGGCTCTACTGCCCTAAATGATGTTGGGCATTTGTCATTTGAAAGTCACCGTGGAAGGAAGCAGATGACATGCAGTTCCTTTCCAGACATATTTCCTGAGTGTTTATGTTTGGACGTGGATGTTAAATTCTATGAGGTTTTCTCTGCAGGACACAACCCCTGCTTCCCTTGTGTGGGCTATTTTGGTAGTCAGCTGCCCCAGCCAATGGGATGGAGAGAGAGTAAGATAATTTATTGAAGAACTAATCAATCTTTTATTTTTAAAAAAAAAAAAAAAAAAAAAAACAGAGTCTCACTCTGTCACCCAGGCTGGAGTGCAGTGGCATGATCTTGGCTCACTGCAACCTTTGCCTCCCAGGCTCAAGCGATTCTCCTGCCTCAGCCTCCTGAGTAGCTGGGATGACAGGCATGCACCACCATGCCCTGCTAATTTTGGTATTTTTAGCAGAGACATGGTTTCACCATGTTGGCCAGGCTGGTCTCGAACTCTGACCTCAAGTGATCCGCCTGCCTCGGCCACCCCAAGTGCTGGGATGACAAGCATGAGTCACTGTGCCCAGCCAGTGATCACTTCTCCAGTTATTTATTTAACAATGATTTATTAAAGCCTGATCAAGGGGCAGGGCTGCAGAATAAAGCTGGGAAACGCCACTGTGCTCATGGAGCTTGCATTCCATTGCCAGTAGACAGAAGGAGAGAGATTACACAAATGAACAAGGGGTGAATGTTCTAGTCATGATAAAGCAGGATCACGTGCGGAGAGCGATGAGGGCAATCTCAGAGAAGGCTGTCTGAGGAAAGGACACTTGAGATTAAGGCATTCATAGGACAACAGAGCCGATCTTGAGAGGATCAAGAGAGATCAGCAAGTGCAAAGGCCCAAGACGGGATGGAATAAGGTTGGCTCCTAGAGGAACGACTGTAGTTGCAGGAGGCAAGATGGGAGTGATGCCAGGGACCAGGTTATGGAGAGCCTTGCAAACAAGGATGAGGACTTCCAGCTTTGTTCTTACAAAACCACTGTGTGATAAAGCCACTGGGAACAGACAGGAAAAGATGCGTGCATTTAAAGCATTACTGGGGCTGGACGGAGGAGAATCTAGATGCAGGAGCTGTGTATGAGGCTCTGGTGGTAATGACTCAAAGATGACGGTGTTTGCCCAGGGTGATGGTGCTGGAGGGGCCAAGAGGTGAGCAAGCTCCAGATACAAAAGGGAAGTGAAGCATCAAGGTTGACTTCCCTATTTTGGGCAAGTATATTTTAGCTGCTTTTCTCACAGAAAAAAAGTTTGTGAGACGATAGATATCTTAATCTGCTTCTGTATCATAACCACTTTACTATCTATATGTATCCTAAAATATCATGCTGTATACACATCAAATATACACATTAAGAAAACAACAGAGGCAACAATTGACAGCCATAAATCAGACCTCCTACTTCCTCCCTAAATTGGCACTCCTTTTACAATTGTTCCCCTTGCATTTAATTAAGGTTAGGAAAAAATATTCCTGCAGGTACACATTACCTTATAAACACTGTAGATTTAGGTTAAGATGTCAGACTGGCCTGGCATTTCTATGTATCAGTAAATTCCTCAAAGGCATAAGCATCTTCACTGAAGGTAAGAACAATCACAGGTATATTCTATTGACCTGTGGTGGGAAGAGATTTAAGTTAAGCCTCAGGTTCCCTTAGGAAGCACCAGGCTACTACCTCCCACAGTTATTACAGCACCTTAAGACTGGCAAAAGAAAAGAGCAGCACAAATTTAAGGAGATAATGACTTAATACTGAATATCCTCTTCTTGGCACTTTGGAGAAGCAATCTTACTTTGTATGCCCACTTCAAGTCAGTCTTCTATTTGTCATTTTTGTACATGTGGGCAGTGGGTGAACCAAATCACATCCCTGAGAAATCTTTAAGGAAACATAGAATGAAGCTGCAGAAAATTGAGGTTAAGAGCACATTCACTGTACATAGTTCTTGATATTAACATGACATTTCCTCATGTGTCTGAGACGTGGAAAGGTCAATGGACAGAGTGAAAAAAAGCAGGAGGTGAAGGCAAACTTTCCTCCATTCAACAAGTCTTTATTGGGTTCTCCATTTAGAGCAGACCCTGTGCTGTGCACTGCAACTGGATGGCTTCTGCCTTCAAGCACTTGCTGTCCTCTGGTGAACACAAATGTCCTCAAAGAATGCCCACGGTAAAATTAAAATCACAACTATTCCAACTACTAAGAAGAGAGGAGCATGTCCCCCCAAAAACCTATGACAGAGGCCGTGTGCGGTGGCTCACGCCTGTAATCCCAGCACTGTGGGAGGCCAAGGCAGGCAGATCACCTGAGGTCAGGAGTTTGAGACCAACTTGGCCAACACGGTGAAACCCCATCTCTACTAAAAATACAAAAATTAGCTGGGTGTGGTGGCATGTGTCTATAGACCCATCTACTCAGGAGGCTGAGGCAGGAGAGTCGTTTGAACCTGGGAGGCGGAGGTTGCAGTGAACTGAGATCACGCCACTGTACTCCAGCCTAGGTGACAGAATGAGACTCCATCTCAAAAATAAAAAATTAGCTGGGCAGGTGGTCGGTGCCTATAATCCCAGCTCCTCAGGAGGCTGAGGCAGGAGAATTGCTTGAACCCAGGAGGTGGAGGTTGCAGTGAGCCGAGAGTGAGCTACCGTACTCCAGCCTTGGCAACAGAGAGAGAGTGTCTCAAAAAAAAAAAAAAAAAAAAAAAAAAAACCTATGACAGAGAAATTTCACCTAGTCAGAAAAAGCTAGAAAACCAACTTAACTTTTAATAGGTGCCTAAGTTTATTCTCTCTTAAAATTCAAATTCCCAGACATGCCCTTTCTCCAGTTTCCCAGAGCAACGTAATTGTAGAGAACATAATATTTAAATACAAAAACTTGGACCATTTAGTTCTGTCATACACACAGCAAAATGTCTTCAGATAAGTTCCCCAAGACATGGACTTTTGTCTGACTTTATCTCTGTCATCCACAATACCTTACTCATGCACGCTGGTCAATAAATATTTGCTTAATGAAACTAACAATTTAAAAGAAACTAAAAAACACCACTCCATTTGCTAGAACATTACAGCTAAAATGACAGTAAGTTTCACTGAAAGGCAATCATGTATAAGTATTCCAATAAAATTCAAATCTGAGTTTTATATAAAAATCAAATGAGATTCTTTATGAGGGAAAATCAAAGGCGGCCTCACACACACGGCGAGACTGTTACTGGCTGCCATTATTTCTGTCACTATTGACTAACAAGCTGAACCCCATTGAACTCCTGAGACAGAACAAAACAGCCTTGCTAACAAATATCTGATTGCTGTAGGTGCATCACCTGTGATGCAGAAGCTTCACTTCCCATCCACCCACTTTCAGCAAAATACTGATTCAGACACATCCAGGGCCCCGCTGGACAGTTGCAAGCATGGCATTCTTCAGATCAGCATCGTGTCTGATACCTAGTGACTAAAGTGGACATCATTATTGGTTGCCCAGAAGCCACTCCACTTTCATTTTGTAAAAGCATCCTGGTTTTATCTCGGGGAATCTCCCCGCTCCTAGTTTCCACTGGTTTGGATATGGTTTGCTGTATCTTTATCCTCCATCTTCAAATGTGGTCACATGACCAGGTTCAGCCAATTAGTATCTCCCATCTTTCTGCTCATAGTAATTAGATTAGGAATCAACATACGACTTAAATCCATCCAATAGGATCTAATCTTGGTGCTTTCAACCCTTGGAAAAAAGGTAGCTTTCTTTTCACTGGAGTTCACAAAGATCGGACATAAGTCTGATATTGCTGATAATTATCTTAGCAAAATCTACTTGGTAAGAAATATAACAGAGAGCAGAGTTACATAAGCCTACAAATTATTTAAACCTATAAATTCAATTTTGCATCATATAATTACAGTATAATTATGTATGCATTTTATATATAGGTATATATATAACATGTATTTATATATGCATATAAATTAAATCTAGAAATTAAGCTTACAAATAAACTTCTTTGGCTTACGTTAGTGGTGGCTGGGTATTTAGTATTTTCAAATAAGAGTCCAAAATAGGAAGTCCAAATAAGAGTCCAAAAATAGGAAGACAAATGGTAAAAAGCATATAGTCCTGGCAGAATAGGATTACCACAGTTAGGAAATAAAAAAAATAAATAAAATAAAGTAAAATAAAATAAAAATACAGAAAGTCTAGCTAAATTTGCACTTCAGATAAACAACTAAAATGACTGGTGTAAGTATGCCTTCATGAAATATTTAGACCATACTGATACTAAGGAAAAATATTCATTGAGTCTCTGAAATCAAATTTAGCTGGGCATCCTGTATTGTATCTGGCAACCATTTGCCCAGATAAGTAGGGTAAATGGTTTCTGAGCTTACCTTGGCCACCTGTTTGCTGTGTACTTTGAAAGTTGTATCATCACCTCTACATTTATGTCTCTTTTATTTGTACACTTTAAACGGAACATAATAAATGAAACCATAAAAATACATTTTTATAAATAATTTATAAAATGATTGATTTATATTAGAGGAGTGGTGGCTCACACCTCTAATCCTAGCACTTTGGGAGGTCATGGTGGGAGGATCACTTGAGGCCAGGAGTTAGAGAGCAGTGTAGGCAACATAGCAAGACCCCATCTCTACAAAAAAAATGAGACAATTAGTCCCTGTCCACCTACAGTCCCAGCAACTTGAGAGACAAAGGTGGGAGGATCACTTGAGCCCAGGTGTTCAGGGCTACAGTGAACCATAATCATGCCCCTGCCATCCAGTCTGGGTGACATAACGAGACCCTGTCTCTTAAAATAATAAGAAATAAAATATATTTAAATAAACCTATTATACAGACCACCCATTTCAGCAAGAATGCCCAGTTACCAGTAACACAATAGCCCCCATGGGACTGAAATAAGCATGTCTCTGGTTTCACCTATGCTACCACACAAGGAAGGACAACAACTCAGGTCAGTGGCAGACTTGGCCACTGGGAAGTGGGGAGGGAAGTCCTCTTGGATCCCCCCACAACCCTCAGCATTGTCTCACAGGTGCCTGGCCACCTCTTCTCACTGTTATGTGTTGGACTCAACAGCTCCCCACACAACTGTGTCAAAAGAAAGAAAATAAGCATTCTCTTCTCTATAGCTCTTCGAAGATCAAGAAACTTTCTCAAAGGCGTGCCCCATCTAAGCTCTTCACATACATGGGCATGTTCATCTAAGACAAATCACTGGCGAGGAAATGTTTTATTGTTGGTCAAAGCATTTTATGATCAGTCAAAGCCAACCCTGATTTACTGGCTGGGGCTAGAAAAAGCCCCTATGAAACAAATGGCTTCCCAATCCTTTAACGAAATCAATGTTCCATTAGCTGTGGGGGAAGCAGGAGAGGTAACTGTGAGGTAGGTGACGGACAGTGTCTGCGCAGTCCTGCATTAGTTCATGTGTGCTAAGAGGTCACAGAAACCTCTATTAGGAAAAACATAAAGGGATGTTGATTCTTAAAAATGTTTTAGAAAATTGGATGGAATCAAGAAATGAACACGAATCCTAGATAAACAAAGGGCTGGGCTTGAATCCCACCTTGCTTCTGCGGCTTCAGGCAGACGCCCTCATTTTTCTCTGCTCCAGTCTCCTACTTTATAAAACAAGAAACAGAGGTCCTAACTCACGAAGAGTGGGGAGGATTAAATGATACCCTACAGGTTAAGCACTTATCAGACTGCCTGGCAAAGAATGCATTTCAAATGTCAGATGCTGATACCATCTTGAAATGCTCAGCAAAAGACATAATTAAAAAGTCTCTCTCCAGAGTGAAAAATAAAGTGGGTTCTTTTAAGCTTTAAAAATAAGTGAGTTCCAAAAAGAAAACATTGGCCCAGCAGAGTCCCATATGGAAGCCTCCGCTGTTAGCCACCTGCCGACCTCCCATCAGGCTCCAGGGGAGACCACTTCAAGGAGGCTGAGTGCGGGTCACTGTACTTGGGGTTAAGAGTTGGTGGGACAGAAAGTCGGCCCATAATGGTTTGCTTTGAGACCTTGATGTCATTTACATACGCCACTGCGCAGCCAGCAGATGGCAATGCCTTCTGGTCACTATCGACATGGGACATTTCTTAACCAGTAACCTGGAGGTTAAAAGCTCCTTCTCTCATTACCAAGTCCTTGAAGTGGTTTACATGAACGGGGGGAAATCTACCTTCTGGATCATAAAACACATGCTGTACATCTTAAGGTCTCTACTTATTCAGCAGATGGCCCTTCTAGTCTCACTCTGTTTCTAAATCTGTGGGCCAGGCTGCCCTGATGTGTTCCTCAACAGTGCACAGCTCCATGGCGCTGAACACTGAACTGCACTGTTGTCTCTTGTTTTATTAGGAAATCACCATTCCATGTCTCAGTCTCCTACAGCTTGTCTCCTGGTTGCCCCAGAGGAACAGGTGGCAGATTGTAATGTCCAAAGCAGTCAATGGGCAGGACTCACTCCGGACTACTTTTTCCTTTTTTAAATATGTACGATGGATTTTATTCTACATAGAAAATGTATATAGAAACACTAAACAAAAGAAGCTCCAGAACAGATTTAAAACTATGCAGCATTCCTATTTCCCCCAATAAAAATTTATATAATTGACCTTTGTTAGCAAAAATTTTCAACAATGGAAACATTGAGAATATTCCGTAAAACAAAAAACAAAACCATTTCGAATATTAAATATAAAATATGGTTGCTTGCTAATTGAATTCTTTTTTAAATATGGAAACACACAATTGCTTTTTATTACCCTTTCATTTTTTTACATTGTTTTCTATTTGTTCTTATATTCAAATGAACAGGCTATTTTCAAATTAAAATGCAGTACGACCTGAAGTCACATTAATAATGAGAAAGACGTTTACCTTCCATACATTTCAAATTTCCTAAAACATTCATTAACTAATATTTTCTTTGCTCAACCCCGCATCCCATTTCTTCTTTGACATTCATATTTATTCCCTTAGTTTCCCCGCTTCTGATTCCAACACCAAGAGTAGATTCTCTCTCCAAGGAAATAAACAGCAATAATGCATGAGAGGTAGAAGATTTAGATAATTGTATCATCTTCATCACCACTGGCTCCCACTCCCCCTATTCCTACCTTACCTCAAAGACCTTACAGAACAAAAGAATCTACCTGTAGGATAATAGATTCACTATCTGGCTTATTGAGATACAATACCCTGCCTGCACCGTAGTTATTTTACAGTTACAATGCCTACGTGTCATACAATACCCTGATCTAGACTTATCAACATAGAAAATACTTATTTGTAACCTTGCTTATACCATTATCTTTATAAAAGGTTGGTGCAAAAGTAACTGCAATCTTTGCCATTACCTTTAAAAGCAAAAACCATAATTACTTTTGTACCAACCTAATAACCTTGTAAGGCAAGTAATGTGACAGTTACCCATTTTGCAGATGACCAACTCGAGGCTGAGAGATAACTGGCTTGCGTGATGTTACAGGCTTAGTAGGTGTCAGCGTGAGATTATGACGCAGGAACATCTGATTTCAAAACCCTTGCTGTGTGAATCACCAGGCTATGCCAAGGGAGGTTTCCATGAGGTCTGGACTTATCCTGATTTTGAACCCACAGCCTCTATTCAAACCAGATATAACTATACCCATTTGTTTGGTTGTGTTATTTCTTGACATACTGTATTTGATAAAATTAGAACGAAGTCACCTTACCTCACGAATGGAAAACCAAACATTGTATGTTCTCACTCATCAGTGAGAGCTAAGCTATGAGAATGCGAAGCCCTAAGAATGATATCATGGGCCGGGTGTGGTGGCTCACACCTGTAACCCCAGCACTTTGGGAGAACGAGGTGGGTGGATCACCTGAGGTCAGGAGTTCGAGACCAGCCTGGCCAACATGGTAAAATCCTGTCTACTAAAAATATAAAAATTAGCCAGGCATGGTGGTGGGCACTTGTAATCCCAGCTACCAGGAAGGCTGAGACAGGAGAATCACTTGAACCCGGGAGGCAGAGGTTGCAGTGAGCCGAGATCATACCACTGTACTTCAGCCTGGGCAACAGAGGGAGATTCCACACCAAGGGGGTAATAAAAAAAGATACAGTGGACTTTGGGGACTTGGGGGAAGGAGTGGGACTGCGTGTTAATTTGAAAATAGCCTGTTCATTTGAATATAAGAACAAATACAAAACAATGTAAAAAAATGAAAGGGTAATAAAAAGCAATTGTGTGTTTCCATATTTAAAAAAGAATTCAATTAGTAAGCAACTATATTTTATATTTAATATTCAAAATGGTTTTGTTTTTTGTTTTATGGAATATTCTCAATGTTTCTTTCCATTGTTGAAAATTTTTGCTAACAAAGGTCAATTATATAAATTTTTATTGGGGGAAATAGGAATGCTGCATAGTTTTAATTCTGTTCTGGAACTTCTTTTGTTTAGCGTTTCTACAAATTGGGTTCAGGGTATACCACTTGGGTGATGGGTGCACCAAAGCCTCAAAAGTCACCACTCAAGAACTCACTCATGTAACCAAACACCACTTGTTCCCCTAAAACCTATGGAAATAAAAAATAAATAAAATTTAAAAAAAACAACAGAAAATAACTATGCCCCTTTTAAGACAGATATTCAATACTCATAAAACAGCAAAAAGGCCTAGATCCAGAACTTAAATTGCAACATGGGTGGCACTGAGCTAGCTCTTAAAACCAGCCACTTATTTCCTTTCCGTGCTTCCTTATCAGCTCATGAGACTTCAATGCTTCTCTCTCTTTGTTCAGGTAAGGTCTCTGTTTCTCTCATCTCTAAGAGGGCATTTTTTTGGACAGATTTTCAGGAACAGGAGCTCTCTGGGGTCTGTTTTCTGCTGAGAAAACATGGCTTACCTTGAGTTATGGGTCTGTGGGCCCACATGGAAGATGTGGTCCATATATCATACATGATTTGAAGGTGGGAAAGCCATAGATAGCATACATTGCTTAGCAATTTTCAATCAAGCGCTTATAGTAATATTTCTAGGGTAATTAGATTCATGACCTGCCACAGGGAACAATTTCTTCCACTAACTTATCTGGACTACAGATACAAGCATAAACACTCCAGTGGGGCCTCTAAATTCTGACCCAAACTTGAGCTGATCCGACTTTCATCTCATGCCAGAAGCTGCTTTCTGAATTATGGCAGCTTTCCTGCTTCTACCTTGAAGTAAACAGGCCTCTGGGAGTTTCAACAACCACTTAAGACTTTTCTATGCATATTTGGATGAAGCAAACAGCAGCTAGTTAAGAAGAGAGAGAGAGAGAGAAAGAGAGAGAGCAGGAGAAAAGATGAGAGGGTGGGAGGAATACAAAGAGAGAAAGAACTAAGCTGTCCTCAGCTTCTTCCTCCTATAAATTAATTATCAAAGCCTCTATTAATTATGTGATTCCATTGGATCGACTCAGACAATATTATGCCAGCATATATTTTACATTTTAATATGACACAGGTTTTTATTAGTGTATTCCATCAGCTTTGATGGATACCTAGATCTTCAGTGCTTTTTTTTTCCTGGCCAATAAAGGAAAACCATAAAGGATATTACAAATTTAAATAAGTGTAGGAAGTGTGAAAATCATTTAGAAACCCAAGGAATGGCTATTCACATTGCAGAGTAGTTCATTAGTGTTCAGCTATTCAGTTGTCTCTATTAAAGCTTTTTTTTCCTCCTTTTAAGCAAGCAACTTCTATACCATCTTAATAATGAACTTCAAGGATTTCAAGATACAGTTCAGCCAAACTGCAAAAGAACCATTAAATGCAGAGATACCTTGTTAGTTCTGCCCCTTACTACTCAACACAGGCAAAGAAAGAAGCGAGACCTAAAACACAAATGTATTCTTCACTCCCTCATACCCACACTGTGTGGTTTTCCTGGCTCACAGCAGTGCCTGTATAGCCTCATTAATACCTCCCCCTCTTCTAACAAACAAATCTGTTTCAATTACGATTGTGATATTTGGGCTGTAATGTATTAAATGCATGAAGATGGAGAATGACATAAAAGACTGATTATAGGTCGGTTGCAGTGGCTCTCTCCTGTAATCCCAGCACTTTGGGAGGCCAAGGCAGGTGCATAACCTGAAGTCAGGAGTTTGACACCAGCCTGGCCAACATGGTGAAACCCCATCTCTACTAAAAACACAAAAATTAGCCGGGTGTGGTGGAGCACGCCTGTAATCCCAGCTACTCGGGAGGCTGAGGCAGCAGAATTGCTTGAACCCAGGAGGCAGAGGTTGCAGTGGGCTGAGATCGTGCCACTGCACTCCAGCCTGGGTGACAGAGCAAGACTGCATCTCGAGAAAAAAAAAACTAATTATGCAACAGGAATTATGCAATTCCTGAAAACAAATGGTGTCGGGGTTCCTTAAGCCTGGCCACAAACTGGGAAGAACACCCCAGATAGATGTCCACCTCCTCTTCTATATACAGGAAGAGTATGGGAGGAAAAGAGATTCAGTGAATACGTATTTATGGAGGGATGATGAATAAGGAAACCATAGTAATAGTCCTGCCCTTCAGACCTGACGTTCTAGTAGGATCTTGTAAATTTCATAGAAGATTCTCCTTTCTGAATCTGTGAGGAAGAAGGACCCGTCCTGGAGAACAGCACCAACATCTAAGCTGGGAGAAAAAATACCAAGAGGCTAGCATAAATGTAGGGAGGCCAAGGTGGCAATCAATGAATTGCCGGAAAATGGAAACAATTCAGCTGCACGTCAAGACAACCTGACATGGTGCAAATGGTCTCAGGTGAGGAAAACTGGATCATTCATTCATTCAAGAAATATCTGGAGGCTTCTGATGTCCCAGGCACAAATCTAGCTCTTAGGGATAGAGAGATATATAAACAAGACCCAGTCTCCAGCTCTCATGTGGTTTAGAGTCCAGCCGTGGAAAGAGGAAGAGAAAAGATCATTAGGACCAGCCATGAGATAATTTCCATGAGTGTGTCATGCTGTGAGTGAAATAAACAGAATATGCAGAGAAAATAAAGGGGGACAGGAGTAACACCTCTCTGTGATGTTGGCCTTGCAAGAGCTAGCATTCATTTGGTTCATTTGAGAAGGAACAAACAGAGAATGGTCAATATGGGTACTAATTTTATCTTATTTTTTTTAATGGAAAAGAGAAAGGAAAGAATTTCCAGAAATAAAGCTGCACTTCTCACCTGGGCACTGTTGTTTATACATGCCTTGAGAAAGACCCTCACAACTTCAACTGTTCTCTCCTGGTTCTCTGCCAGGCCCTTTAAGTGTGAATCAATGATGGTTCTCACTCTAGGTAAAAGTCATAACCATCTGGGTAAACTTCCTGGGGATTCTGTTAATCCAAAATTGAGGACCTCAGGTGCACACAGACCTCAAGATCCTCTCTCCAACTCTCTCTGGTCTCACCATATGCTTCCTCTCAGCATCACCTCCAGCAGCCTCAGCTGTGAGCTCTAGGCTGCTAACATCACATAATTTCCTATGACCAAAAGCCACGATTTTTCATAACCTACCATTCCAACACCTCACCCCACAGTGCACAGACTTGCGCTCTACATCTGCTGAATTGACAGAGAAATGCTCACATTTCAGGAGCTATGATTTTGAATGTCCGCGATCCTCTAAGAGTTTGACATATTTTCTTACCTCCATCTGAATCACTTACTGTTCAATAAGCCTTTTGTTCAGTGCACATAATCTGGACTTATTTGTATAGCAATTTATAGTTGGCAAACCACTTTCATGAAGATTCACATTTTACCAAGCTATTAGGCCACAAATGTTCTCCAAATAAGTTCTATCCTGCCAACATTGCTAAAGTACAGGTCAGAGAATCCAGTATCTTTCTCCAATCTTAAAGGTAATCAACAGGTAACCTGCTTCTCTTATGGGGATGGCTGTACAAACTGTCAGTATTCCACATGTTCCCTAACCCAAGAAAGCAGCAAGACACAGCTATTCAAACCTGGAAGAAAAAGACCCAATGCATATCTAGCATCTACCTCATCTAAGGGACGCTCACAGGCACCTTACTCACATTATTTCTTTTTTTTTTTTTTTTGAGACGGAGTCTCGCTCTGTCACCCAGGCTGGAGTGCAGTGGCACAATCTCGGCTCACTGCAAGCTCCGCCTCCTGGGTTCACGCCATTCTCCTGCCTCAGCCTCTCCAAGTAGCTGGGACTACAGGCGCCCGCCACCACGCCTGGCTAATTTTTTGTATTTTTAGTAGAGACGGGGTTTCACTGTGGTCTCGATCTCCTGACCTCGTGATTCGCCCTCCTCGGCCTCCCAAAGTGCTGGGATTGCAAGCGTGAGCCACCGCGTCTGGCCTACTCACATTATTTCAACCAATCAGCACCAGCTGCAGAATTTCTGGGGCCTGATGTAAGAATGAAAATGCATGTCCCATCACTGAATAATTATGAAGAATTTTAAGATGGTAAAAGCAAAGTATTAAAGCATGCATGGGTACTTCTAAGAACAGAAACCTGTGCCTCTGCACTGAATCCTCCTAGCAAAACTTCAATCTTCCTCATGTTACATAGGAGGCAAGATTAAGTAACTTGCCCAAGGACACACAGCTGGTAAAGGGAACAACAGACATTCAAATCCAAAGTACACCTGGTCTATTTACTGGCTACACAAGCAGCCACACACATGCACGTCCACGCGCACACACACACACACACACACACAAATAACTTAATTGATTTTACTCCAAAAATTAAGGAGGCCCCCAAAGCGCCTAACAAAATGAGAAACCTTAATGACTTCATGCCCTTTAGAACTGCTAAGTATTTGTTTGCATTTCATTAAATTTGCAAAGTAAAACTTGATTTAAAATTCCAAGGCTCCATTTCAATGATCTACATTTGGGGCCTTGATGAGATGGTTAAACAAATGAGGTGTGAGGCCTCCTTTTCTTTTTTTTTTTTTCTACTTTGTGATCCTTGGAATTTTTTAATGAAAAAATTTCATGGCACATGAATCATTACGTGGTGGGGAGGGGGGAAAATACTAAAACCTAATTGCATTATTGAATTCTAAAACTGCTCCAGATTAGATGAAACTACTTCAAACCTCTAGGGACAACATCCCAACTCAACTCGTGTGGTTTTAATTGATAGGCAATCTTTCTCACTATTAGATAAAGCGAAGCATGGCAAATGAATTTTACTTTGGATCTCTCCAGCTTTTTCTAGCTGGGTCTCCCATGCTAACTGTCTCCTGCCCGTTCTACATTACCAGCATTTTAGAGAACACAGTCACTTGGTGAGGTAACCTTATTCAAAAGGCATTCATCTACCACCTAGGTGCCAGGAACGGGGCTCTTATTGCTCCTAATTTGATAAGGTTTTCCTGCCTTAAGGGTGGTAAGATTCAACCTGAGACTCAAAGAAGAATGAGCCATCCATGCCAGTAGCTGGGGGATGAGTGTTCCAGGAGGTGGGAGCAGAACAACATTCTAAGACTAGAATGAGCTTGAGGAGTTTGAGAAATAGATAGAAAAGTGAAGCAAAATGAACAAGGAAGTATGACCAGCACATTGGCAGTTTGTTTGTTTGCTTATTTTGAGACGAAGTCTCACTGTGTCTCCCAGGCTGGAATGCAGTGACGCTATCTTGGCTCACTGCAACCTCTGCCTCCCAGGTTCAAGCAATTCCCCTGCCTCAGCCTCCCAAGTAGCTGGGATTACAGGTACATGCCACCACACTCGGCTAATTTCTGTATTTTAGTAGAGATGGGTTTCACCATGTTTGCCGGGCTGGTGTCGGACTCCTGACCTCAGGTGATCCACCCGCCTCGGCCTCCCGAAGTGCTGGGATTACAGGCGTGAGCCACCGTGCTCAGCCTACACTGCCAGTTTAGAAACCAGCCTTTGGCTTCTGCCAAAGGGAGGGTGTAAGAATGGCAGGAGTGGGTCAGGAAGATCAATTTAGGAGAAGGCTGTAGGAGACCCTTGAGAGCTGGGACTGAAGGCAAGGTCATAGCAATGGAGATGACTAGAAGTGGGGGATTTGAGATTCTTATTTTGAAGGTAGAAACATACATTTTGTTGATAGATTGAAGGGAGAAAGAAGGAATCAATCATAATGCCTAAGTTTCAATTTCAGCAACTGAGTGGATGGTGACACCATTTACAAAGTTGGTAAAGATTTTGGTGCGAGGACTGGGGAGGCTTTTGAGTTGAACGTAACATGTTCAAGGAGGCATTAAGCCTGATGTCTCTTCCATTACTTTTTTTTTTCTTTTTCTTCCCAACCTTGAAGTCGTCTTGAAAAGCAATTTATTTTCATCTTTCTTGCCCCCATCCCCTCTAGTTTTAATTGTTGCGTGTTTTTGAGGTAGCTCCTATTGGGGACCTTTAAATTCAACATGGGTACATATGTGTAGAGGTGGACACACAGCCTCTCTGTCTTTGACCCATGAGTGAATTAGAATTCTGCCATGCTGAGTAGCTAGGAGTTTTACAGAACCATGTCCAGGGACCCTGGAATGCTCCTGGGTGCTTGGGACTGGATCTGTATGGGAAAGAGTTGTGTTAAGTCATAGCTTGGGATCAGAGAAAAGCAAAACTGGCCTGTACTTACGAGAGCACAGAATTAAGGAAGGAAAAGTATGAAAAACAATCACCACCACCAACAGCGGCCAGCAGAGGACGCACAGAGAGCATGCAGCCAGCAAGACAGAATATCTATAAAGGAGACTCTGAAGAGGTCCTTTTAGGTAACAGTTGGAGTGGGATGGAAAAGGCCCTTCAGTAACTGTTTCTCTGCTTCTCTATCCATGCAAATTCTGATTCCGTGGGTGGAAGCTGGGGCCTGAGTCTCTGTATCTCTAACAAGCTCTCAAGGCGATGCTGATGCCATGGGTCTACAGATGGCCCTTGGGGTGGTGAAGCTTTAATGCACGACCAGTGGGAGGAGGAGGAGCTAAGGATGTTGTGGCGAGATAAACATTAAGAGCCACGTGACACCATGCTTCAGAATCGTCTACCATTTCTTGATGCCTCTGAGATACTAACAGTTATCCTGCCCATGTTTCTGCAATGAAGTGGAGCTTGAATCTCCACTTAAAGCTCAAAACAGTACTTAGAGGATGCTCACTTCTTTCTTAAGACATGGACACTCCGGAAGGTTCAGTAAAGGTATAATGAACAGCAAAGATGATGATATCACTTTCATAAAAATAACAGCTTGATTCAGTATACTGAAAAGTTTGCCCTTTTACTTTTGAATCCTATTCCATGCCCAGCATCGTCCTAAGGACTTTATATTTTTTACTTGTGAAAACAGTCACCTACTCTCTCTAAAAGTGGAAAATGCCAGTATCAGTAGCCACTGGGAAGCCATCCAGAGGAGGGGTTCTCAGCCAAGGCACTGTTTGGTTGTCATAACTGGAGAGGGTTTTACCAGCATCTACGGCTGCCAACCATCCTACAATGTACAAGACAGCCCACACAATGAAAATCATCTAGCCCCAAATGTCAATAGGAGGTTGAAAACAGCTGATCTAGAATTTTGGAGGCTAATCTGGACTTACTTTCCATTAACACCCATTTAACAGATAAAAATGGAAAGACTCAAATAATATTTTCTTCAGTGTATTGTAAAAAGAAGCGTGGATTCCTATCTGCTGTGAGCACCCAAGAAGCTCCTGCTGTGCCGAGCTGAGTCTTTCCTGGCTTCTCCTGCCTCCACCCCCTCCCACAGCACCAAACCCATAGGAATTCAACAAATGTTTGCTGTTTTAGGGGTGAAATAAAGGGTCAGAAAGGTGCTTCAGGCTTCGTAAGCACCATAGTTAGAACACAGCTTGGATCCCCATGTAAAGCCAATTAGCTGGACGCTGTCTCTGGCCTTAGATTATCATCTTAACCTCCACCCTGCTACCTTGCAAATAAATGCCTTTGGTCACAAACGAGATCCCAGGAGAGTATAGAGCTGGATTAGTGCAAATTCATCCTCAGTCAGGTGAAAAATAAGTCAAAATACCTGCCCCAGGAGTGAGAGAGTCTTGTCAGGGCCACATACAAACAAAGCAACACCATTTATTATTTTAATGATTACAAAGTCTGGTTGGCTTCTTCTTCCTTTTTTTCCTTTGCAAACTGTGATTAGTCTATTTTTAAATATATTACTGGCTTTTCTCCTCCCGAGGTTTTAAATAATGGATTTATGCTACAAACCTTGAAAACACTACAGGTAAGGTACAAGAGACTCCCTCCTTCAGGTTAAAAACAAACATTTAGGCTCCCTAAGAGGGAAAGTGTATAATTTCATCTGGATAAAATGAAACATGCCAAAGTAAATATAAGGACATTCAGCAATCCCATTACTGGGTATACACTCCCCAAAAAAGAAATCATTATAATATAAAGACACATGCACACATATGTTCACTGTAGCACTATTCACAATAGCAAAGACACAGAATCAACCTAAATTCCCAACAATGACAGATGGAATAAGAAAATATGGCACATATACACCATGGAATACTATGCAGCCATAAAAAAAACAACAAGATCGTGTCTTTTGCAGGGACATGGATGGAGTTGGAGGCCTTTATCCTTATCAAACTGATGGAGGAAAAGAAAACCAAATACTGCATGTTCTCACTTATAAGTGGGACCTAAATGATGAGAACACGTGGACACATAGAGGGGAACACATACACAGGTCCTTTCCTAGGGTGCAAGGTGCGAAATGGGAGAGGATCAGGAAATATAACTAATGGGCAGTAGGCTTAATACCTAGGTGATGAAATAATCTTTACAACAAACCCCCATGACACAGTTTACCTATGTAACAAACCTGCACTTTTACCTGTGATCTTTAAAGTTAAAAAAAAGGAGATACTATGATTTAAAAAAAATAAAATGCAGGGTCTTATCTCACTGGATTGTAGCCATGATGTCCTGGGCTTCTCCTGGATTTTCCTAGAGGGAATTCATTTTCCAGAATACAAATAGACTCCACAGGTATAACAGACCACAGGTGGACAAACTGTATATTCTGCCAAGCACTTGCATAGGAGGGATGATTCACAGTTTGTTCCAATAAATATGTGAAGTCAAATGTCAAGCATCAAAAACATCTATCTGAGCTGTTAGAAATTACGTGGCTATTGTTCAGGGGACTGTGCATAATGGAATATCCATCAAGGCCAGACAAAGACACCTATCTGGCCCCTGCTCATGAGAAAAGCTGACAGCATCGTGCTTCTCCACAGAAGACTGATGTGGGCAGACGCTGCAGCATGAGCCTTGACATGTGTCACCTCCCTTGGCTACAGATGCATTACAAGAAATTACATGGGATGCTATCAGAAAATTGAAAATCCAATGAGTGTTTCACTTAGTTACTGTAATTCTTCAATGCTATTCCGATCTTGTGCAAATTAGAAGCCACTTATAGCTCCGAAGCCTGACAGAAGACTGAATGAGGTTTTCATTATGCTTTTAATAGGTTTATTGGGAAATTTCCTATTAAAAGCTACTTGAGGAGAATGATGTGTTAGATCTCCGTATTAAAAGAGATCTCCAAGAGGTAAGCAAAATGGTACCCTAAATTTTCCACAAACTACAAGTAGGATGCCCATCTCTTGATAGGAACAAGATGCCTAATACATTATCATTAACAGAAAATTAAAAATAGAATAATTTTCTAATTATGACCCCAGCACTTATAGTCCATGGCATTCTAATGGACATAATCTGTAGAGTCTAATTTGTTGATCCATGCTATAGGAATACATGCTTCAGAACTAGTAGAAACCAAAAATGGTAGGTGTGACCACACACGGTGGCTCACACCTGTAATCCCAACATTTTGGGAGGCTGAGGCAAGAGGATCACTGGAGGCCAGGAGTTCGAAACCAGCCTGAACAACATAGGTAGATATATATATATCTGAGTATGGTGGAGCACACCTGCATTCCCAGCTACTGAGGAGGCTCATGTGGGAAGAGAGCTTGAACCCAGGAGCGTGAGGCTACAGTGCGCAGTGAATGCACCACTGCACTCCAGCCTAGGCCTAAGAGCAAGACCCTGTCTCTAAAAAACAAAACCAACAAACACACAAGTGAAAAGCGAAAGTGTCAGGTGCACAGGTAGACTTCTACTTAAGAGTTTGGGAGCAAACTTTGAGCTTGCCCACATCACCACCACCACTACTGCTGCCACCACCATCCTGGAGTCCTTAAAACTGCTTAACAATTGTTCATATTATCTAAGATACATGCATGATTTGGGGCAATTATCATCCTCCAAGAGAGAACAGAATCACTTGGATGCTTATGGTAAGTGTCCTTTGGCTATAAATAAAGAGGCCACTTCTCAATAGCAAAGGGAAGAACAGCAAGTCTATAGAAACATTTTCCTCCACAAACAAGGACAGCCTTCATTTTGTGAGTGTTGGGATCACCTCCTGAAAGGAAACCACAGTAATGCATTGTGATTTGATGAAATAATAGTTGAGACCATCAATCTAACTTATGAACATAATGGTAAATTAAGATAAAGCACTTCTCATCTGGTACACAAACCCATCTATAATGGCTAAGAATATGTTTTCATTAGAACATTATGTACAGAAAACTCAGCTCTCAACTCCGTTTCCATGGAAACATGCAATTCCACTTTTCAAGGCACTCACTGACAGCTCCTTTCTCTTACAAGTTATTCCTGAAGAGCATTTGTAAATAAAAACTTTAAGAGAGAAATCTTTGGACAAAGTGTGGCCCAGACACAGAAGTAAGTGGAGCTTACTGGTTTTAACTTCAGCTCCATTATCCCAAATATTTATTTAATGAACTCATATAATAAATATCTACCATGAGCCAAGCTGAAAAAATACTATTACCATGCTCAGGAGCTGGGAGAAAGGAATTAGAATGAAAACTAAAAACTGCTTCAAGTGTAACAGAGGAGAGAAGAGAGGGAAGAGCTCCTTGCAGTCAGAGAACATCAGGGGAATTTTGAGGAAGCCCTGAAAAATGAGTTGAGTCTTGAATGACAGAGACGATCTACAAACAAAAAGGAGATGGACAGGACGAGATCTCAGCTACTAACAGTAAGTGAGAGGACGTGGAAAATATGGAACAATTTAGGAAAAGGCAGTAATTTGGTCCAGAAGAAACCAGAGATTAGTTCAATGGATTCCTTATTCACTCATTCCTTCATTCACTCATTCATTCAACCAATGAGTACTCACTCTGTTTCTGGCATTCATCTATGTGCTGGTCAAAAGGCAGAGCCGTTGTCTTCCTGAAACTTATCTTCTAGGGGAACTTGGAATGTTCTGAGTGTTTTTCTAAAGAGTTGGATTTCTTTGGTGAGGTGCGGTGGCTCACGCCTGTAATCCCAGCACTTTGGGAGGCCGAGGCGGGTGGATCACAAGGTGAGGAGATCAAGACCATCCTGGCTAACATGGTGAATCCCTGTCTCTACTAAAAAAACAAAAAATTAGCCAGCCGCGGGGGCGAGCGCCTGTAGTCCCAGCTACTCGGGAGGCTGAGACAGGAGAACGGCATGAACGCAGGAGATGGAGCTTGCAGGTAGCTAAGATTACACCAGCGCACTCCAGCCTGGGAGACAGAGCAAGACTCCATCTCCAAAAAAAAAAAGAGTTGGATTTTTTTTTTTTTTTTCAGCAACAAGGATCTCTAAAGGGGGTTACATAGAAAAGCCGATTTTTTAGAGAAATTAATCAGGGATCGAGAAGTAAGAGAGGCCAGAAGCAAGCAGTATTCCAGGTGATGAGATTATAGATTTTTTTTTTTCTTTTGAGCTCACCCACGCTGGACTGTAGTAGCATGATCTCAGCTCACTGCAACCTCCACCTCCCAGGTTGAAACTATTCTTCTGCCTCAGCCTCCCGAGCAGCTGGGACTACAGGCATGTGCCACCATACCTGGCTAATTTTTGTATTTTTAGTAGAGATGGGGTTTCACCATGTTGGCCAGGTTGGTCTCGGACTCCTGACCTCAAGTGATCTGCCTGCCTCATCCTCCCAAAGTGTGCTGACATTACAGATTTTCTAAAAAAGTGTTCTTTCACCTTTTCTCCAAATAGATCAGCATACAATAATTATACATTACTGGGTATATACCCAAAGGATTATAAATCATGCTGCTGTAAAGACACATGCACACATATGTTTATTGCGGCACTATTCACAATAGCAAAGACTTGGAACCAACCCAAATGTCCAACAAAGATAGACTGGATTAAGAAAATGTGACACATATACACCATGGAATACTATGCAGCCATAAAAAATGATGAGTTCATGTCCTTTGTAGGGACATGGATGGAGCTGGAAACCATCATTCTCAGCAAACTATCGCAAAGACAAAAAACCAAACACTGCAAATTCTCACTCACAGGTGGGAATTGAACAATTAGAACACATGGACACAGGAAGGGGAATATCACACACTGGGGACTGTTGTGGGGTCGGGGGAGGGGGGAGGGATAGCATTAGGAGATATATCTAATGCTAAATGACGAGTTAATGGGTGCAGCACACCAACCTGGCACATGTATACATATGTAACAAACCTGTACGTTGTGCACATGTACCCTAAAACTTAAAGTATAATAATAATTAAAAAATAATTACACAATGGAGAAAAATGAAATTAATTTTAAAAGGAACTTATTGTAATATTACAGTAAGAGAATTAAAGAGGGCTGAAAAGAATATTTTGGAATTTGGAAGAAATTAGAAGGGAAAATACTTGGGAGTGAAATAAACACAGCTTAGTGATGAATTGGACAAGCAGGGAAAGACAGGAAGTCACAAAAATGATGCAGGAAGTGTTGAACGGAACTTAGATAAGTGTATGAACAAAACCACGGGATGCAGAGGATGAACATAGATGGAAGAGAAACGGAGGTGAGTTTGGTTTTCAGTGTGGTCCCTAACAGATAACCCAGGGGGAGCAGACAAGCGACAAGCAGAAATCAAAGACAATCTAAGAGGGCAGTCAGGGTTATGCCCGGAGATCTGAAAGAAAGGAATAGCCTCTCAGCTCTTCCGTATTCCCCCTGTAAAAGAACAACCCTCATTTTTATCTGATAAGGCGTTCGGGAGGATTAGAAGGGTTTACGTAAGGAGGGCACTGAGAACAGAGGCTGACGTTTAGAAGATGTTCCAAAAGCAGTGGCCACGGTGATGGGCCAAGGCACTGCGGGGAAATGCAAAAAGACAAAGGAGGGTCAAGTTCAGGACCACCACCTCCATTTAGCCTGTGCCTGAGAGAGGAGACATTAGGATGGACACAGAGAATGAAGACGTTGGAAATGATGCAGAGCTCCAGTCTCACAACAATGTGGGAGGACAGAGACTCAAGTCACAGGGTGGGTCAGTGTCCTCTGACGCTCCGGAGAGGTGGGAGAGAATAGGAGCTGAGACTACACACTGACCACTGGAGTGTCCCTTGGTCACCTGTGAGATGGTTATTTGTACAGTGCTCAGATTAAAAGGGTAGCAAATGGGTGACCAGAGATAAGAAACCAAACCACAGATTGCTCTTTTTTCAGAAGTGAGAAGGAAACACAGCTTGAAGAAGTGAAAGATGCTAAAGATGTTTTGCTTATAGGATGAGGTGCTCCTGGGCCAGAAGGGAAGATCTACTACAAGGAATGGGATTGACCCTATCCTTGACAAAGGCGACAAGTAAGAGATCCAAGTTACACAGACAGGAGGGAAGGAGTTAGGATCAAGATAGGGAGGCAGGCAATCTCATCTGGCTTCATTGTTGCTCCTCTCACTGCCCAATTGAATGGACAGAGGATACTTAAGAATGCGAATGGATGATGCTACTACAGGTCACCCTACAGGAGAAAGTAGAGGCATTTCTGGCTTGGCACAGTGGCTTACACCTGTAATCCCAGCAGTTTGGGAGGCCAAGATGGGTGGATCACTTCAATCCAGGAATTCGAGACTAGCCTGGCCAACACAGCAAGACCTTGTCTCTACAAAAAAAAAAAAAATATTAAAAAATTAGCCAGGCATGATGGCACATGCCTGTAATCCCAGCTACTCAGGAGGCTGAAGCAGGACAATCGCTTGAACCCAGGAGGTGAAGGCTGCAGGGAGCCGAGATTGAGTCACTGCACTCCAGCCTGGGTGAGAAGCGCAAAACTCCTTCTCAAAAAAAAAAAAAAAGTCATTTCCAGTGGAAAAAAACCTTAGAAGTTTACGAATTATCAGACAGTAGTATTTTAACAAAGATGGGGTAAGAAGATTGATTCTGTTCTGCAGCACAATGCATGCCTCCCAAACATTCAGAGAAATCAAAGGGAAAATGTGGGGAGGAAAAAAGCGTTTGGTAAGACAAATTAACACACTATTCTGTATTTTTTCCAGCTGAGTCTTGAGAGGAGCAGTTCGTTCCTCCGCTCTAGTCAACACCATCTTTGAAGAGCTTTACAGATACACCTGCTAAGAGAGAATGATCGAATTCTATTCAATTATTTCCTTTGTCTGCCCTTTTCTGCTTTCTTCCTCCTGAGTAGGGAGAATCATTGACATGGCATTTGGATAAAAATGGAGAACAGGACAGGAGAAGGAGAAACAAAAATAGATACATAAGGAGAAATCAAGAAAAAAATGACCGAGAAACAGAAAGAGTGAGGAAGAGGGCAAGAAAGAGGCTGGTGGAGAAAAGGTGGCATGGCCAAGCCAATCTATATTCCTGAACAGTCACAGAGGAAAAGAGAAAGCCGTTATATGGGTGCTGACAATTTGGGGGATAACTTTCGCATTTCTTCATTGTGTTTTTTTGTTTCAAACACCATGCAGAGTCTGAGACCAGCGGGCTCTTGGGATTGAGCAGGGTAATAGTATCTTAAATACAAACGCATGACTCTCTTGAGGCTGAACTGTGCTGAATTGGCAGGTTGTAAGAGATCTTACTCTTGCAGCGGGTGGCCAAAAGTCTCCTGGAACATCCCAGATGGAGAAAGTGACTTGGGCAAGACCACACAGCCAGAAAGCAGCAGAGTTGGGATCTCACCTTGGTCTGTATGATGCAGAATTCTGTGTTTCTAGCCACTTATACTTCCTGAAATGATCGTATCACTCGGGAAAATAACAGTTGCCTCATGCTTAGCTGCCCTGAAAGCTACTGATTTCAGTGGGCAGAGAGGGGATGTCCTTGGATTCAGTCCTCAGGACCCTGGTCCCTGCTGAACACAGAAAGCTTTAATTCACATAAAGCTCACATAGCAGAGCCTGGGACACAGTACTCTGTAGAACTGCTATCAATAATAATAGCGGTAATAAAAACAACGCTAATAACTGTATATAATAATAATAATAATTGCAGATAACAGACTTCAAGATAGTGCCCCCACAATCTCTGCCTCCTCGTGTTCAAACATTTGTATGACTCCCTCCTCTTCAGTGTGGGCAAGTCCTGTAATTTGCTTCTAACCAATAAAATATAGCCAAGGTGACCGGATGCTGCTTATTTATTTATTTATTTGAGACAGAGCCTCACTCTGTCACCCAGGCTGGAGTGCGGCAGTGCAATCTCGGCTCACTGCAACCTCTGTCTCCTGGGTTCCAGCGATTCTCTTGCCTCAGCCTCCCAAGCACCTCGGAGTACAGGTGCCTGCCACCAAGTCTGGCTAATTTTTTTGTATTTTTAGTACAGACTGGGTTTCACCATGTTAGCCAGGATAGTCTCCATCTCCTGACCTCGTGATCTGTCCGCCTCAGCCTCCCGAAGTGCTGGGAATACAGGTGTGAGCCACCGTGGTGCTCCTATTATTATGTTATCTGACATAAGATTCCATCTTCCTAGCAGATTTGCCCTGGTCCTTCTCTCTCTCCTTCCTGGCTTTAAAGAGACAAACACGCCACAAATCCTATGACTGCGAGGAACTGAATGTTGCCATATAAGCAGGGAAGTAGACCTATACCAGTTAAGCCACCATATGTGAACCCAACCAGGCTGACATGTTGACTTCAGCCGTATGAGCCTCTAAAGATGTTGAAAGAATAATCGTTTCGGGACTGGCTACCTATGTTACATATGACCCCATACAAAATAAAAACGTGGGGCCCCCTTGTTCAAAATGATTTAGAGTTGCCAGAAAGGCAACAGCAGAACATCAAACCAGGTGCAGGGCATGGCCGGGCAGGGGCCCAGACTGCACACACATCAAACGGGCCCTAAGTCATATTTTGTTAATTTAATATCAATATTAACAATAGAACTAGAATTCAAATGCAGGTTTGTTTGACATCAGGGATCTCAAAAATATAGCTTAGGGTTAAACAAATAACCTGTAAGGCCACTAGCCAGACCACCTAGGATTAAAGCTTTACCCTAGTCCTGATAATCTGGATCATGATGGAAAAGGTGCTTAACGTAACTGAACCTCAGTTTAGTGACATATAAAGTGGAGATAATTGTACCTCAAAATGCTGTGAAGGCCTGGTGTAGGGGCTCATGTCTGTAATCCCAACACTTTGGGAGATTGAGGCAGGAGGATTACTGGAGCCCCGGAGTTTCAAGACCAGCCTGGACAACATAGTGGGACCCTCTCTCTACAAAAGATTTTAAAAATTAGCTAGGTGTGATGATGCATACCTCCAACTACTTGGGAGGCTGAGGTGGAAGAATTACTTGAGCCCTAGAAGTTGAGGCTGTAGTAAGCCATGATTGTGCCACTTCATTCCAGCCTGGGCAACAAAGTCAGACCCTGTCACAAAAAAAAAAAAAAAAAAAAAAAATGACCAGGCGCAGTGCCTCACACCTGTAATCCCAGCACTTGGAGGGGCCGAGGTGGGCAGATCACCTGAAGTCAGGAGCTCGAGACCAGCCTGGCCAACATGGTGAAACCCCGTCTCTACCAAAAATACAAAAAATTACCCAGCCATGGTGGCCGGTGCCTGTAATCCCAGCTACTCAGGAAACTGAGGCAGGAGAACCACTTGAACTTGGGAGAAGGCAGTTGCAGTGAGCCAGGATCACGCCACTGCACTCCACCCTGGGCGATCAGAGCAAAACTCCATCTCAAAACAAAACAAACAGCAATGCTGTGAAAGATAAATAATATATGTTAAGAAGTTAGATCAGCGTCTGGCACATAGTAGGAATTCAATAAATGGCAGATATCTTTATCAACTTAACACCACTGAATATTTTCTATCTAATTATTTACCACTGATAAAATTTGTATGCAACTGTGGAAGCTTTAGCAGATTTAGAAAATAATCACCTATTGATGTGATTCATGAAAGTACCTGGATAGAGGAAATATGATAGATTAGATTCTTGAAAATGTCTGGGATCAGAAGCAAAACAAAAAAGCAAGTTGGGAGTTTCCAACGGTGGAGGGGTGATAATTAACAACTCAATTAAAAAAGGCAAATTAAACTTTATGGTTCGTTATCCTCCACTGCTTGGTAAATTGTTTTGCTAGGAGAATGATTAAAAATGATCATTTCAGAAACCTGAAATAGCTTCCAAGGAACACAACTATTTTACAATATTATACAAAGGGTTTCACAACAAAATAAACTTACTTGATTAAAAGGAACAGTATGTCTCTGTGTATGGAAAGCCAGCAGTACAAATGTCGGCTTGTGATGCATTAGGTATTTTGGGGGGCTGTAGAAGAATTTTGAAGAGAAATGCTTCCTTATGAATAAAACACATCATCATTTCCTTTTGTGCATTTTGTCTTTGCGGGCTCCATAAAGGTTTTTCTGGAATATTACTTGCAAATGTATAATTTACATTAAATTAGTTTAGACTTGAGCTCTGAAGAAATGCACAGAACTCAGGCATTCATAATAATGGGTAGTTTCTAGGAAATCTAAAATATGGTGAGAAAAGAGACATCATAAAAAATGAAGCGTAAACCCTTATTACCGCAATTCTCCATGCTTTCTTTTTTTCTGTAATTGCCTCAGAATGTCTCAACTTGTTTCCTACTCTGGAACACCTGAGACATATGGCTCACACCTATCTGGAATGGGGCTCAACTGGGATTACAGGGTGCCTTGGGGGAAGGTTGTATCAAAGGCAAAGTCAAGCCTGAACCAAGGGGAGCCAGCATGGTAGTGGCCCTGCCACACGAGGGCAGGACATACACCTTGGACTGCTGGGGAAGCAAGTACACATCCCCTCCGAATCTCCAGGTCTTACTCTCAGAAGACTTCCTCTAACAGGTGTATCATCATGAGCTTAGCAATGGGCTAACACAGTACCTAAAGTAAACGTCAAAAAGGTCAAAACAGGCCAGGCACGGTGGCTCAAGCCTGTAATCCCAGCACGTTAGGAGGCCAAGGCAAGCAGATCACTTGAGGTCAGGAGTTCGAGACCAGCCTGGCCAACATAGTGAAAACTCACCTCTACTAAAAATACAAAAATTAGCTGGGTGTGGTGGCGGGCACCTACAGTCCCAGCTACTGGGGAGGCTGAGGCAGGAGAATCACTTGAGCCTGGAAGGCAGAGGTTACAGTGAGCTGAGATTGTGCCACTGCACTCCAGCCTGGGCGACAGAGCAAGACTGTGTCTCAAAAAACAAAAAGAAAAAATCAAAACAAGTGTCATCACCAGGAGTTCCCCTGCCACCTTCAGTCACACTTGAGATTTTTGTGTTTAAATCTACTCCCACTTTTTATTCCTTATGATTAGTCACTGTTCCATTACCTATTAGTCTTCATGTTTTTTTTCAGATATTCTGATTTACCCACACTTAAATGCAATGATTTAAGTTGTACTTTTAAACTCTAAAAATACAGATTAATGTTTTCATCCAAATATCCAATGAATGCCCCTCATATTCACATCTGACCTTATTGAATCTGTGATCCCTCCAATTTGCCTCAAAATGATGATGGGATTCAGGACAAGTGGCAAAATTTTATATACTCCCAACACTCTTCCTCATTAAAACAAGCTAAATGCAAAATGTAAATAATAATAATACCTGCACTGAATTCTATGTTACCTTGTCATCTCATTCTCTTCTCAGAATGAAGCCTAAAGAGTTTCAAAGTAGAGCCAATGCTTTCCAATAGAAAACAACCAGATATTTTAACTCAGAATGCCCGTTCTGCAGGTGAAAACCTCTTCTGTGGGTGCATTGGAATGTCATCAATATTTTGCTGTTTAGGACCCATTTCTGAATGCTTAGCCAGTCAGAACTGAAGCATGGCTTCTGAAAACCTACCATAACCATCATTCTCAGCAAACTACCGCAAGGACAAAAAAACAAACACCACACGTTCTTACTCATACGTGGGCAACTGAACAATGAGAACACATGGGCACAGGAAGGGGAACATCACACACTGGGGCCTGTTGTGGGGTTGGGGGAGTGGGGAGGGATAGCATTAGGAGATATACCTAATGTAAATGACGAGTTAATGGGTGCAGCACACCAACATGGCACATGCATACATATGTAACAAACCTGCACGTTGTGCACATGTACCCTAGAACTTAAAGTATAATAATAATAAAAAAAAAAATGGCCTGCCTGGGGTAAGATGCTAGAGAATGGACCCCTCACTTAAAAAATACTCTGAGTTCATGGCGTGAACCCGGGAGGCCGAGATTGCAGTGGGCTGAGATCGCGCCACTGCACTCCAGCCTGGGTGACAGAGCGAGACTTCGTCTCAAAAAAATAAATAAATAAATAACAAAAAACTCTGAGTTCAAGCACAAAGATTGCTGGGCCACAGGGGGCGCTGGCAGTTCACTGTTAGTCTCCTTCACCCACTCACTGCCTGTCCCAGCCCATACCTTCTGAGTAGGGCAGAACTAATGTCATGTCTTTGGTACCTACCACTCCCACAGAAAGCTTTAGGTTTCCCCGAGCTCACAGGACCAGGAAGATTTATTATGCCTCCCTAGATGGCAGGGAGCTAGCACAATACCCCTAAGAAGACATTCATTTACACAAGATTATTTGTTGAGTGGATATCCATCAGATCCTGCAATCGGTTCTTGGGTTGCAAGATTAAACTGAAACCAGACAAATCCTCTTTGGTGCTTGCAGACCTGAATCCAATAACCGTAAAAATATATGTAAAACTGCAACCACAATATCTACTGCAAACAATGGGTGCTGAATACTATAAGAAAGAAATTAGGCTGGGTGTGGTGGCTCACGCCTGTAATCCCAACACTTTGGGAGGCCGAGGTGGGTGGATCACCTGAGGTCAGGAGTTCGAGACCAGCCTGGCCAACAAGGTGAAACCCCGTCTCTACCAAAAATACAAAAATTAGCTGGGCATGGTGGCACACACCTGTAATCTCAGCTACTTGGGGGGCTGAGGCAGGAGAATAGCTTGAACCCAGGAGGCAGAGGTTGCAATGAACTGAGACTGTGCCACTGCACTTGACCCTGGGTGACAGAATGAGACTCCAATTCCAAAAAAAAAAAGAAAAAATGAAAGAAAGAAATTTTAAATTATATAAAAGAGGAATGTCCCCTAATTTGAGCTGGGGTCTAAACAGTAATTTAGAAGTAGACTAGGTAAGCAAACGTGTGTGTGTGTGTGTGTGTGTGTGTACTATGGCTTCGGGCACATGAGGCATGAAGCACAGCACAGGCAAAGACCCTGTGGCAGAATAAACCAGGGTGTGTTAAAGCAACTCTAAGGAATAAATCATTCCTGACTACAAGGTGTGAGCAAGGTGAGGATGAAGAGATGGCATCCTATGTACCACATTAAAGACTTGGGCCTTTATTCAAAGAGCAATGGGAAGCCACCAAAGGGGTTCAGGTAGGGAGTGAAATAAGATATGGATTTTAAACAGATCTCCCCTGACTTCAGTGAAAGAACTAATGGGGAGGGGTAACAGTAAACACAGCATGATCGCGGGAATCAAGGCAGGGTTTACTGATACTAACTTAAATCAGGGTGGTGCACTGGGCATGGTGCCATCCCAAGAGGCAGGGAATGTAAGTGGTAGAAGCATTTCATTTATTTATTCATTCAGAACCCTGTGTTCAGTGCCAGCCACATGCCTGATAGGCACTAAAAATGAAGAACGCAGGCTCTGCCTCTGAAGTCCACATGCTAGAGAGAGCAACGTGGAAGCCAGTTTCAGGCAAGCGAGGAAGATAACACAATCAACTCTGCAGGGCAGGGGAGCAATCAGGGGACTCTTGTCAGCACAGGAGATGCTAGATGTAGCAATTGATATAATGGCCTGTCTTATAGAGAGCCCCAAGAGAACTGAGCCCCAGCATCACAGAAGTTTTCTCTTCCATCCAGACACCTCCAGAGAAGACACTTTTAAAATGACATGGAGACGAATAACTTGCATCCTTTGAGGCAGTCTCTCAGAAAAAAAAAATTACACAACATAATATACAGCAGAGAACTTTTGAAAAGCAGTAGTCTTTTTTTTCGTTTCTTTTTCTTTCTTTTACTTTTTCTTTTTTTTTTTTTTTTTTTTTTTTTTTTTGGAGACCGACTCTCGTTCTGTTGCCCAGGATGGAGTGCAGTGGCATGATCTCGGCTCACTGCAACCTCTGCCTCCTGGGTTCAAGCGAGTAGCTGAGACTACAGGCGTGCGCCACCATGCCCAGCTAATTTTTGTATTTTTAGTAGAGACAGGGTTTTCCCATGTTGGCCAGGCTGGTCTTGAACTCCTGACCTAGTGATCCACCTGCCTCAGCCTCCCAAAGTGCTGGGATATAACTTATTTTTACATAGTTGAAGAAAGAGATCTCACTTTTTCCTCCCAAATATACAGTCACTTTTCCTTCCTCTGTTAACTCACAGTCCATGCCACTTTCGCTTATTAGAAATGGTGCCTTTTTACTAGCTTCACATATACTCCTGGACTGTGTTCCCCAGTGAGTAACTGAACTTACGGCAGTGGGTACCATACTGGTCAGGAGAGAGAAGGCTATGCCATACTAACAAGTGACTCCAAGACTTCGATAAATGAACGCAACAAATATCAATTTCCTACTCAGTAAAACCAGCGCAGGAATTCAAGCTGCTTCATTTCACCCCTGTGGTAACCGTATCTGTGGTACCTGCATGCTGTGGTAACTGCATCATGCATTCGCATGATTCTATGCTAGAAGGAACAAAGGATAAGTCATACATTTCAGTGAGCAAAACTAGTCACAGAGCTCCACCTAACTGCCAGGGTGCTGGAAATAGAGAAGAGCCAAGGGAATACTTGCTGAGCATTGATGTTGCTGCCAAAAGTGTCCCCCATGATGGTGAAATCTTAAAGTCACATACCACCCATGGGGAAAAAGTTTCCAGGGCAGTAAGACATTTTCTTCTCTCTCAATTGGTGGTTAAAAGCCGGTATAAAGCAGATCTGGCTCCTTTGTCAACTAAAGCGTGTTAAGCTTCTATTTGGCAAAATAAAATAATCATACTAAACAATATATGTTCCTAAAAGCTAATTAAAGAGCAAGCTCAAATCATCACGAAGGCAGATCAGTTTTAAGTAAGCTTCTTAAGTGTCATTATCCGCTAGACGTGCATACAAAGTGTTTTGTGAATTTTTCCTGCATCCTATCTTTAACCTCTCAAACAGCCGCCTACAGAGAGCCAGAGAGTGGCAGGAGAATGTGTTAACAACACCAGCAAATGTGAGCGTCTCCACATTTATGAAGGATGATTACATAACTATGATGAGAAGGAACTTTTCTCACTTTCCAAGGAAAGCCAGTGGGGAGGAAATGAGATTTTATAACTCTAGAGTGATTCAATTAGATTAGTCAGTAAAATACCTTTATGACCAAAGAGAGTAGCTACTATGTTGATATGGTGAATCTTGAAAGGAGCAATTCCGCACCTTCTGTCTACACAGTTTTATATACTTGAGAGTCATCTGGGGGGTGGAATAGATTGGAGATGCTTCCCTCTGTTCCAGATGTTCTGGATCAGAATCTCAGAGGGTGAGTTTCAGAAGCTGCATTTAAATAAATGACTCTAGAGCGAGGGGTAGTAAGCTTTCTGGAAAGGGCTAGATCATAAATATTTTAGGCTTTTTCTGCCATACAGTCTCTATCTCCACTACTCAACTGTTACCTTAGTGGAAAAGCAGCCATTGACAATATGTAGATAAATCAGTACGGCAAAGTACCAATAACATTTTGTTTACAAAAACAAGTGGCAATACATGGGGCTTACGCTCATAAAGATTTAAAAACTTTTGATAAATCTGTACACACATAAAACTAACACTCTGATCAAACACAGAGTATTTCTATCACACGACGTAGTCCTCTGGTGCCCCTTCCTAGTCAGAACCCAAAGCTGTAAAGCAATGAGTGTTCTGAACTTTCTCACCATAAATTTGTTTTTTCTACTCTTGAGCATCATATAAATGGAAACATAGAGTATGCATGCCTGTCTGGAATCTTATGTTCTTTATAATGTATATGAGATTCATCCACATCAGTGCATACATCACTGCTGATCTGGTTATGAATGTTTGTTCAATCAGAGAGAGTTGTTGATTGCAAATTTGTCTGCAACTATGACTGCAGATTTGTCTATTACTGGCTTTAGTTTTGTCAACTTCTGCTTGCTGTATTTTGAAGCTGTTTTTTTAGCAGCATACATATTTAGGGTTGTTATATCTTCCTCATGAATTAATCATTTGATCATTATGAAATGTCTCTTTTCCTCTTTGGTAATACGCCTTGTCCTGAAGTCAACTTTGACAGTAATACAGACATACCAGCTTTCTTATCCCTACTATTCATATGGGATATAGTTTTCCACTCTTTTACTCAATCGGTGTCTCCGTATTTAAGACGAGTCTCTTGTAGTCAGCAAATAACTGGTTCTTGCTTTTTATTATAGTCTGGCAATCTCTGCTCTTTAAGTGTTTAGTCCTCTTGCACTTGATGAAATTATTTCTATGGTTGTGTTTCAAGCTTTTGCATTCTAGTTTTCACATCCATATATTTCATTTTATTCCTTATTTCTTGACTTCTTTTTTATTAAGCAAATCCTTTTGCATTACATATACACTTATTTTTAAAGCTATATTCTATTCATTTTTAGGCATTGTAGGATAAACAATATGTATCTGTAACTTATCAGAATCTTTTTACAGTTCATATTATGTAGCTTCTGTTAAAATGTAAAAACTATAATATAATAAAATTGTATTTCCTACTCAGCATAATATATTTGCATAGTAGTCAAAAATCTTACATCTACATACTTAACAAACCCAAGAATAAAGTGGTATCATTTTTATTGTCAACTATCTGTTTTCTCCAAATAAATTAAGAGAAGTGAAAGCATATACATTAATAGTTACCTATGTGTCTATCATTTCAACTATTTGTACTTCTTTATATCAGAGCTTCCTTCTGCTCTCATTTCTTTTCATATTTGATCATGTCCCTTGCATTTCTTGTGCTGCTGACACATTCCCTCTACTGTCCTTTAGAGGAAAATGTGTTTATTTCACCTAATTTTTAAGAATATTTTTGCCAGTCATACAATTTTGTGTTGGCAGTGTTTTGTTTTGTTTCTTTCTGAACTTTAAAGATGCCATATGATTGTCTTCTGGCCTCCACAGTTCCTATGAGAAATCAGTTACTGTTTGTGCCATCATCCCCTGCATTTTATATTTCCTTTTTCATTGGCTGTTTTCAGTATTATCTATGTTTTTCTTTTCATCAGTATGACTGATGTCTGAGTCTAGTTCTTTTTTTTATTTTAATTCAACCTGTATTTAACCTGATCTATTAATCTTCTTGGACCTGTAAATGGACGTTTTTCACTAACTTTGGGAAATTTCCACCATTTTCTTCAACTGTTTTTTCTATCCTATTCTTTCTCTCCTCCCTACCTCTATGCCTTCAATTACAGATATATCAGACTACTTGATACTGTCCCACAGATCTCTGACTCTGTTTATTTTACTACCTTTGTTTCCTTTCGTATTCTTCAGACTGAATAATTTTTTGTTCTGTCTTCAGATTCACCAGTCCTTTCTTCTACAGTCTTCAATCTAGTGTTAAACTGTTGAAGTGCCTCGCTTATTTCAAATATTTTACATTTCCTTTCTAAACTTTCCATTTGATTCGTTTTTATGATTTCCATTTTTTTCCTGGGATCCCTTGTTTATTCATTTACGTAACACAATCTTCTCTTTAAGTCTTGAACATATTTACAACCGTTGTTTTAAAGTCATTTCTGATTATTCTAATATCCATGACACATCAGGGTCTGTTTCTGTTTGCTTTATTTTATAGCTTGCTATAGGTCACATGATCCTGTTTATTCATATGTTTAATAAATTTTGTGATATGTTGGACAACATGCTTAATGCATTATAAAAATCCAGATCGTGCTAATAATGCTTTCTTTTGAAAGGTGCTGAGTTTTGTTCATGCAAGTGGTTAAATGGCTAGAGTGTCATTTGATTCTGTTGTGCTAGGTGTTATTCTTTGTCAGGTGGGTCTATTTCCATCTTGAACTTAGTCATCAGGCATGGTCTTATTCTAGTGAAACTGGAACTTAGTCCTCAGCATGGGCATTCTGCGGTTTCAACTTGATTGCACAAGGTGTTGCATAAGGTCTTCCAACTCTGGGTTGGTTGGATCCCAAGTGTCCCAGCACTGCACAGATTCTTGTTTAACTATCTAGCTCAGAGCCCTGCATCAACTGATCTCTGATCTCCGGTGAAGTCTGTCATCCTGGGCATGGATAGTCAGCCAAGGACCAGCTGTAAAATTCCATGCAGACTTATGAGCATTCCCCCTGCACATGTTCCTCTTTTGTAGCACCTGACCCCAAAATGATTTCACTTCAGAATCCCAGAACTCTAGTCTTCAAATCTTCAGCTCAGTGAGAACGTCACTGTGCTTGGCACCACCTACCTGCCTTGCAGCAGGAAACGGCTCCTGGACAGAAAGCCAGGGTTTTCAGGAGGCTCAGCTTAGGTGTCTCCCTTCTCTCCAGGATCACAGAGCTGCCTTTTGATCAATGCTTAAAAAGAGTAGCCTTATGTATTTCATTGCTTTCAGTATGAAGACCAACCTGGTATCAGTTGTAGCATCATGGCTGGACACAGAAGTCTTCTGAGAGTAATATGGTAAAATAAAAACATAATATAAGGTATATACGATTTTAAATTTTCTAATAGCTGCATTTTATTTAAAAAGTGAAAACAAATACATGAAATTGATTAAATAATATATTGAATTTAACCCAATATATCAAAAGATTATTTTATTGTGTAATTGGTACAAAAATTATCAAGATATTTTACATTTATTTTCATAGTAACTCTTCAAATGTGCGCATTTTAGAGATATGCCTCAATTTCATCTAGCTACATTTCAAGTATTCAGAAGTGCTGAGAAGTCACATGTGGCTAGTGACTTCATAGCACAGCTCCAGATATCTTTAAGCACATTAAAATTTGAGAAACACTAGACCAGAGAGGTTTTCAGATACATTTCTAGCACCCCCAAGAATATTAATCAATGCATGCTTCCCTTATTCAATTCTCTGAAGTGAGAAAATGCTCAAGTCAAAAACTTCCCTTTTCTCCATCAAAAATATAGAAAAAAAAATTTTTTAGGTTTTACAAATGCAAACCAAAGTACCTGTTACAAAAGTAGCAAGTCAATGTCACTCAACTGAGAATTTGTTATTAACATCCCATCTCTCCCTGAGTGTTGAACATTTATTTAATGGTGTCACCTTTCTTAGGTCTTGATTTCTAAATCTGTGATGTGAACAAAGCCATAAACTGTCCTTGCTGGGATGCAGGGTGGTTTAAAATCGACTGGAGAACAGAATTATTTGAAAAGGTCCCACATAAATCTTCTTTAGAGGCTTACCACCACCTAACCTGCAATTCATTTCTGCAAGGTCAACTTAATTCTCACTTTCGGAATTCAAAGCTACGTGTTTCTAAGGCCCACAGACACATCACTTCACATCTTTCAAATCCCTGCCTTGCCTACCTCAGGGCTTGGCATATAATGCTCAAACATTTCTTGAATTAAAAGGCCCACATGAACAGAGAGCAATTTTTAAAAAAATTAATGGCAACTGGAGCAGGTGCTTGAATAAGGTGAAACAGGCGAAAAATAATACTGGAAAATAATTTTTTCAAAAAAAAGAGAGAGAAAAAATAATCTGAGATATGGAATAGGTTTGTTCTGCTATTTAAACCCAAACCTTTGACTCCACCTAGGGTAGTCCTCCTCATTACCCTCTTACTCCATTCAAGCCACGTTGACATCCTCCCAGTTTCTCCAACAGGTCAAATTTGTTCCTAACCTGAGGCCTCTGCACTTGCTGTTACCTCTGAGATGTTCTTCCCATAGCTGTGGGCCCAGCTTGATTCCTTCCACCTCTCTAAGCCTTAGTGGAAACACCGTCTTTTCAGAGAGCCTTCCCCGACCATCCTATATCAATGAACCCCTCCTTGTTTTTTATCTCACAACCACATTGATTTTTTTCCTAGTACCTGGCATAAGGCATAACCTGTTTCTGAGCTGTTTGCTTCTTTGTAACCTGGCTTCTCAGGAGAGTGTAAGCCTCATGAAGGCAGGATCATTGTTTTTAGTGTCTTTTCCTTCCTCCAGCTCCTAGCTCAGTACCTGGTCTCTAGCAGACCCTTGACATACATACATGTTGACTATTATGTGAATGTTATGCCTTTGGGTTTTAGAGAGTTCTGGTGTAAAAAAGAACAAAACCTGCTCTAGTGAAAACCAGGGGAGGAGCCAGACGCCCAGAATATACATATTAAGTAAAGAGAGGAATCCCATCATACCTGACTTGGTAGCATGCACATAAATGCTGACTTGGATTACGATCTGAAGCCATATGGAAGATAGTTTGGATCTTGACTTCACGATATATTACGTCTGTGATCTTGGGCATATTACATAACTGTCTTTGTCTGATTCCTTCTTCTAAAATGGGATACTGGAAGTATCTACTTCACAGAGTTGTAAAATTTAAATTAAAAAAAAATAAGAATCACCAGACTTGGCATATAGTAAACATTCAATGCATAGCCACTATTAGCTATTATGACTGCCAGAAAGTGAGTTTCATGGCACCAGTAAGAAGGTAAGAGAGGGCTAACACCAAAGGCCTGCGAAGGTGAGGTCACCGTTGCTCGATGTGCCGGCGCTCTTGACTATCTGAAACACTGAATGAAGTTGTACTCATTTGTGGGTGAATTTTCCTTTTTTGGTGTAATTCTCCATTACATTTCAAATAGGGTGTTTAATTCCTTGGATTTGATTTCCTGGCTGAAGTGGAAACGAAAATGCAAGTAAACACCATATTGGAAATCTGACTGTTCAATGAATCACAGAATTATTTTCTCATTTGTCATAGGAAAAGGATGAAGTTAAAGTTGTTAATAAGACAATCAGACTAAGCTCCTTGAGAAGCAATTATTATGGAAGACTATCCCCCCATTCCTTTTAGCTTTACCATTTTAATACTGAAAGGTATTTAACTGGAAATCACTTTTTTAAATAGCAGCCTCATAATCCTTCAGAAAATCTCTCCCCAGCAGTATCAGTAGGAAGGTTTGTACATCTCACAATACAATGGGGAGGAAAATAGCCTACCAACCCTTTGCCACTGATCTGTGAGAACATCCCACAGAGAGCGAGCCGCGGATGGTAATTGCATTACTCTATTTCCTGCAAATCCTGATCAACCAAAACCATCAATCCAGGTTAGGCACGCATTTCTGCTGACTGCGATCAGCTTCCAGGGCCTTTTCACCCTGGACTCAGAACCTACAATGAGACTGCATCTGCTTTGGGTACACGCTTCGCATGAATTTAATCCTTGACCAATGAGAAGTGCACTCTAGGCATATGGCATTCACGTTGTTTAACTCTCCAAGGGTTATCCTCAGTTTAGGGCTCCTTGTAAAACATCAAAGAGCAAATATGTATGAGGCTAACTCTTGGAAGGCCTAGCCATGTACCCAAAGCAGACAAACAAGATGCTCTCTCCTGGCCCTGGCAAACACGAGCATCCCCAACACCTATTCTATTGCTTTTCCTATCTCAACAGGGGAGACAAAGGCCCTCTTAAGAAAACCCACTTCTTCTCCTCCGTCTCTATCCACCTCCACCTAGTGACTTATATTTATACCTTCATATAAGAAAAAAAAATTGTAACTATTGTAGGGAGCTTAAGGATTTGGAGGCTGGACAAAGAAAAAGATATGACTGTAAGAGGAGGTAACACATGCACAGGCAGCTGCACAATGTCCCTTACAGCATGAGACCATCCAGAGGCTTGTGTGAGCAAGTCATCATCCAGCAGTGGATGTGGGGGGTAGGGAACTCTGAGGAGGGGATCACTTGTCTAGATGATGTCATTCAGCAGCCCCTTGGGGAGTCTCTGGGTTGGAGGCCTCCAAAGGGGTGGGGCAACTTGGGGCCTTGTAACTAAAAAGCCCTGTTTCACCAAATGCTAAGGCTGGTGAGGCTTTGTGAAATACGCAAAGCAGGCTGGTTGTAGATGGTTAAAAATCTGCTTGTTTAGGCTATTTTTAAAAAATAATTGGATGTATTAATAAATTGAATTGGGGCCAGGCACAGTGACTCATGCCTGTAATCCTAGCATTGTGTAAGGCCAAGGCGGGCAGATCACTTGAGGTCAGGAGTTTGAGATCAGCCTGGCCAACATGGTGAAACCCTGTCTCTACTCAAAATACAAAACAACAACAACAACAACAACAACTATCCAGGCATGGTGGTACATGCCTGTAATCCTTGCTACTCAGAAGGCTGAAGTGGGAGGATTGCTTGAACCTGGGAGGCAGAGGTTTCAATGAGCCATGATCACGCCACTGCACCCCAGTCTGGGCAACAGAGGGAGACTGTCTCAAAAAAAAAAAAAAAAAAATTGAGTTAGGCAACAGTGGGCTTTCCAGCTACCAGGTCCCAGTCTGGAGTGAAGAAATAACCCAGGGGTCAATCCCTAGAGGTCATCTTAGGCTCATTTACATTACAATAACCAAATCCTACAATACAAAGGCAATGACTCCAATAGAAGAGGGTCAGCTCTGAGACAGAGTGAAAACTTTCACACTGGGGCTATAACTGCAAACTTCTGTAGGGCCCAGGTGCCCAGGGAGACTGAAGACTCCCTTTAGAGGGAGCTGGGTGGCACAGGAGAATGTGGACCCAGCATGGACAAATCATCCAAGACAAAAGGGAATCCAGTTTCAGTTTTTGATGCCAAATACCTCTTAGTAAAACGTTGACAAATAATACAAACTGTGTGGTGCAAACGAAACACCCAGAAGGGTGAGTTCCAGCCCGCGGGTCACCAGTCTCCAGACTCTGTCTCACACTCGAGGGCAGCTAGAAACCAATGAGCACCCCATGAAGGGAATGCACTTTTATGGACAAGCAAGAGTTCATTTTTTGAAGCTGTGTATTCTTTTTTCCTTGTATTTTTTTTCTTGTGATATAATATGCCTAACATAAAATTTACCTTTTAGCTATTCTTTTTCTGAGGGAGTCTCGCTCTGTTGCCCAGGCAGTGGTACATTCTCAGCTCACTGCAACCTCCACTTCCCAGTGTCAAGAGATCCCTGGACCTCAGCCTCCTGAGGAGCTGGGATTACAGGCATGTGCCAACGTGCCAGGCTAATTTTTGTATATTTTGTAAAGACGGGATTTTGCCATGTTGCCCAGGCTTGTCTTGAACTCCTGAGCTCAAGTGATCCACCCACCTCAGCCTCCCAAAGTGCTGGAATTACTTGTAACTATTTTTAAATGAATAGTTCAGTGGCATTGAGTACATTCACAATGTTACACAACCATCGCTGCCACCCTTTTCCATAATTTTATCATCTTCCCATACTGAGACTCTGAATTCACTAAACAATAACTCCTTATTCCTCCCACTTCAGCCCTTGGTAACCTCTATTCTACTTTCAGTTTCTAAGTATTTGACTACTTTAGTATCCCTAGAAGTAGAACCATATAATATTTGTCCCTTTATATCCGGTTTCTTTCACTTAGCATAATGTTTGCAAGGTTCATCCATATTATAGCACATGTCAGAACTTTATTATGTTATAAGGGACAAATGATTTTCCACTGTATATATGTACCATATCTTATTTATTCATTCATCCATGGATGGGCATTTGGGTTGTTTCCACCTTTTGGTTATTGCAAATAATGCTGCAATAAACACTGGTATACAAGTATCTGTCCAAGATTCTGTTTTCAATTCCTTTGGGTGTATTCATAGGAATGGAAATGCTGCATCATAAGGCAATTTTAGGTTTAGCCTTTTGAGGGATCTCCTAAAATTGTGTAATGTTCCCAAGTGCCTCCCTAAGTTATGCAAAGATTTTCTTCTGATAGCCATGTGTGTTAAAATGCTAATATTCTCCAGAGAACAGCAGTTTACATATTTCCAATAGTTTTTTTTTTTTTATGGTTTGCTGAAAAATTGTTTTATTTTTCTACTGGTGGTATTTCAGTCTTTTAAACTAATATCTTTTCTACTTCTCCTGAAGCTTATTGGCAGTAGCTTTGCTGCTTTAATCAGAGAGTATATTTTATACACACACACACACACACACACAGCCACACAGTCACACAGATCACATTCTGCAACCCAGCAGAACGGGTGACAAAGGTCCAGTGGCTTTTTCTTCCCATTAACTGAAAAGATAAAGTTACTCCCTTCCCCTTCAATAAGGGAAGAGCCAGTGAGCCCCAGGGTGCTGACTCAGCACATTGGCCACCCAGTGTCAATCAATCATTAGTGCGGAGCGGATGTCACAAGGAAGGCCCAGTCAGCACAATATAAGCGCGGATGTGACAAATAGCCCATGCAGGGATGAGGCTCCATGGCAGGGTATTATGTCTTCAGAGATTAACTCGAATGAGAAAGTGGTGAAAATAGCAAAGAAAAGGATTAGGGAATTCATAAAATGCATTTGTTCCTTCAAGAATTCCCAGCAGGTAGAAAGCTCCTTTAAAAATGTGTGTGTGTGTGTGTGTGTCCCTTTAAAAATGTGTGTGTGTGTGTGTGTGTGTCTGTGTGTGTGTGTGTATCTTTTAGACACAAGATTCTGTTATAAATAACATAAATACACAAATTATTGAGGACTGTTCCCCACTGTCAAGAAGCTCACAGACTAGCAGATGAGACAATCAGGAGGTTAATTAAAAGAAAATGAAAACATTTAAAAATATCAAAAAGGGCCGGGCACCGTGGCTCACGCCTGTAATCCCAGCACTTTAGAAGACCAAGGTGAGCGGATCATTTGAGGCCAGGAGTTAGAGACCAGCCTTGCCAACATGGTGAAACGCAATCTCTACTAAAAACAAAAATTAGCCAGACATGGTGGTATAGGCCTGTATTCCCAGCTACTCGGGAAGCTGAGGCAGGAGAATTGCTTCAACCCAGGAGTCAGCGGTTGCAGTGACCGGAGATCATGCCACTGCACTCCAGCCTGGGTGGGGCAGTGAATGAGACTCTGTCTCAAAAATAAAATAAAATAACAAAAAGAGTCATTGAGTACTAACTCTGTCTTCGGCATTTTACAGGTATTGCCTCACTTAATCCCACAGTCATCCCCTAAAGATAGGTACCATTAGTTACTCCTTCTTTACAGAGGAGGAAACAGTCTGAGAGAGATCAATGAACTTGTTCACCTTCACCCAGCTGGTAAATGTAGAAAGCAGACTAGCCCTGACACCCTTGACCTTAAGAGCTCCCCACCTGTTAACCACCATGCTACACTAATTTCCCAAAGGAACAGATGTTCCCGCTGAGTTGAGCCTTAGAAGGATGAGCAGGAATGCTCCCTTGGACAAGGCAGGCACAGCGTACAAGCAAATGGAGTGACACAGTCAGACACACCAAGAACAAAAGGTTAATGTGGCTGGATCATTCCTGGAGGCTAGAATTTGGGGATGCTGGGTATGGGCAGTGGCCTGAGATGAAGAGAAGCAGGTAGGATCCAGGATTTCAAGCATCATCATTTTCCCTGGTGTTTCTCCAAAGGTGGTCCACAGCACACTCAGCACACTAGAGGTGGCCCACCATGTAGACAGGCCAGCTTGTGTCACACTCACTTGGGCACCTTGTAAAGAATACAAACTCGTGAGACCCTCACAGACACATTAAGTCACTGTCTCAAAGCAGAGTCTAGAGTCTCATGTTTTGACCAGCTCTCCAGGCGTGCCTCATACACCCTGAAGTTCCCATAAACCTGCAGTACATGTATTTTGACGGGTTGGCAGGGCTGTGCCTGGACATACAGGACACACCAGGTGCACACTCCCAACAGGCCAGTTGGACAGGAAGATTTATTTTTTATCAAGATATGGTTGATTGTAATATTAGGACACACATGAATAAATCATAGAGTAGAATGTAAAATTACAAAATGCATTCACGTAAGATGAAGTGTGAAAGCTCTAGGAAATAATAGAAAGAAATCTGCAGGAAGAACAAGCTGTTTCACATGACAGCCCCAGACTTCCTTGTCCTCTCTATTCTTCACCAGCCCCCACCATAAATGCAGAAGCGTGCGTTCTGAACACCAGAAATGTTTGGATGAAAAAGAGAGTGATGGGCTGCAGTGAATGTTAGCAACATCAGAACTGACTTCTTACATAGAGGAGAAACACAGGGACAGATATGAGTTGCTAAAAGGTTACTCAGCTATCCGAATTCAGAGCCACAAGCAAGAACATAAAAGAGGCTGAGAAGGAAAGGCAAAATTAATATTAATAATTAATAATAATTATTATAAGCAGCTAATATATTCACTGAGCCAAGATGATTTCTTTATATAATCCTCACATAAGAAACACAGGGTAGGTATTACCACTGTACCTATAAAACCTATGGGGAAACTGAGGCTCAGACAAATTACATGACCCACCCAAGAGTCCCATGACAAGCAAGATGGCGGAGAGGATGCCATTCACTCCAGTGCCCCCTTAGGAAAGCACAACATAGGCAACTTGCTTACAAAGAGATTGGAATCCTCCGACATTGGTGATGTGAATGTAAAATGGGGTGGCTGCCGTGGGAAACAGCTTGCTGATTCCTCAGTAAGTTAAACATAGAGCTACTGCATGATCCAGCAATTCCACTCCTAGGTATGTGCCCAAAAGAACTGAAAACATGTACTCAAACAAATACTTCTCCATAAATATTCATAGCAGTTATTTACATCAAGGAAATGATGAAAACAACACAAATGCTAATGAATGGATAAACAAAATGTGGTCTATCCATACAATGGAATGTTATTTAGCCATAAAAGGGAATGAAGCACTGATACATGCTGCCACACGGCTGAACTTCAAAAAAACGCTATAGTAAACGAAAGAAGTTGGACACAAACAGCCACATACTGTATGATTCCATTTACATGAAATATCCAGAATAGGAAAATCTATATAGAGAGAAAGCAGGTTAGTGATTGCCAAAGGCTGGGGCAGAGGAGAAGGAATAAGAGTGACTGCTTAGTAGATACAGGGTCTCCTTCTGGGGTGATAAAAAAGTCTTAGAACTGGATAGAGGTAGCAGTTGCATAACATTACGAATGTGCTAAATTCCACTGAAATGTGCACTTTAAAAAGGTTAATGGGGCCAGACATGGAGACTTGTCCCTCTAATCCTAGTGTTTTAGGAAGCTGAGGGAGGACTGCTTAGGGTCAGGAGTCTGAAACCAGCCTGTGGATACCCTGTGGAATGATTTGAGCCACAAAAATAAATAATGACAATATTAGATTATATGTAACCTTCAAAATAAATATTGAGTCAATAATGATATAAACACTGAATAAATGGAGGAGAATGAAAAATGCTTCCTTACACGAGTGTTCCAATTAATACATGTACAGGGCATGAGAGGAAATTGAAAATCACCATTAGGCCATCAAAGTAATAAATTAGTATACGTTTAAGTTCAAAGGTTAAAAACAATCTTACCATGAAGAAACTTGGCAAACGCCTTCTCAACTAAATGATCAAGGCTAATATCACTAGTAATAAGATTCAGACATCGTTGACCCTCCAATGTGATCTGCTAAGGAGACATCACTTTTGTGGCATCCTTTCCAATAATACATAAATTCATTCTAATCAGGGTCAAACAGCAGGTAATCTCAGCTGAGAAATATCCCTTTAAAAATTCCAAAATATTAATCATTAATAACAATAATTATTATAAACAGCTAATATTCACTGAGCCAAAATGATTTCTTTATACAATCCCCATCTAAGAAACATGGTATAGGTATTACCATTATATCTATAAAACCTATGTGGAAACTGACACTCAGACATATTATGTGACCCAGCCAACATCCCATGACAAGCAAGATCAAACGTATCAAAGTCACGGAAGATCAAAAAAAAAAAAAAAAAAAAAAACTGAGGAATTGTCACAGATTCACAGACTGAAGGGAACTAAGGTACAATGGTCTGAATGTTAGCGCCCTCCCCATATTCACATGTTGAAACCTAATCACTAATGTGATGGTATTGGGAGGTGATAAGGTCATGGGACCAGAGCCCTCATGAGTAGGATTAGTGAAGAAATCAGACAGACAGAGAAAGAGAGAAAGGAAGAAAGGAAGAAAGGAAGGAAGGAAGAAGAGAGAGAGAGAAAAAAATAGAGAGAGAAAGAGAGAAAGAAAAAGAGAGAGAGAGGGAGAAAGAAAGAGAGAGAGAGGAAAGGAAGGAAAGGAAGGGAAGGAAGGGGAGGGAAGGGGAGGGGAGGAAGGGAAAGAAGGGAAGGAAAGAAAAAGAAAGAAAGAGAGGGAGAGAGGGAGGGAGGACAGAGAGAGAGACAAAGAGAGAAAGAGAGGGAGAGAGAGAGGGAGAGAGAGAGAGAAAGGAAGAAAAGGAGGAGGAGGCAGAGGTGGCTGCAGCAGCAGCCACTGCCACCATAAAAGACAGCTACCTTGAGCCTTACACCATGTGATGACATGGCAAGAAGACGCCATCTATGATTCTGGGAACCAGCACTCACCAAACATTGAATCTGCCAGTGCTTTCATTTTGGATTTTCCATCCTCCAAAACTACGAGAAATAAATTTCTTTTTAAAAAAATCTACCCAATGTAAGGTATTTTGTTATAGCAGCCTGAGAGGACTGAAACATAAGGTGATATGGCAACTAAAAACAATACGGAACAATGGATTGGATCCTGCAAGAGGAAAAGAGTAAAAGAACCGGAGTAAAATCTTGTAAACTCAATGAAGTATATATTTCAGTTAACAGCATGGTCTTAATGCTAACTTGTTAGTTTTTATTATTGTATTATGGTGATATAAAATGTTAATATTCAAAGAAGATGGGTGAAGACTACAGAAATTCTCTGGACTACTTTTGCAACTCTTCTGAAAGTGCAAAATTATCTCAAAAATTTTTTAAATTATTTACAGCTACTACTTAAAAAGTTACAGATGTCCATCTTGTGTTCTTACTAGAAATATTTTGTTTTATCACCAACAAAATTACTGCTTTCACTGTGTTTAGAAGAAAATATTTAATCATGGTGGTGGGAAGGAAACCAGATCATTAAGGGAAGCAGAATACATTAAAAATCTTAAAGAAAACTTGACTATGTCTTTTCTCCAAATATTTTAAAGATAACTCCTCTTAGATGGTGTCTTACTCCATTTTGGACTGCTATAACAAAATAACTAAGAATGGATAATTTATAAAGAACAGAAATGTATTTCTCACAGTTCTGGAGGCTGGGAAGTTCCAGACCAAGGTGGCAGCAGGCTCAGTTGTTGAGTGAAAGCTACATCCTCCAGAGGAGAGGAATGCTGTGTCTTCACATGGCAAAAGGCAGAAGGCCAAGAGAGCCAAATGCTACCAGAAGCCTCTTTTTACAAGGAGCTTAATCCCATTTATGAGGGAGGAGCCATTATGGCCTAATCACATCTGAATGGCCCCACCTCTTAATCCTATCACATTGGCAACACCAGAATTTTGGCATGGAACCATTGAAACCATGAAAGGTGATCTAATATTGTATCATGAACATAATTGTTATTATTTCTGATCATTTGAAATGCATGATGAACCTGGAAATGAAGGTGAAACTGTCTTCTGAGTTTCAAAGGTAATTGTCATGCTTTTTTTTTGTATGTTTAGCATACTTCCAAAGATATCTACAAATTCCTAGGAATTTATACACTCACAGTAATTTGTGGCTTTAATTCTTTACCCCCTGAACTCTCACCCTTCTCATAGGGACTCCCTTTCATTTGGATCTAGCTTACCCAAGAAAGGAACTCAGCATCTCAGCCTTTATTTATCTACAACGACTCCAAGAAGGATTTGGTGAGAGCATCAGACTTTACTGAAGTTTGGAGTTGCAGAGGAATTTTAAATCTTGGACACGCACCCTATTCAGAATTAGATGTTTAATACTCTAGCTCTTGAAAGGACTTCTAGCATTTGCCAACAGAGATTATCTCAATACCTTTACTGTAGAGCCTCCAGCATCTCTCTCCCTCTGTCTCTCAATTTCATCTTATCTCTTCTCAATGCCTTTACTGTACAGCCTCCAGCCTCTCTCTCCCTCTGACTCCCAATTTCATCTCATCTCTTCTCTGCTGTCCCACGTCTCTAAATTCCTAGTAATATCTTATTCATGGGAGTTCTGTTTTCTCCCCTATCAGCTGAGGTATGTGTACTTGCAAATAACAAGAAGCCCAACTCAAACTTGATTAAACAGCAATGAAAGATGCTGTCACACATAACAGGAAACCCTGGGCACTCTAGCATTTATACAAGCTAGCAGATATTTTTAGCTTCAGAATTTCCTCTTCACTCTTCTCCTCTCCTCACCTGCACTGGCTTCATCTCCAAGCAGGTGGGTAAGTGGCTGCAGCAGTTGTGGTTATCATATCCATGCAAGAAAATCTCCACTGCAATGCATGGTAGTATCTTCCCACAACCTTCTTGGTAACAAGAAAACTTTAACAGCTTTTTAAAAATTATTATTATACTCTAAGTTCTGGGATACGTGTGCAGAATGTGCAGGTTACATAGGTATACAGGTGCCATGGTGGTTTGCTGCACCCATCAACCTGTCATCTGCATTAGGGATCTCTTCTAATGCTATTCCTCCCCCGCCCCCCACTCCCCAACAGACCCTGGTGTATGATGTTCCCCTCCCTGTGTCCATGTGTTCTCATTGTTCAACTCCCATTTATGAGTGACAACATGTGGTGTTCGGTTTTCTGTTCCTGTGTTAGTTTGCTGAGAATGATGGTTTCCAGCTTCACCCATGTCCCTGCAAAGACATGAACTCATCCTTCTTTATGGCTGCATATATTCTAGGGTGTATATGTGCCACATTTTCTTTATTAAGTCTATCATTGATGGGCATTTGTGTTGGTTCCAAGTCTTTGCTATTGTGAACAGTGCTACAATAAACATACGTGTGCATGTGTCTTTATAGTAGAGTGATTTATAATTCTTTGGGTGTTAGAGATATTTACATCTCACTAGTGCACATAGTATTATTTTCCTATTTCTCAACAAATCTGTGTGGGTCAGGAGAATACCACAGCTCAGGAGAGCAGACGCGTGAGACCCTGGAGATTATCACATGTAATTTAGACCAGGGATTGGGGAATTATGACCACAAGACAAACCTAGCCCACTGTGTAGCTTGGTAAATAAACTTCGCAAATAAACAATAAATATTTGAAAGAAAGACTGTTCGGCCCACAAGACAAAAATCCTGGCTCTTTATAGAAAAAGTTTGCTGACCACTAGCTTACAGTAAAGAGTTGCTATACTTGGAATTTATCTCAGCAATCTTATACCACCTGGCTGCCATGCAAGGACAGAGGGGAAAAAAAAACAGATGTTACGCAGACAGGTACAGATCTCACTATAGCCCACCGCTTGGGCCAGCCAACATGCACAAATCTATTAAAGGGCTGCTCTGTTAAGACATCTTCACTATTGCATATGGCTTCAATTCAGTTTATTTTGTAAAGTTATCACAATAATAAAGATCTCTTTTTGCCTTTCCTCTGGAAAAATTTAAAGCATGCAATCCTATGCAAGCCCTTTAATTTGTACTTGTTACATTCTAAGGGGCAGTGAAATCCTAAAACTTAAAGTTTATACTCCACATTATGCCAACTATTTCTTACGAGAATCCTAGTTAGGTAGGAGACTTGCAGGACATATTTCCGGGTCCTGACAGGATGAAGTAAAAATAAAATGGCAGGAACTAGTAAATGTTGATAAAAGCAATACCCAGATACCCTCACTGCTCATTAGCAGAAGACAATCACTAGTGCTATGACAGTTTACAAATGCCATGGCAGTCACCTGGAAGTTACCGCCCCTTTCCATGACAACAACCTGGAAGATGCTGTTCCTTTCCTGGAAAGTTCTAAATAACCCACCCCTCAGTTTGCATTAAATTGCCCCTTAATTTGCATGTAACTGAAAATGGTATAAGTGGGTGTAAATATAGTTGTGAATAGCCCGTATGTTGCCAACTCTGGGTGCAAAGCCTATGAGTTAGCCCTCCTCTTAAGGAGTCATATCATTCAATAGAAGACTGCTGTCTAACACCACCTGCTTGCACGTGAATTCTTTTCTAGGTGAAGCCAAGAATCCTCCCAGGCTAAGCCCCAACTTTTCGACTTGCCGGTCCTGCATCACTAGCCATTAGTCATCCTGAACCTTAATACATTCTAACATACATTTCAAAGGGGTTTGGTGCCAACAGAGAAGGCAAGCATATCATTATTTGTCTCATAAAAACAGTATCAGAAAGACTGAACTAAAGGCAGTGTTGGTAGTCAACAAGTTACGCCCCTCTCCAAGAAAACTTTTATGCCATTAATTTTTTTTTTTTTTTTTTTTTTTTTTTTGAGACGGAGTCTCGCTCTGTCGCCCAGGCTGGAGTGCAGTGGCGCAATCTCGGCTCACTGCAAGCTCCATCTCCCGGGTTCACGCCATTCTCCTGCCTCAGCCTCACCGAGTAGCTGGGACTACAGGCGCCCGCCACCACGCCCGGCTAATTTTTTGTATTTTTAGTAGAGACGGGGTTTCACTGTGCTCTCGATCTCCTGACCTCGTGATCCGCCCGCCTCGGCCTCCTAAAGTGCTGGGATTACAAGCGTGAGCCACCGCGCCCGGCCTATGCCATTAATTCTAATTGGCAAGTTCCATTACAACAATGAGGAATAAACAACTATAAATATAACTGCAGCAACTATTGCCTTTTTTATACTATAAGTAAGGAGATCCAAGAAGCTACATACATACAAAAAGGTGATGCTCATGCTAGAATTTTCTCACTGCCTTCAATTTCAAAGGCAGTCCAACAATTTAAGGCCGCATGAGATATTACTCTTAATTGCATAAGATGGAAATAATATTCTTCAAAGACTCTAACTGTAAAATGGCCAATGAAAGAAGAATTTCCTCACTGAAATCAGATGAGATATCACTCTTAATTGCATAAGATGGAAATAATATTCTTCAAAGACTCTAACTGTAAAATGACCAAGGAGACAAGAAGTTCATCGCTGAAATCAGATCATTCTGTAATAACACAAAACTTTTTTCTTTGTGAATGTGAGAGAAGATGAAGGGAGAAAAAAAAAATAATGAGTACATACCTATCTAGAGATTGACAACTAGGAAGAATGGTAAATAAAGACTTTCTCCCCAGGTGGCAGTAGTTTGAATAGTCATGCTTAGTCCTAAGTGAAATCTCTTTGACAGAAACCTGCTCTATTTAGAACAGCTGGATACCAGCCCTAGGGTGTCAGATCATAATAACGAAATGTCATTATTATGCCGGTGGTGATACAGGTTTCTCTGGGATGGCAGCAAAGGAGAATGGCCTGGCAGTGGAATAATAGATGTAAAAAGACGCAGGGACCACGGCCTCTCTGACTTCTTCAAATCAATTCAAGACAACAAACATTTCTAGAGTGTATGTTACATGCTAGGCATTCTGCCACTCCCATACTCCAAATGTGGGTGAAGCCCAAGGTCCAGTTTCAATTTCTTCGTTTCTCCCTCCTCATACTCCTATGGTGTCCTTAGTCTTGCTCTTCACTGTGAGGAACAGAGAGCATGACTTCACGGCTTCAATATCAAGAAATGTGGAGACAGGCAATTTCTGCCTTTGCTTCAACAGCTGTGTCTCTGTGATGCTCCTGGCCATGTCACCATGTCCATAGGATGGCTGCCACAGTACCATCAACAAGTCCACACAAAATCTTGCACTTTTCATCACCCAGAAAAATTTCCTTTTATGTTGCTGTGGCTCTTCTGGCTCTTTACTTCCCTGAAACAGTATTAAAAATCACATCAGTATCATAGCCTAATGGTGGCTATGTTGATGCTTAAACTTGGGTTTGGCCACATAACTTGCTTTGGCCAATGCGAGTTTAGAGGAAGTGATGTGAGCAGAAGCTTAAAATGTCCTTTTGCAATCGGCCTTACCTTCTTGTCCATCTGTAATTCACCAAGAGAAGAAAACGTCCAAAGACGTCTCTGGTCCAAGGAGGATGAAAGACACCAGGGCAGCTGTGAACTCAACTTGCATCTTGGAGTCTGCTGTCCAGTCCGGAGAAGCCACATAGCACTCACATGTCCTGCTCATCCACAGACTCGTGAGTAAGCAAAGTGTATGAGGAACTATGCTTTAGGATGGTTTGTTACAGAGAACCATGGTGGCAATAGCTGTCTGATACATTTTTCTTGGCTTCAATTGTGCTTCCTTGCCACTCCTAGGCCCAAATGAAGTGATAAATGCAAACAATAAACAGGAGAGACTTAAAAGCTCATGTAACAAATTACTTTCCAACACTTTCCAACTCCCCTCTACAAAGATTTCCAAACCAGTCAAACCCACTCGGATCTCTCAGATGTAAAATCCTGTGAATGCCTGCTAAGTATGTCACTCAGACACGCCCCTTCTTTATATCAAACTCTGGGCATGTAAAAACGATTCCACTCCATCTCTTACCTCAGAACTTACTCCCTGTCCTTTTTTTTTTTTTTTTTTTGGAGACAGAGTTTTTGCTCTTGTTCCCCAGGCTGGAGTGCAATGGTGCGATCTCAGCTCACCGCAACCTCCACCTCCTAGATTCAAACAATTCTCCTGCCTCAGCTTCCAGAGTAGCTGGGATTACAGGCTACAGGCATACACCACCATGCACAGCTAATTTTTGTATTTTTAGTAGAGATGGGGTTTCTCCATGTTGGCCAGACTGGTCTCGAACTCCCGACCTCAGGTGATCCACCCACCTTGGCCTCCCAAAGTGCTGGGATTACAGGCGTGAGTCACCATGCCCGGCTTCTGACTTCTTTAATGCACCTTTATTACTCAAGTGACTACTACTCAACATGTCAAGGTAAAATTTGATTTCTCTATTAGAATGCACGTATTGGATAAACACTTGAAGTACCATTTACTATATCCATTTATTTAACACTGACAAGATTCCAGACACTGTTCTCAATTCTTACCTGCATTTCATCCTATAACCCTTACAGCAGAAGTTCTTAAAGTCCACAAAATGTATTACCTTCTTCACAAACAATGAAGAACTTAATGGTTAATTGGCTCCAGCTAGCTAATTGGTCTGGAATATACCAGTTATTGGCTTCAAAACCACTCTTCCACTGGGCCGAGTGTTTTCTGTGAAATATTTCATTCAATCTATAACATCACCTACTTTTTTTTATCAGATCAGTAAATGGAAAATGAGAGAGATTAGGTTTAAACGATTCTTTAATAATCACACCTTTAGCATATGTTTCTTAAGTCCAAAACCACTTACCCTCTGGGCCAAGTATCGTATGTGAATTACTTATATAAATCCGTACACTTATCCCTTTTTGTCAAATCACTTGAAAGAAGATGAGAAAGTCTAGATGGTACTGATTATTTAGTAATCACACCTCTAATGTATGTCTGAATTTCTGATCCCACTATCTATACCCAAACAATTTTTAAAAGTCTTCCTTGGTTTCTTCTCATTCCAAATCACTCTGCATTTTGCCCCAGAATTAAACTCCTTAAAATACTGCCTTCATCGTCACAGTTTTCTCCTGTCCTGCCACCACCAATGACTCACATTAGAAATACCCAGTTTATTTTGATGAGACATCTGTCAAAAGCCACAGTCCTGGGGCTTTGCTCTGTAACTCCAATGGGACGTGCCTATAAGAAGATTCCATCACACACTTAATATCCTTTTAAGAAATTCACTGACAAAGTGGGTGGAAGTAGGATGACAAACTTTCTTAAAAACTCCTTAACTCAAAAGGTTTTGGTGGTTTCACAGCCCACTCTGTGTATCAGGGAAGTCCAATTTTCTTTTTGAAGGGCTTCAAGAAATTAAGCCCATCCCAGTTCACCGTAAAACTAGTTCTAACAGGACAGCTGATTGAGTCTGGAGAAAGAGTGGTTGTCCCAAGGCTGATATGAGACCTGTATGTCCATCAATGGGGTGACACTGCATTTCTGTTGTGACTGATGAGACATGTGCTCCAGCAAGTCAGTGTATGTGGCTTACTTTTCGTTAAGAATTATGAATATCATTCTTGTATCACCATTTTTCTTTGTGAAATGCCCTCATGCTCTCTCTCTCTCTTTTGCCCATCCTTCAAGGCAAATCACACTTCCTAAGTCTAACATGAGGTCTGATCTCCCCATTCCACTCCTGTATAACCCGTAAGAATCTCTTCCTTCCGCTGAACCCTTATAAATATGCTGGTGCCTATCATGACTTCCTTGAAATACCATTTTCTGCACGTGCTTTTCCCTTTACTCCACACTAGCATTTTGCAATCTCAACACTATTGACATTTTGAGCCAGGTAATTCTTTGTGGTGGGCGCTGGTGCTGTGCATTGGAGTATTATTAGCAGCATCTCTGGCCTCTACCCACTAATGCCAGCAGCACTGCCTCCCTGCTTGCAACAATGAAATAGGTCTCAAGGCATAGCCTAGTGTCCTCTGGAGGGGGGCAAAACTGTCCCCCATTGAGAACCACCGCTCTGCATTATACAGTTCTTGAGGACTGAGATGACATTCAACCCCTCTGTTCCTATTTCATGCCACTCGTGGAGTGTCCTTCACACAGAAAGTGCTCAATGTTATGGCGGATTGATTTCACATTCTCATGGATCCATCTTAATTGAAGGGTTTTGTTTTTTGAAACAGCCCAGCGGGTAGTTGTTTTAATCTGCCATTAAGTCCACATCATTTCACAAATGACTGCTTAAAAATGCACACTACTTAGGTATCAATTGTGTTTGTGCAGGATACAGAATTCTGCTTCTCCTAATAGGATCATCTTCTGAAAAGGCAATCTTTTATTTTATTTTATAATTTTTTCAGTGCCTACCTAGAATTCTGTGCTATTCTCTAGCAATCATCAATTTCCAGAGAGGTTATTTATGAAGCTATAAAGAATTGTGATGATGCTGCAAAGAAGTCACAATGACCTACAAAGAAAAAGCCAGGGTACCAGAGAGCTGAAAGAATAATGAACTAAAAAAAAAAAAAAAAATGAAAATACAGAAAACCACAAATTAGAGTGAAAAACCTGTTGTGATAATCCACAAAATATACCCTTATCCATAGACAGTAGATGTGCTGATAGATTAAATACATTAATTGCTTAAATCCTTGGTTTTATAATAAATCACATGAGGTTATTTATTCCATGTGTGGTATTAACATTATTTTGATAAAGTGATAATGGTAATTATTAGAGACCCAAGATACATAAAAAAGTGATTTCCAAACATAAAAGGTAAAACCACAGGGCTACAACTGGAGAAAAGCTCTGTATTTGATTCAGTTCAACAAGATTTCTGCTCTTTTTTAAAAAATTTATATAATATCCTATTTGATGTAAAATTGAAGAAAAGAATGTAACTTATCCTTAAGCCAACTTTTTAAACTAAAATGTTATACAAAGATTCCTGTGGCATTTCAGCTGCCCTTAAATTTTAATAATACTGATAAAATATTCTACTATCCCCAGTCAAGTAATTTTTTATCTTTAATTGGTAAGGCCTCATTTATTATTTCTAAAGCATAAAATTTCTAATATCTAGGATTTATAACTTACCCAGGCAATCGTGACTGCAAATGTATTTTTAAGTGCACTCGAAAATAGAGAAAGCAAATGAACACTAGGGAAATTTAAGTTTGGACTACAATGGAAAAAGAGTTTTTTATAACAAATATATCATTGACTATATTATGCCTCATGAGTGAAAAAATATATTTCCACAATTCCTGGGGTGATAAGAAGGGCTTTTCGGGGAATAAGAAGAAAATAAATCAGTAGAGGAGACCCATGTCTTTCCAATATGGAATGCACCACAGATCATTTCAAAATTGACAGAGAAGCTAAACCTGAAATACGACAGGAAGATTCAGTGAAATATAAATATTACATATGGATCCAAAGAAGATCAAGAAATGCTTTTTGCTGCAGGCATTTTTTTTTTTGTAAAATAAGCTTTACTAAAATATTAAAGGGGAAAGGGGGCAATGAGCTCACAGAAAACAAAAAGCATGATTCAGAAAACGCCCCCACTGATACTGACAGTGGTTATGTACACAGCATGATAAAACCATTAAGACTAAACCCCCATTCTTGTACAATGGAAAATCAAGTTTTATTTCTAACCCACTGTATTAAGCTGAATAATCGCCACCCGAAGATGTCAGGTCCTAATCCCTGTAGTCTCTACATGTTAACTTGTGAGAGAAAAGGGTCTTTGCAGATGAGATTCAATTAATGATCTTCAGATGGGGTGATTATTCTGGATTATCTAGGTGGGTCCGAAATATTAATACAATCACAAGTGTCCCTATAAGAGAGAGCAGAGGGAGATCCAACATGTACAGAAGAGGAAAAGGTGATGTGAAGATGGGGACATAGATTGGAAGGAGTCAGGGATGTGGCCACAAGCCACTCAAGGGCAGCACCCACCAGAAGCTAGAAGAGGAAGGAGGACACACTCCCCCAGGACCTTGAGAAGGAGAGAGGCCCCAGTAGCACCTCTATGTGACTTCAGAGTTCTGTCATCTAGAACTGTGAAAGAATAAATGTCGTGCTAAGCCACCAACTGTGTGACAATTTATTGCACCAGAAAACATTTATAAGCTCACCATATTTTCTGAGTGCCTGCTTCCTAATCCATCCCAACTTCTGCTATTTAATAATAATGGAAATGATGATAATGCCACATAATAGCACAGCACCACCTACCCGGTAGCAGCATTTGCTGTGTGACAGGCACTCCATTAAACACATAGCTGTGTTGCATTCTTTCACCCTCATAACACAATCACTTTACAAGGGTTAGTATCTCTATTTCACAGAATAGGAAACAGTGATCCATTGTCACATGAGTACCAAATGACAGAGCTGTCAGAACTCAGAAAGCTGATTCCAGGGCCCTCTTCTCTAACCACTCCGCTACACTACCCCAAGCATCATTCTTTATCTCAAGGAGAGAAAGCTTGGGTCTAACAAACAACAGAGACATGTATATTGCATTAAATTTAGGGATCACCAATATTACAATACATTCTTAGTCATTAAAGATTTTTTTAAGAAGTAATACATGTATGTTGGTCTCTTCATTTGATATTTGATTCTTATGATCCATTAAGTATTGATATTAATAGTGAGCCTAATATTTTCACCAGAATTAACAGCTGTGTGTGACATCACAGGTGGGATTTTTTTCAAGCCTAATCTTAATTGATAAGGCAAGAAAGGCATGATGTTTTTTGGAGGAACCATGGCTAAAACTCTGAAATTCAATTTCCAGGGAACTGGTGGCAGCATAAATTAATAGAATCAACTATTAATTATTTCCTTCTCAGTGCTCAAAGCAAGGTATAGACAGTAAGATATAGAAAGTGCTATTCATCCACCCATCCATCCATCCACCCACCCATCCAAACACCCATCCATCCATCCATCCACCCATTCATCCATCCATCCATCCATCCACCCACCCACCCATGCATTTACTCATCCTTTTATCCGTCCACCAATTCATTCACCCATTCATCTATTTAACCACCCATCCATGCATCCATACATCTATTAATTCTGTACTGAAAGCAGCTTGAACTAATGTTGTCTGAAAAGCAATACCTAACTTCATTTTAATTAATACATAGAGGATATATTATGACACTATACTAGGGAACAAATTTATCATCTGACATCTCTGTACATTAAGTTTAGCTTCAGAGGAGTGTGTCTTACTAAACAAAAACACAAAGATATGTACCCTGAGCATGTGGATAAGAAAGAGCTTATCTCAAAGAAGCAACACCTATTAATGCTGTGTTAGGAAAGTGACTTGCCTGGAGCATCATTTCATGGGTAGTGAGAAGGAAGACTCCAAGCCTTTCCTAGCAGACCCACTATAGATATCATCAGGTACTAGGAGGTCACCAGCCATGATAAGCAAAGAGGTCACAGATGGGGACCCAGAAGAAACCAATGGCAAGGCCCATGACTAAAAAAACAAAAAAGCAAAGGCACAACCACCACTTTCCAAGGACTGTGTTCATTTCAGCAGCAACATGAGAGGAGGCAGGTAAAACAGGTCTTCTCCAGGCTGCTGATTATGTTTGGTTCACTCAAATTGTTCTAAATGGCATTCTTCAGAGTGACAGCAGGAATTTTTTAAAAGAAGGAGGGACGGCCGGGCATGGTGGCTCACGCCTGTAATCCCAGCCCTTTGGGAGGCCAAGGTGGGCAGATCACGAGGTCAGGAGATGGAGACCATCCTGGCTAACGTAGTGAAACCCCGTCTCTACTAAAAATCCAAAAAACAATTAGCCGGGCGTGGTGGCGGGTGCCTGTGGTCCCAGCTACTTGGGAGGCTGAGGCAGAAGGATGGCACGAACCCAGGAGGCAGAGCTTGCAGTGAGATGAGATCAGGTCAATGCACTCCAGCCTGGGCAACAGAGCGACACTCCGTCTCAAAAAAAAAAAAAAAAAAGAAAAGAAATGAAGGAGGGGCATTTTAATTCCACATGATATGCATACTTCCATAAGAGATGGACCATATCCCTTGGCAATGAAGAGACTTTCCTAAAGTCTTTCTGAACGAAAGTCCATGACCGCCTCATTGAAGGTCAACCCAGTTTTATGTGCTAAGGCAGTACTATTCTTTATTTATAAGAGCATGGAACTACCTGACTTTCTTTCTTCTCTTTTTTTTTTTTTTTTTTTTTTTTTCAGACAGAGACTCGCTCTTTTTGCCCAGGCTGGAGTGCAGCGGCACGATCTTGGCTCACTACAACCTCCCACTCCAGGGGTCAAGTGATTCTCCTGCCTCAGCCTCCCTAGTGGAGTAGCTGGTATTACAGGCACCTGCCATCAAGCCTGACTAATTTTTTTGGTATTTTTAGTAGAGATGGGGTTTCACTATGTTGGCCAGGCTGGTCTGGAACGCCTGACCTCAGGTGATCTGGCCTGCCTAGACCTCCCAAAGTGCTGGGATTACAGGCATGAGCTACTGGACCCAGCCAAAACCACCTGATTCTTGATAAAGAAGTCAATAGTGACAATTTCAATCCTTTATATTGTCTATACCTGTAGCCAATTATTTTACTTTTAAGAGCCATTGAAGGAAAATAGAGAAGCGCTCAGCCACCTCCACTTGCAAATTTTCATCTCAGCTTTTAACTAGGATGGAAAAAAAAAGACTAAAGCAATACTAGTGTAAACAGCTGGGGGGTGGCAAGTGGGAGGCTGTGTCCAAAAATATTGGGTTACTATGACCATTATCTTTTTGAAGAATATTTAATGACATGGAGGAAAATGTCCATAATAAAATGTCAAGCAACAATAGCAGGGTATAGTAACATATACAGTTTGAGCCCAATTAAGTGCCTGAGTTCTCACATACATACAGGAAAAAATAAATAAAAGGTAAATCCACCAGAATGATGATATTAAGTATTCTAGACAAAGGAATGACAAGGGAATTTATATATATATATATATATATTTTTTTTTTTCTACTTTCCAAGTTTTTCTCAATTAGTACATAATATTTTATAAACAGAAAAACAAAAAATAAAATAAAAGGTAGTGTCCATGAAAATAACCGTAGAAGTTTAGGAGACATTTGGCTGCTCATTTCTAAAACAGGTTAATATTTGGGATTATCTTTGCTTTGCTTGCATCAGCACACCTGTTTCTAGAATGCCAATCTTAAATAGGCTAAGATGGCATTATCTTCAATTCCAAAAATGTGGAATTTGTGATAATTCTGACGAACAAAACTCTGATTATTTTTTTACCTTCTGAGCTATAAACATTGTCACAGTTTGAGTCACGGTATATGCAAAGGATGCCAAGTACCTTCAAGCCATAGATGAATCATGCGTTACAAATGGATTATCTTTAAAACAAATGATCAGCTTAAACATTCCTGCCTGCCACCAGGTCCCAGTAGACATTATACATATTCTCCAAAACAGTAACTTAAAAATGGAGGGTGGCCCTATGAGGGCTTTGAGAAATCAAACAAGATTTAGGTGAGGGAGGAATGATGAGCTGTAAGATGGTTTCCTTTTCAATATGGCTCTGGCAAAGCCACCATCTCCTTCCTGTCTTCTGAATTTCTTCCCTTGGTAGACAAAATGACAAAGCAAATCTAAGAAGCGACAAATTAGCCATTCTTATATTAAAGAGAATTAGCCCCAAAGGCCCAAGGCATGGGAGTAGTTCAGGCACCTAGAACAGAAAGTTCTAGGTATTTGCCTAATGGAAAATTGCAATCAAAATCAACATTAGGTTCGCCTTTTCGGGACATTTCATAAACAGGAATCTCATAATAAATGGTCTTTTGCATCTGACTTCCTTCACTTTGCATAATACGTGCATAATGTTTTCTGGGGTTCATCTATGTGATGTAGCTTGTATTTGTATTCTGTTTTTTTGTTTTATCTCTCTGTTTGTTTTGGCTGAAGTCTATTATAGTGTATGAATATATCAAGTTTTGTTGACTCACCAGTTGATGGACATTTTGACTGCTTACACTTCTGGGCTATTTTGAATTATGCTGCTAGGAACACAATAGATTAGTGGATGCCTGGAGCTGAGGGTGGGAACAGAGATTGACTGCAGATGGGCTTGGAGGCGGGCTCTCTTTAAGGAGATGACAGTGTTCTAAAATTAGACTGTAAATTTTCTAAAGATAATTGAATTGTAAAATTGAAAACGGTGGATTTTATGTTATATAAATTATACCCCTATAAAACCATTTTAAAAACCTACTTTGAATATTACCTTATTTCCAAGATAGTGTCACTTGACTCTTGGAAGAAGGTATTTATACTTTAAGTTCTAAAGGTTTCCCTTAATATTGCAATATAAAGAGTACCGATGAAGTATATTCTCCTTATACTTAAGAAGCGGGTTTTAAATGGAACCATTAATCACTCCCCATTGCATACAGAGAGCAAAGCATCACATTGTACCCTAGAAATATATACAATTATTGTCTGTCAATTAAAAATAACATTGTGTGTGTGTGTGTGTGTGTGTGTGTGTGTGTGTGTGTGTGTGTTTCAACTGGGGGAAACCTATGATGTCCCTAATTAGAAGGCTGTGGCTGTTGCTAGTCAGGATAGAGTGGACAATCCTGCTAGGCCAAGGACCAGAGTGTTGAAATTCTCTAGGGTCAAGGCAAGAACTGGGAACAGAGGAAGAGGACAATGAGCTGAGACCACAGAGGCTGAGCCCCAATGGCTAGGGCGAAGTAACAGCCCAGAGTCAAAAGAAAAGTTTCTTCCAAATTGGAACAGAGCAAAAAAAGGGAAGTTCAGTTACCAAAAAGTAACCCTGTGGCAGGTGGACCTGACCAATCCTGTTTCCTATTTCTGGGGCCCCAGGGAGACTGTCTCCCATGCCCCTCTGTGGTGAAATGGAGGTCACATGACTGGTTCTGGCCAATGGCATGCAGGTGGAAGTGAGGAACGTCTGCTCCAGACTTGACCTCCACATTTCCCACCCCTAGATCCTTAGCTCAGTGGCTCTTCCTTCTGTCTGTTGGCTGGATGATTCAAGGGTGACTGAATCCAGGAAAGAGCAGAGTCAGAAGATGGAAGGAGCCTGAATCTGCTTGTTATCACTTGATCTAGAAAACTTGTTATGGCTTCGTAGGAATAAGGCATCAACTTTGATGCCGTTAAGTACCTGAAAAGTTGGGGGATGTTTGTTACAGCATCAACCTAGCCTGACTGACAACAACAGTAATAATAAATTTAATAAGTTATAATATTATTATTGTGTGACCATGACACATCAGACATATGTTAGATCTCTTACATATGCCATCTAACTTTCACAAAAATACTTATGAAGGGAATACCATTATCACTTCTCCCATCTTTTGTCATATGAGTACTGCAGAGTGAAAGTAACAGCTCACAGTCACAAAACTGGTAACTGTCAGAGACAGAATTAAACCCACAGGGTTCAGACCCCAAGCCTCCTCTTCATTCTTACGCTGCATGACTTGGATGGAACTGGCTTATCCCACTACCCACTGAGCAAATATTGCACGTTCTCAGATATCTGACACACAGTGGTACCGTTCATCTCCTAAATCAGCAACAAGTGTCCAACTTCGATCTATATTTTAAATCCTTTCATTGTCCAAAAGAGGGGAAGACACTGTGGTTGCTCACAATTATGTAAGTCTTGCAAGACTGAACCAAGAGAAAGCATTAGAATGGTCCTGAACATTCTAAGAAGCCTGCAAAGAAATTCCCAGACTCCATCACTTTCTTCTAAAAATAAACCCAAATGACCCCAAGTCACTTCCAACCCCAACCCTGTCCTACAAGCCAGGACACAAGGCTTAGAAAAGATGAACATGTTCTATAATAAAAACCAGGGTCTACTCGAAAATGAAAATCATGAGACACAGTTTAACAGCTGTGATTCACCAAGTCAAGGCAAAGGTAACACACTTGAAAATCAAGGCGAAAATGATTCAATAACCGTTCTATAAAATTCACAAGGGAACAATATTATCTGAAAGTCAATGTTTTACATTAAAATGAGAGGTAGAGAAAAAGAGACGGAGAGGGAAGACGTGGGGTGAGCTGGTGGAAGGGGTGGGAGGGTGGAGAGAGAGAGAGGATTATCCTGAAAGTAACAGCCAGATCCACCTGCCTGAAAGGAAACTTTTCCTGTGCACAGAAAGATGTCCTCCACAGCTGACATGTAATTCAATGATTTATGTTGTTGCAAATGTCTTACAGGGTATCCCTGTAAGACTTACAGAGACTGAAGCACCAACTTAAATCTCATCATATGAAATAAAAACTGGGTTTATACAGTGTTAAAGATAATTTCTTGGAAAAATTAACAAACTCTTACTATAGACCTAATGATGTCACAACATTCCTTCTAAGAAAGAAAGACAGAGGGATGAAAGGAGAAAGGAAGAATATTGCTTGTCACTGGAGGCTTCCACTAAATGCATTTCTGGGTGCATTTTTTTTTTTTTTAGCTGAAAGAGGGAAGATTACCCTAATGAATTCCTTCAGGCTGAAACTCATACTGATGTTCAGAACACCTGAATTATAAGGAAGGAAATCAGACCATTCTGCTACACACATAGGGAACAAAATGCAGCCAATGCAACAGTCACAGTATTTTGGGTTTTAATTATTAGAATGTGAAACTCTCAAGAAATGTGATCAAGCCAAAGCAATCAGCTCCCACCCTGGGCCTCCGAGAGCCAGGCCTACTGCAGTGCACTTATTCCCGGATGGGCCGAATAATCACCGTCCAGGAATGGACAATCTGGCCCCACAGATTTCCACTGCAGCTGCCCTGACAGATGAGGGCAAAGGCAGCTGTGGATATGTGCAGGATTTGGGCAGGGGTAGGAGTGTTCCAGGACAATAAAAACAATTTATATATTTAATACAGACAGGTTTCACCATGTTGGCCAGGCTGGTCTCAAATTCCGGATCTCAGGTGATCCACCCGCCTCACCTTCCCAAAGTGTTGGGATTACAGGTGTGAGCCAAGCTGGGCCTGGTGGCCAGTGCCTGTAATCCCAGCTACTCCAGAGGGTGAGGCAGGAGAATCACTTGAACCTGGGAGGTGGAGGTTGCAGTGAGCCGAGATCACGTCACCGCACTCTAGCCTGGGCAACAAGAACAAAACTTTGTCTCAAAAAAATAAAAATAATCAAATAATAATAATAATTTAAAAAGTAGAAGATACAAAAATCATCACACCCAAATAAATTCGTTCTTTCCAGGCTGCCTTGTGAGAAAAAATAAAGCCACACGTGGATGCTAACAACTTGGTTCAGAATGAGGACATCGTGTACAAGAAAATGCTCTGCGGTTTTTACAATTGTCTGCATGTGATTATTCAGTGGGGAAAGGATGGAGACCCAGAGGCCTACACCCACTGAAGGTGCATGCTGTTTTGAGGACAGAGAAGGGGAAAGTGAAAGAGTGGCTCCGGAGACTCCAGCCTTTAGATGTTCTCATAAATACCATTTCTTTGAATGCTTGTAACAGCCTTTCTCAGAAGTCAGTATTATACCCATTTTACACAGGAAGAAAATGGGCACAGATGGTTTTTAGAGCTTGGCAAAGGTCAAACTGCTAGCAAGTGGTGGACTTGGGGTGAAACTGACATCTGACCCTAAAACTCTGTAGGAGGAACCTATACCTTTAGAATAGGAGGCTGACAATTTCGAGAAGGAAAAAAAATCCCTTTGTGCCTGTAGGGAAGATTGGCCACACAGTTATCCCTCTGAAACTCTTCATCTCAGACTTTTCTTACATGTAAGAACACTTAAGGAACATTCCTATAAGAGGGCGATGGTAACAGTATAGGCTTTGGTGTTCAGGCCACCCAGGGTTCAAATCCCAACTTTGCTATTTTGACTAACACTGTTAACCTGGGCAAGTTAATTAAGATTGCTGGACTGGGATTCTTCTTTTAAAACATAGAAACAATAATGGTCTCTACGTTAAGGTGTTGCTGTAATGTTAGATAGATCAATGTATGGAAAGTATGGACCCTACAATAGCAACTCAATAAATATTCGTTATTATGTGAGAAAAAAAAAGAATCCAAACTCATCATCTTGAACTTTGCACCTTCAATCAAAGTATATTAAGTGCAAGGTTTGTGTGTAGTGTGTGGAGGAAGCTCAGGTCTACCAAAGCATCACATCAGAGTAAAGCAATAAGCCAGCCGGGCGTGGTGGCTTACACCTGTAATCCCAGCACTTTGGGAGGCCAAGGCGGGCAGATCACGAGGTTAGGTGATCGAGACCATCCTGGCTAACGTGGTGAAACCCCGTCTCTACTAAAAATACAAACAATTAGCCAGGCGTGGTGGTGGGCGCCTATAGTCCCAGCTCCTCTGGAGGCCGAGGCAGGAGAATGGTGTGAACCCAGGAGGCGGAGCTTGCAGTGAGCAGAGATTGGGCCACTGCACTCCAGCCTGGGTGACAGAGGAGGACTCCGTCTCAAAAAAAAAAAAAAAAAAAAAGAATAAAGCAATAAGCCTGCATCACATTTCAATTAACCTGAAGTTGACTCTTTAGAGCATCCCCAACATTCAACTCTGCCATTTTATAAAAAGAATAATATGCGTTCAACATTCCTAAGTTATATCTTCCACACATCTTATATTACCTAGAGATGGCTCCTGGATTCAGAATGAGGCTGTTACACCACCTTCTTGTAAAGATGATGATTCATACCCATTTTATTGTTTGCTATGATAAATGACGTACAGAGAAAAGAATTCCTTTAATATGGAAGTAAAATATTTGTTATTCATGTTCTCTTAAATTAGGGTGAGGTCTTTGAGAAAAAGGAAGGATGCCTAGAGTTGGGTTAGGGTTTATTTCATTTGTTTCGTTTTATAAAAGTCACACAGCATTTTCCTGTATACAGTCTCCTCTCAAAATCAAGGAGAGTTGCGAATTTTGTTTGTGACTCTGTTTGTGAAGTGATAGGCACAGAATTTACTATTCTAAAGTGAATACTTCAGTGACAGCTTGTTGTATAGCCACTACCTCTATCAAGTTCCAAAATATTTTCATCACTCCAAAAGAAAATCCCACAACCGTTAGGCAATTGCTCTCCACTTCCCCATCCCCTCAGACCCTGGCAACCAGCAGTCAGCATTCTGCCTCTATGGATTTAATTCCTCTGGATATTTTATAAAAATAGAATCATACAATCAATTGACTGAATTCTTCATTAACCATGGAGACACTCAGAACTAACCTCCCATGGTTATATAGGCAACAGGACCCTACCAGATGTCAATTTCCGTGTAGCCTGTGTTCTCATAGACCCTTTACTGACATCATCATGAAATCATCTATACGCCAATGAGCCACAAGCTAAAAAGCAGGCCAGCATTTATGGCTCAACTCAAACAAATGGCAGGCCCTCTTAACACTTTCTCTGGCCAATTTTCATTTTGACTGAACCAAACGGAGTTTTCCATTCCCCCAGGTAAGTGCTGCCTAATGAAGCAAGCAAATCGGGTTCGACCTATTTTCAAACTCTAAAATGCGTCACTCACTGGACTCATGCAACATGACAGACTCTCAACCAGATGGAGAAACATTCTCTGCCTAATGAAGAACCAGGAACTCGCCTACACAGCCCATCCTCTGTTGATTTAAATCATGAATTAATACTATCAGAAGTACAGAAGGTGGCTTACAAAGTGCAGTCCAGGCCATCCTTCAACCAAGCCACATCCCTCAACCCAAGCCACATCCCTCCCAATTATTTACCAGCCAATCAGGGTTGGACACTGTTAGTGCTCCTGCAAACTGATGCACCTGGCTCCACTTAGGAATTTTCCAGGATGGATGTGTCTCAGAATTCCCCGAGGAACTTGTTAGTAAAACAGTGCTTGATTCTGGATTTTTAGCTGGATGTGGTGTCTGGACATCTGTACCTGTAGTAAGTGTCTCAGATGATGAGCTTTTTGGTGGAAATGAATGTATAAACTCTGAAGGCATGCAGAGAAAGATAATATAGAGAATGTGCATGGCCCTTGGCAGCAGCCAGAAACAAAAGACTGAAGCAGCATTTCTGCAGGTCTAATGCTTCTATAATTAATTGCTCTTGACTTAGAATTATTCCAGCGTCCAAATTACAAGGAACTCAAAAGGTGCTTAGTGCTAACCTTGAACCTGGGCCTCCTGAGGCTGGGGTTAAAGACACAAAGCTAATTTTGGAGGCAGTGCAAGTGAGCATTGATAGAGAGGACATGAAGAGGCTTAACAGGCTTTGGGGGCTCAAAGGTTCACAGGAGCCAGAGGAGAGGGGATTGTGGCAGGCGGTCGTGTTTCTATTCTGGGCCCATGCAAGGGACCCGCCAGGTGACCTTGGGCCTGTCACAGCCCCTCGGCGTTGCTGCGTCTCCATCTGTGAAATAAAGGTACCAGTGTCCGTCACACAGGCCCTCCCAGGGTGGGGAAGATTAATGAGGTAAAGTTTGCAAAGTGTGTAGAACTCTAGGCAACGAAGGGCAGCAAGAGGCACAAAGTAAATGGTGACTGACCCCTTCTCCTCTCAAGAACACGCACACTTCCCTCGCCTTTGAAAAAATAGCATAACCCCTTGCTATGCCAAGCGAGCACCAGCATCCCTGGGAGCTTGTCACAAATGCAAAATGACAGGCTCCACCCTAGACCAAGCAGGGGCCCTGATCATCTGTGGTTTAACAGCCCTCCAGGACTCATTAATCCTTGCTAAACATTCCAGCAATGGCAAATCGCAAAATAGCCATGCACAAGTCAGACATGTCCCCAACTTCCAAGGGACTTCCACTCCACCAGTAAGTAGGGTGATAGAAAATAGATAAGAATTTTGGACGGTGGTAAGAAAAAAAAAAAAAAAAAAAGGAGAACACAGACCAAAGACACAGAGGCAGTATAGCACAGGAGTTAGGTCTATGGGCTCCAGATTCACAAGCCCTAGGGTCACATCCTAGCTTAGCCACTTATTAAGCACTTGAGCCAATCACTTTTCCTCCTACTGACTTATTTTTCTCATCTGTGAAATGAGAATAATGAAAATGAGGTCTCCCTCTAGAGCAGAGGTTCTTATACTTTGACATTCATAAGAACCACTCAGAGAGTTTGTTAAAAGCACAGATTGCTGGTTCCTGCCACTGGATATTCTGCTTCTTTAGGTTTGGATGGGCACCAAGAATTTGCATCTCTAACAAACTCCCAGTCCTTGCTAATGCTGGTGGTCTGCAGACCATGGTTTGAGTGGCATTTCTCTAGAGTGGGGGCTTCCAAAATTTTAATATCCACCCAAATCACAGGAGCAGGAAGAAAGGGGGGTTATATTACTTTGCTTTTATGCTGCTGTTAAAGACATACACGAGACTGAGTAATTTATAAACAAACAGAGTTTTAACGGACTCAGAGTTCCACATAGCTAGGGAGGCCTCGCAATCATGGCAGAAGGCAAAAGTCACGTCTTACATGGCAGCAGACAGGAAAGAATGTAAGAACCAAGTGAAAAGGATTTCCCCTTATCAAACCATCAGATCTAGTGAGACTTACTCACAACCATGGGAACAGTATGGGGGAAACCACCCCCATGATTCAATTATCTCCCTCCAGGACCCTCCCACAACACATGGGAATTATGGGAGCTAAAATTTAAGATGAGATTTGGGTGGGGACACAGCCAAACCATATCAGGAGTGCAGAGGGGTGCGCCCTCATTCAAATGCAAGAGCTGGTTCAGTAGGTCTGAGGAAGGGTCTGGGACTCGGCAGTGCCAAGTCCTTCCCAGCGGAAGCTGATCTCCTGGCCAACGAACGACAGTTTGAGCAGTTAGGTTCATGTATTTGACACAGGGTAGATGTTTAAGGGTATTATCTATTTTAGTATTTTTATAGCTCTAATCCTTTATTTCATAGTGACAATGATGGTAAACAGATAACCAATGGTTAGGGTTTTAAACATCCGTACATGATAAACTGTAAGGTTGATGCCACTGTATCAAATCCAATGAAAAGAAAGTGTCAGTTCACAGAACCCCAAAACTTCCAAACCAAAGATCCAGAATTTCCCCAAAGGCCATCATAGGAGTACAGAATTCACAAAGCCTCTCATTTCAGCTGGAAATTCCAAAATCATTGCTAAAATATGAACTATTTGCAAAGTTCTACAGGGGATATGCAGAGTATTAGTAGTCCTAAAGAGATGTGGGGAAATGCTGTCACGGCTACACAAAACCCCCATAATAAATGTCGAGAGCAAACACAGTGGGGTGTACATGGTCCTAAATAATGCAATAATGCATCTGGGGAACGATTTTCCAGAAGGACTTATTTATGTTTAAAAATTTCATCTTTCTTTCCTTTCCTTTTCTCCTCTTTTCTTTGGGACAGAACTTTTCTCCTTCCCTGTATGGAATAATTCAGCAGAACAATGCTCTTCTCCTGGGATTTCCTTCCCCATCAGGTTATAAATAACTATGCCACAATAATTAAGAGCATATACAAAAATCAATGAGAAGGTCGTTTACCATGAACAAGCCATGTTCTGTTTCCATGGCAACAAGGAGTCAAAGGCAAAGTGACACATGATGAGACTTCCATTGTATCTCCATTACCTTAAAATCTGAAAGGGCCACCTTTGGGGCAGGCCAGGCTCTTCCCTGCTGTGGCCTGGGTGGCTGAGATCTGGGCCCAAGCTCCAAAGGCAGAAGACTGATGACCAAACTCCACTGGGAGCCCATGGGACGGCACACCAGGAGCTAGATAAGGCAACTCTCTCGCTAATCATGGGCCCACCTTCATATTTGTCACAGTGAAAACCACGCAGAGTTGGTAACAATCCCAGATTTAGGCGGGTCATTAGCCTGCCCCTCTGAATCACCCAGTTTTGGACTTTCTCTGCTGTCTCAACTCCATGTCTTTTTCTTTTTTCTTTTTCTTTCCATCTCAGAAGAGAGAATGGAAGAAGAACTAATCAGAGATAAAAAAGCACGGTGCTGGCTGCTTCCCAAGTTCTTTGCACAGGCAGAGGCTTTATAAGGCTCAAACTTGTTAGAGGTGTCTGCCTTCCCAGATGAATGGCAGGCCAAGCATTTCCACTTGCTTCCAGTTCTCCCCGCCTTTCCCTTGGCTGTGAAAACCCAGAAACTGAGAGAGAAAGAGTGAAAAGAAGATGCTGGGACTGTCTGACCTGCAAGGCCATCCCCCAAGGGTCCAATCAGCTCCATAGAAAGTGCACAGACACAGGCTGTAAAAAGACTGAAGTGTTGGAGTTTCATGAGCTCCTACTCCCAGAAATAAGGGAGATGTCCTAAATATCCCCTGGTGACTTACAAACCCATGAAGGATTCAGCATCTTGACTTCACTTATTTGTATATTCACCCTCAAAGTTATTTTAAATGTTTTACTTGGAAAGGAATTCCAAATCTACTTGTTTATTTAAACTTTATTAACACCAGTTTCTGTTGATAACCTCCAGTAATGGTGAGGATGATGATATATGCATGGGCCCTTACTTATTAGGTGCTAAGGAACCCACTGGGTTCCATGTGCGTTTCATTTTATTTGTTTTGTTTTTCTTGAGATGGAATCTTGCTCTGTTGCCCAGGCTGGAGTGCAGTGGCGCCATCTCGAGTCACTGCAAATTTTGCCTCCCGGGTTCCAGCGATTCTCCCGCCTCAGCCTCTCGAGTAGCTGAGACTACAGGCCTGCACCACCACCCCTTGCTAACGTTTGTATTTTTAGTAGAGACAGGGTTTCATCATGTTGGCCAGGCTGGTCTCAAACTTCTGACCTCAGGTGATCCACCTCAGCCTCCCAGGGTGCTGGGATTACAGGCGTGAGCCACTTCGGCGAGCCCCTCTTATATGCATAATTTAATTTAATGCTCACAACAACACTATGAGGTTGATACTGTCATTATTTCCAATGTGCAGATGAGGAAACTGAGTCATAGGATAAGATGCAATGCCTGTGATCTTAAACTGCCAGCACTGGAGAACTTGGAATAAAACTAGAAGGAGCTGAATTCCACAGCTCTTAGCTATGACCTACCTGCTTCAAAACTAGCCCTTTCTCTTATTTGTCCTAAAATAACTCCTTTCAAGCTTCCAGTGGAATGCTTGCTACTGTTGGTATTCTAGTGTCTAGTGAGCATGTCAGTTTCTCCCTTGGTGACTTTAGGGAGTGATTAATTCTGCCTTTCTCTGTGAGTCCAAGCGTTTTAGGTTTTACATAGAAACTCTTCGCTCTTTGCCTAAATGCCTCCTTGTTGCTGAGAAGTGCCACCTGGGGTTCAAAAGAAATGGAATAATTGATAGACCTCTTCTCAAAATCATTTCCCCAATGGTCTCTCTTCCTTTGGAACGGTGGCTCAGGGAATGATAAAATGCAAGGAGGCCACTGAAGGAAAATGGCTGGTCTTCCTCATCCATGGAAAGTACATTTTGGGAGGATCTCTCCTCTGACACAGATAAATCACTGGGACAAAGCTCAGGTCAAAACTGGAAATCTATTTCACAGTAGGTTTCTCATGCACGTTTGGGGCCTTTTCAGTGGCAAAACTGGGACGAGTCATCTCGAGGACCACTAATTTTAAAAGTAAATTAGAAACCCTCCACAGAACACAGATTACCTAAAAGAGCGGCATGATTTCTCTTTTGCAAAAGCCAGCGGGGGCGGGCAGAGGAGGAAGAAAAATGACTTCTCAAACAATATACAGGCAGGGCACAGTGGCTCCAGTCTGTAATCTCAGCACTTTGGGAGGCGGAGGAGGGAGAATTGCTTGAGCCTAGGAGTTTGAGATCAGCCTGGGCAACACAGTGAGACCCCCATCTTTGCAAAAAAAATGAGTGGGACATGCTGGAATGCACCTGTGTTTCCAGCTATTTGGGAGGCTGAGGAGAAAGGATCACTTGAGCCTGGGAGGTTGAGGCTGCAGTGAGCCACAATTGAGCCACTGCACTCCAGCCTGGGTGACAGAGTGAGACTGTGCTGCAAGAAAAGAAAAGGAAAAGATTACAGAATTCACAGACTGTCCCACGTCTTTAATGACACAATCCCTAAAAACCTTTTGTTAGAAAAATTGTAGACAAGATTAAAGTTCCATTTGATCACTATCCTTAACTCCCATTGCCCCTCTAACCTGGAAATCCCAGGATATTGAGTATCCTTCCAGATCTTTACTCTAAGCATGATTACATATTATGATTTTATTATTATTAATTTTTTAAGAGATGGCATCTCACTATACCTAGGCTGACCTTGAATTCTTGGTCTCAAGAGATCTTCCCACCTCAGCCTTCCAAGTCAATGGGACTACAGGTGTGAGCCACTGCACCTGGCTATGATTTAAAATCAATTGCTTCTATTCTTTACTGAATAATAACATGTTGCTCATTTTAATTAGTTTATATTAAAATCCTAAACCATGAGGACTTAAACTCATCTCCGGATGCTTGTTTACCTACAGACCACTCAGTGAAGATGACATTTATAGCATCTTTTTAGGGATAGCCAACCAGTTTTCTTGCAAAATGAAGCAAACAAAAGGGTAATACTTTTAAACTTTTATTTTAGGGTCAGTGGTACACGTGCAGGTTTGTCATACAGGTAAATTGCGTCTCACGTGGGTTTGGTGTATAGATTATTCTGTCACCTGGGTAATAAACATAGCATCTGATAGGTAGTTTTTTTAACCACACTTTCTTCCCACCATAGGAATTAAAAAACACTATTTTACAATTCATATAGAACCAAAAAAGAGCCTGAATAGCCAAGGCAATCCTAAGCAAATAGAACATTCTAAGCATCATGTTACCCAACTTCAAACTATACTACAAGGCTACAGTAACCAAAACAGCATGGCACTACTGATACAAAAACAGACACAAAGACCAATGGAACAGAATAGAGGGCCCAGAAATAATGCCACACACCAACAACCATCTGATCTTCAACAACGTTGACAAAAATAAGCAATGGGAAAAGCATTCCCTATTCAATAAATGGTGCTGGGATAACTGACTAGCCATATGCAGAAGATTGCAACTGGACCTCTTCCTTACACCACATACAAAAATAAACTCATGATGGTAATTTGTATTATGGTGAAGTTATAAGATGTTGAACATGAGGCATGTGAAAATGTCTAGTCCAGAGAGTTAACATTTTAAATTTATTAGACCTTTCCTTCCTTTAGGCTGGACTTGTAGCAGGCTAAGGAAAACAAGAAGGTAGGAGATATAGAATTAAGAGTTCACTTGCCAGGGATTCATCCCAGCCTTACTCCCTGTGTTCCCATGTCTGCTGTCTCTCAGTTTCACCATCCTCAAGGTGGGGATATTCCAAATGCCTACTTCAGAGGGCTTCTTACACTTACTAACTTAATGCATGTGAAGCATTTAGAGCTTGGCTGCCATGTGGCTAGCACTCAATAAATAAATCTTAGCTTTTATTATTCTAATGATAAGCATTTATTAGTTCCTTAACACCAAGCCCATGTACCACTTCGGACTTCAGGCTGAAGAAAATAGAAAGGAGAACGTGGAACCCCGGAAGGATTGCTAAGTACTCTTAAGTATGTCTTCAAGGAGGATGGATGGATATGTGGATGTGTGAATAGATAGGTAGATAGATGGATGAATGAGTGGATGAATGGACAGACACATAGATGCATGGGTAGCTGGACAGATAGATGGGTAGGTAGATGGATGAATAAGGACCAGCAGCAGAAGCAAAAGTAAAAGCCATTAAAATACTACAGGACTATTTATTCCACAAATTTGGTTTTGTTTTGTTTTTTTGAGATGGAGTCTCACTGTGTCATCCAAGCTGGAGTTCAGTGGCACAATCTTGGCTCTCTGCAACCTCCAACTCCCAGGTTCAAGCAATTTTCCCAGCCTCGGCCTCCCAGGTAGCTAGGATTCCAGGCTCCTGACACCACACCTGGCTAATTTTTATATTTTTAGTAGAGATGGGGTTTCGCCATGTTGGTCAGGCTGGTCTCGAACTCGTGACCTTAGGTGATCCATCTGCCTCAGCCTTCAAAAGTCCCGGGATTACAGGCGTGAGCCATGACACCCGGCCTCTCCAAATGTTTTTTTGAATACCTACCATGTACTCAGTTGAGTAGTGAAAGGATAAAGTGGCAATAAAATAGATATAGACCCCTCATCCTATAAAAGAGTAGAAAATCTTCTAAAGGAATTAAATATCTGGTGACCTCTATAAAGAGAAATGTTGAGAGAGTATGACAATGTGCTGCATAGGGAAGGGGGTCAGACAAATCTTCTGATGAAATAGCTTTAAAAGACTTCATGGACCAGGAAAAAGGAGCTCAGAAGTGGATATCATAGCTGTAAGATAATAGGGTTATGGTGACTGAGGCTGGGAAGGGTGTAGGGGTGGAGGGGGAAATGAAGAGAGATCGGTTAACGGGTGCAAGCCTACAGTTAGATAGGAGAAGTGAGTTTTAATGTTCCACAGCACAGTAAGGTGACAATAGTTAACAATAATGTATTACATATTTAAGAATAGCCAGAAGAGAAGATTTGAAAAGTTGCCAACATAAAGAATTGGTCAATGTTCAAAGCGATGGATATCTTAAATACCTTAACTTGATCATTGCACAGGCATAGGATGTACCAAAATATCACATGCTTCCCATACATCTGAACAAATAATATGCATCAATACTTTTTTTAAGTTTTGCTTTTATTCTTGGAGCAGAAGCAGGATAATGAGGTGACCAACTGTACACCCCTTCTCTTCTCTTCCCCTCTGCTCTCACCCCTCCCTCCACCACAGACTACATTTGTAGAGCTTAAGGGATCCAACAATAAGAAAAGTGAGAAAAAGGACTGAGTCATTCAGCGGATTTGTTTACTGCACTAAGCGGCCCTGAAGCTAATTAGAGATGGCAGGTTGTCAAAAGAACAGTAAACCCTGCTTTCAGAGGTGTGCTCAGAATCTGAAGAGTAAAGATCAATATGGTAACCTAATGCATTAGACTTGTGAAACAAAACTCATTGATTTATAAAGTCATCAGAATGTTAGATTTTTTCCACTGCCTTTGATCATTAATTGGGGACCAAGGTTTACCTTTTAGCACCTGCTGACTTTGGAGCCAAAAACATGGTTCAAATCTTCGTTTCAGCTTTCTATAGCTGTATCACATTAACCTAAAAGACTGCTTGCTGCTACACTCAGAAGAGTGGAGATGATAACCTGTGATCTGCAGAATAGCAGCCTCTTAAAGATGTGCACGGCATGATCCCTGCAACCTGTGAATATATTTTACCTTACAGTGCAACAGTGAATTAAGGGAATAGGTGGAATTAAAGTTACTAATCATCTGGCCTCAAAAGAGGGAGATTATTCTGGATTATCTATGTGGGCCCAATGTAGTCACAAGTCTCCTTAAAACGTGGAAGAGGGAGGCAGAAGAATGGAGTGACGTGAAGTGAAAAATGATTCAACCCACCAATGATGGCTTTGAAGATGGAAGAAGGGGCCAAAAGCCAAGGCATCCAGGCGGCCTCTAGTGGCTGAAAAAGGCAAGGAAAGGGACTGTACCCAAAGCCACCAAAAGATGAGTTTCTCATTGCTGCCTACCTCTTGATTTTAGCCCAGTTAGACCCACTTAGGACTTCTGACCTCCAGAACTGTAAGATACTAAATCCATATTCTTTCAAGCCACTAAGACTATGGTCATTTATTACAGCAGCCATGGGAAACTAATACACAATATTTGCGTTTGTGTGTTCCTAAGAGGATTCAATGACATGATTTATGCAAAGTGGATGGTGTCTTAGGAACTACTCAGTGGTCATTGTCATTCATTTCTATAAACACCCAACTCTAACACTGGCCAATCTTTCACCTACCTTTCCAGTGACTTACCCGTTTGTGCTTCTATATCCCCAAGGGCTCCACCAGCTAAGAATATACACCTGACCCAGTCCTCAGGTAACCACCAACTAAATCATTAGCTGATAACACAAAAGACCCGCCCCAGCAATATTTGCATTCAAAAGACAAACGCATTGCATCACTCTGCTTAAAATGTTTATGTTGTTCAAAGTCTCCATAGATTTTAGTCTAAGATTTACAATGCCTTTCAGCATCCAGTCCCTATCAGCTTCTACAATCTCAGTTTCTTCTCCTTCCTCATAGGCCCTCTGAGTAGATGCCGACCATCCTAAATGATGGGATATTTCTTTAGTGCATCTGAATCTCTATGGCTCTGGGCCTTTGCATTTGCTGTTTCCTCTAACCAGAACTGATGTCTCCTAATGCGTGTTCATCTATCTAAGTCTCATTCATTGTGTAAGACTCAGCTGAATCGTTACAAGAAGCTTCCCTCGACATCCTGCTACTCAGTTAATCGGGATCTACCTCCTTTGTTCTCCTGGAATGCAGAATCCACCCTTCAACTTTAGCAATTCTTGCAGCATCTTACAAATGATCACTTGGTGCTCTCTCCCTATCATTACTCTTTAATATCAATGCCTTTGTAGGATCATGTATCTTTTTTTTTGAGACAGGGGGTTCATGGCTCCCTGAAAAGCACTGAACCTCAGCATAAAACCCCCAGCATTAAAATGTGAGTGCTCAGAAGAAAAGCATTCAACCACTCTATCTAGTTTATACATTTATCTTTGGCATGCAACATACTGCATAACACAGAGTTGATATTTAATAAAGGCGGAAGTAAGGAAAGAAGGAAGGAAGGAAGGAAGGAGAAAAAGAAAAGGAAAAGGAAAGGGAAGGGGGGAGGGAGGAAGGGAGGGAGGATGCATGGATGGTTGAATGGTGGATAGGAAAGTGAATGATTCATTTGTTTATTCATCTTTGGGAAAATTCAGCTAGAAAATTTCACCCAATAATAGACAATGACAATTACTAAACCACATCAGAGAACATGATTAATCATACTTCTCTGGCTAATAAACACTTGTGTGACAAAAAGGCATCTGTGAAAATACCCTTATTGACAACATGTTCCATATTGTTCAGTAGTTTCAGAAACATTCCTGAGGAAAAACAGATATGATCCAACTGATGCAATACAGCTGAAAATGAAAAAAAAAAAGTAACAGGGTAAGTTTTCTGGTAGACTAAATCAGAATAGGTTCTATGACCACTGTTACAGACGATGACATTGAAATAATGACACTGTGAACCTCTTCTCTCTGAAATTCACCTTGTAGAAAGTTTGTTGTGGCTGCTATAGAAATTGTGAAAATATCCTTGATTAGAATAAAAGTTACACACACACATACACACACACACACACACACACACACACACACAAAGGAGTTTTTATATAAGACATAAGATAAGGCCGGCCGTGGTGGCTCACACCTGTAATCCCAGCACTTCGGGAGGCCAAGGCAGGCGGATCATGAGGTCAAAAGATCGAGACCATTCTGGCCACCATGGTGAAATCCCGTCTCTAATAAAAGTACAAAAATTACCTGGGCATGGTGGCACTCCCCTATAGCCCCAGCTCCTCGGCCGAGGCAGGAGAATTGCTTGAACCCAGGAGACAGAGGTTGCAGTGAGCCGAGATCACGCCACTGCACCTAGCCTGGTGACAGAGTAAGACTCCGTCTCAAAAAAAAAAAAAAAAAGTAATAAGACAAATATCCAGCCAAGGGGAATGAGTTTCCTATGCTGCATCCATACAATGGAACATTATATAGTTATTTAAAATATTACATTTTGGAAGGACATTTATAGCATGAAGAAATACTCATGCTATCTTAAGACAAAGCAGGTTACAGTGATTCCAAATTTCCAAATATGTTTATACACATAGAGAAAAAAGGCTAGAAAGTGTTGGCAATAGTTATCTATGGATATTGGAATCACAGTTGAATTTTGAGCTTCTTTTTATCCTATTTCTATATATACATATACATGTATATATATAAACCTTAAAGAAGAACTTCTTGGTTAATTAAAAGCTTACATGCACATGTGTGCTTGAAGGCACAAAAACATGGACAGGTAGATCATGTTTCAATTTCTGCCTAAGTAAGCACCTTTTTGTTGGACTGAAATTCCCCTAAAAATGTGCTACTTTTCACCTGGCAGCCATTCTAATGTCATAATACCTAGTGAGAGTGAATCTATCCTCATAAATCTAACTTTTCATCTCATCATCTAAATTTGGTGACAAAAACTGGATTTCTGTCAAATTTGTCTCTCCTGCTTTTGGGACGTTGTGGATATCAGTCCATCTCACTCCACATCACCACTCAATGTATATCTACCTATTGTGAGAAGGGTTCCTCTTGAGTGATGTGTTGCTACAGCTTTGTGACTCAGTTGCCAACTGTGTGTTTTTCTGGCTGCTATACCTGGTCTTTCTCTAAACAGCAGAAAGCCTTCAACAAGGAAAGACCCTAAACCAGAATGAACATGATGCATCGTCTCTTTCATGTTACATTCAACTGAATGGTGCTTAGGGAAGAGGAGCGCCTTTGAGCATGATTCAGTTTAGCTTAATAAATACCTGCTGAATATCTCTTTTGTGCAAAGTGATGCAATAGGCTTAGCCACATGTTTCGATCCCACACAAAAGAGGGTATTCTTCAAAACTCCATCTTTTATTGAGAAACAGTAAATCATCTCCCTGATATGAGTTCAGATAAAATGAACCCCAACCGAGCATGTACCCCCAGCCCAATCAACAGCATAGACTTGGGCTCCATATCACATCAGGTACTAAACATTCTTCATTCACTGCTGGTTTATGTTTAAGCAGGAATCTAAAAGAACACTCAGACCTCAATGAATGGGGATGCTGTTGTTAAAGGAACTGTCAGACAGTGCTGGTAAAAGGAGTTTACCACCAACTGCTCTGCAGAACTGATCAGAGTTGATTAAACACTACGCAGAGTAAGCTGGGCAACAGAACACTCGCATGAAAAATGTGAGAGACAGAATGCACGGGGCTGGGTGAACAGCAAATAACACGGTCAGGGAAGGCACTTAGCCTGCAAATGATACCTAGGGGTTCCCTTCCAACAACTCACTTTCAAAATTCAAACCCAATGCCTGTGATTGTCTATTATTAGGTAAGTGGTACAGATACACCATGGAATACTATGCAGCCATAAAAAGGAATGAAATTATGTCCTTTGCAGGGACATGGATGAAGCTGGAAGCCATCATCCTCAGCAAACTAATACAGGAACAGAAAACCAAACACCACATGTTCTCAATCATAAGTGGAAGCTGAACAATGAGAAGACGTTGACACAGGGAGGGGAACATCACACAGTGGGGTCTGTAGGGGGCTGGGTGGAGGGAGAGCACCAGGATAAATGGCTGATGCATGTGGGGCTTAATGCCTGGGTGACAGGTTAATAGGTACAGCAAACCACCACGGCACACGTTAACCTATGTAACAAACCTGCATGTTTGGCACATGTATCCCAGAACTTAAAAAAATAAAAAAATAAAAAAAAAGAATCAGCACTTCTATCTTACAGAGATAAGAAGGAGTTCGGAGAAAATCAATGTTTGGTGAAAGGACCCAACTCTAGAGGAGGGCAAAATTTAAGCGCCATGGGCTGCATCATCCTTTTACGTGCACATGCATGTGCGTGCGTGCACACACACACACGTACACACACACACACGTACACACACACACACACACACACTGCTACTTCCCCTGCCTGCTTTCAGCTCATCAAAGGCATAGGACCAAGGGCGTCCTAAAAACCTGGGTGTGAGAGCTGGGCACAGTGACTCACGCCTGTAATCCCAACACTGGGAGGCCGAGGTGGGCGGATCACCTGAAGTCGGGAGTTCGAGACCAGCCTGACGAACATGGTGAAACCCCCTCTCTATAAAAATACAAAATTAGCTGGGTGTAGTGGCGCATACCCGTACTCCCAGCTACTCGGGAGGCTGAGGCAGGAGAATCGCTTGAACCCGCTAGGCAGAGGTTGCGGTGAGCCAAGATCGTAACACTGCACTCAAGCCTGGGCAACAAGAGCAAAACTACGTTTCAAAAAAAAAAAAAAAAAACCAACCAACCAACCTGGGTGTAAGCCTCAAAGTCAGGCCAACGTTTCTGACCAAAAGAGTCACGTGAAAGAAACGAGCAGGTCTTGCCAGTAGGAGAGATCTGGATCTGCAAGTTCTGGAGGAAGAACACGCACAGTAACAGAAATAAGCCCCTGAAGGAAGGACTCCCCGCCCTCACCCAGTCCCCAGCACTCTGCCTGAGACAGCTTTGGATGAGTGAATGAATGAAGCATGCACGCTGAGGACAGAAGTGAATTCTCACAAGTTGATTGGGGAAAAGGAAACCCCTTCTGCAAATGAATTCTGATCACTATCAAGCTCTTTTTTTCCTTTTCCTCACAAGAAAGATAGCAGAAACAGAGATATCATCTCAGAGCACTTATCTGGCCATTAGCCACTTCAAGCCAAATAGATAGCTCAAGGTCAAAATTACTTAATCACTCAGGGTCTCACACTCCCCATCTGTGGAGTTCTAAGACGTTTGTCCTGCAAAACATAAGAACAAGCAAGCCTGGGCTTCCCCCATGAAGAGGTGGGCCCTCTGAATACCCTAGAATGTCTGATCTTATCTCCTAACCAAGGAATCCCGATAGATAATCACAGAAAATGAGAGAGAGAGAGCAGGCTTATTATTCCACCATGTCACTAATGGCTTTTTTCTTTCTAAACTAGCAAACCATTATAAAGGGTCCTTGAACTTTTGAAAGCTAAAATACTTTAAAAAGAATGAGGAAGGGGCCAGGTGCAGTGGTTCTTGTCTGTAATCTCAGCATTTTGGGAGGAAGAGGCGGAAGAATTGCTTGAGCCTAGGAGTTGGAGATCAGCCTGGGCAACATGGTGAGACCCCGTCTTTACAAAAAATACAAAACATAGCCGGACGTGTTTGTTCATAGCTATGGTCCCAGCTGCCTGGGAGGCTGAGACGAGAGGATCACCTGAGTCTGGGAGGTCGAGGCTGCAGTGACTCATGATAATATCACTGCTCTCCAGCCTGGGTGACAGAGCAAGACCCTGTCTCAAAAAAACAAAAACAAATAATAAAAATAAATAAGGAGGAAGGACCATTAAATACCGTAAAGTTCCGGGCACTGTGCAAAAACACTTCACAAATGCTCTCTCAATGACTGCTCAGAGTGCCCCAAGAGGGAGGTATTATTATTGGCCGTATTTACAGATGGAAAAGCTCAGGCCCCTAAGTGCAAGTTGCTCAGGGTCAAAAAGTGTTGAGTAGCAAAGCGGAGACTCTTTAACCATTATACTCTACTGAATTTTCTCTCATTTCCTAAAAGTCGACATCATTTTTGAATAATGAAATCAAAAGGAGAATGCCCCCAAGCCCCTTTGGGAGATTTCTTCTTAACTCATCCTCCAAATAAATCTATAGGCGTTCAGCAGCCAATTCTTCTGCTTAAAGATTGCCAGTGTCCCCTGGGGTAAGAGAATATGGGAAGGTGGGTGAAAAGGGCTATTTTGGAGTTGAGGGATTCAGACCAAAGGCGGGGGGGTGGCAGGTCCGGTGGCTCACACAAATAATCTCAGCACTTTGGGAGGCCAAGGTAGGAGGATCGCATGAGCCTGGGAGTTTGAGTCCAGCCTGGACAACACAGTGAGACCCAGTGTCTACAAATAATTATTTAAAAATTAGCTGGGGGTGGTGGCACACGTCTGTAGTCCAAGCTACTTGGGAGGCTGAGGCTGGAGGATCATCTGAGCCTAAGAGGTTGGGGCTGCAGTGAGCTGTGACTATGCCACTGCCCTCCAGCATTGGCAAGAGAGCAAGACCCTACCTCAAAAAACAAAACCAAAACAAAAAATGGACCAAACAGGGGATGAAAGCAAGTAATGACACACAGTTGAAAGAAAAAAATTTCAACAGCATATCTAGAAACACATGTTTTTTTAAATATGAGGGATATTCTGAGTCTCCATAAATGTCTGTGACTACAGCTAACAAAGCATGTTCCACCTTAGTATAAAAACATTTGGGCTGGGAGCGGTAGCTCATGCCTGTAATCCTAGAGCTTTGGGAGGCCGAGGCAGGCAGATCACTTCAGGTCAGGAGTTCAAAACCAGCTTGGCCATCATGGTGAAAACCCATCTCCACTAAAAATACAAAAAATTAGCTGGGCATGGTGGTGCATGACTGTAATCCCAGCTACTCAGGAGGCTGAGGCAGGAGAATCGTTTGAACCTGGGAGGAGGAGGTTACAGTGAGCCGAGATCATGCCACTGCACTACAGCCTGGGTGACAGAGCAAGCCTCCGTCTCAAAAACAAACAAACAAACACACAAACAAAAATGTGCTGATGGATCTGTCTTACCTGTTACAGCATGACCCTCTTGAGAGCAGTGATTGGGTGAGTCTGTAGAGCAGGGGTGCTATGGGCTAGGCTCTGTGATAAGCACTTCCTATGACACCTGTGGGATCTGGGCTATCGGGTCCAAGTGCATCATCTTGCAGCTATGTAAGGTAGACCCTGCTAGTTACAAGCCAAACCGACATCCTCAGGGTATTCTCTCTTCCTGCCTCATCCCCAATTCTATTTGATCGATCATTCTCTGTGTGCTCGGAGAACATTGTCCCTTACTTGGGAATCATTCTGTCTAATCTAAGCAAAGCTTATCATTCCGTCCCTATTGCCAGCAGTTGGTTTACACACAGGCATGTGATACAAACCTGGTCAAGGAGGTGGAGAGAAGGTCTGCTAAGGGCTATTAGCCCTTAGCCCTATTTGAAAGGGAAAAGACAAGCATCTTTGCTGTCTTTGTGAGGATTAAAAAGCTAATGAAAGCATAGTGCCTAAAATGCACTGGTGGCTGGGCACAGTGGCTCACACCTGTAATCCCAGCACTCTGAGGTCAGGAGTTCAAGATCAGCCTGGTGAGACCCCATGTCTACTGAAAATAATAATAAAAAAAAAATTAGCCAGGTTTGGTGACAGGCACATGTAATCCCAGCTACTTGGGAGGATGAGGCAGGAGAATCGCTTGAATCTGGGAGGCAGAGGTTGCCATGAGCTGAGATTGCACCACTACACTCCAGCCTGGGTGACAGAGTAAGACTCCATCTCAAAAAAAAAAAAAAAAAAAATGCACTGGTATTGCTAAGTGACCAACAAATCATAAGTTGTTTAAATTTCTCTTTGGTTCCCACAACAACCTCTGAATCAGATACCACCAAAATCCTCATTATACAGACACAGACAGCAAGACTCAGAGCCATACGGTTGAAAACAGTTGAAACTCATATTCAAAACTATGGCTTGGCTTCAAACTCAAAATATTAACCACACACCATGTGGCTATAATCCCTCCTTCCTAGAAATCCCAGCCACTCACGCAGGACCTGGAATAAATTGGGACTAGGAGGATGTTTGTTCAAATGGTCTTAACTCCAGGGCTCAATGGCAAGGACTAGGACTCTCAAGGAATCAAGCGTAGCTGCAGGTAGCTGGAATCTACCAACAATGGAAAGACAGGCTCACAGCTGTTCACTTTGCTCTTTGGATATTCCATTAACCTTGGGACTCCTGCTATTGCTAGATACCTTCTTCCCGATTTAGCTCAACTTTCATTTAAAAGTCAGTTTCAAAAAATAAATAAATAAATAAATAAAATCAGCCAACCTCACATGAAGCTAGGAACCCCAGGTTCAACCTCACGGGAAGCTCTTTGTAATGGTTAAGAATCACGTTCAGTGGAAAACCAGCTGTTCCCATTGATGAGCAACAGGGGGCAGCAGAGAGCAACAAACCGCTTGGTCCCTACAATATTGAAAAGGGGAAGAACGGGAAGAAAACCAACCACCTTCGTCTTCAGCCCAGAAGCATCCTAGTGTTAAAAATGTCTCAGAATATGTAGGCAAATTCACATTTCCAGGTATCTGACAGAGAAGGAAGATAACAGAGACCTGAACTCCGGAATGTTCTACTGAACATTTCAGCACCCAGGGGACGAGCCCAGCCAGTCTTGGGGAAACCTTGTCCAATGAGAGATGATCTTGGCTCAGCTGAAAGGGGTAGACGCTTTTAACCTGAACCAACACACCTTGTTAAACTCTCATTTTGTTTCAGATTTAAATGTGTCCCGGGAACAGCCTTCATCAGTCTGCTAAAGTGTATCTGAAAGATGCCCTATGAGAAATTATTGGTCTATTTTTAAATACCCAGGGCAAAGGGACACCATGCTCCACATTCATTTAAAATCCAGTTTTATTAGACCAATCAACCTCGCATGACTCCGGCAAGTAAATAAAATTCCCCTCTCAGGAGGCTTCAAGCCATGACAAGCAGTCTTCAAATGGATGGTGCTAGGATTTAGATTTGTGGTTCTGGGTGTCTCCAAATGCAGACTATGTCTTTGATTTTCTCTTCACATACTTTAATATTAATAGATTGATATTAAACAGGAAAACAAGCAGCATTTTTATGTACACACATCAAAGGGCACTGAAAATGTGGCACCAGCCTGTGGAATTGGCCGGTTACCAAAAGTCTGTTTCAAACCCTCAACAACAGTTTCCCTAAAAATGTGGCATTCTTTTAACAGTATTTCTCTTGCTTTTCATATTTAACAAATTATTCATTCAGAGGAGAGTACATCTTTTAAAAAATATACCCCTGTTCATAAACGAGTCATTTCCAACTCAGCCCAAGTCAGTGCTATGTGTCATTTGATTTAAACAATCTTTTTATTTTTCCTTTGCAGTAAATGTCCCTATCTTAATTATGCATTCATTGTAAGTTTCTTCAATCAATGTTTGCCTCCCCCTCCAGACTTCAGGCTCCCTGAGGATCACACTGTTTTGCTGGCAAGAGCACACAGGCCAATGCTTGGTGCATAACAGGAGCTGTGGTCAATCTACCAAGTGGTCCCAGTAGGTCAGTAGAGGATTCACACACTGGCTGAACTTAGGTGAGAGCTGGAACCCTGCAGGTCAGAGACACCCAGGTTCTCTGGTTCATGTGAAGCAGAAAATCGTGGTATCAACCACCTTTACATAAGAGATGAACACGAGATCAACATTGCTTATTCTGTGGGATCAGGGAGGGAAATCATGGATCAGCGTCAAGGGGAGATTGGGATGGCAAACCCTGAAACTGCCACGTCCTCCTTGCCTCTCTCCATCAAGTACATACCAAGGTGGAAATACGCCCACGTGGCTCCCTTCAAGATATCCTCTATACATTAGAAAACATACACTTCTCTCTTTCCTTAATAGCATTACCAGACTTAAACTCACTCCCAGACCTTAGGAAGACTGTTATATGGTTGTAAGCCTCAATCACAAATGGTTTAAGAATCAGGGTTTTAAAAGTCAATCCAAGACACATGAGCATTCTAAATTAATTCTCAATGGACTAGACACTTTTTATTTTGTATTGGAAGGAATTCTTTAAAAATTACAAGGAAAATGCTTTTTCTTTTTTTCTTGAAACAGGGTCTTGCTTTGTTGCCCAGGCTGGAGTGCAGTAACACAATCACAGCTCCAATGAGCCTGCAACTGCTGGGCCCAGGCCATCCTTCCATCTCAGCCTTCTGAGTACCGAGGATCACAAGTGTGTGCCATCACACCTGGCTAACTTAATTTTTTGTACAAATGGGATCTCCCTGTGTTGTTCAGGCTGGTCTTGAACTCCTGTACCATTTCAAAAGGACTTTTACAGCCAGGAGTCCTGGCTTATTTTGGGAGGCTGGTGGATCAGTTGAGCCCAGGAGTTTGACACCAGCCGGGACAACACAGCAAGGCCTCATCTCTACAAAAAGTAAAAAAAAAAAAAAAAAAAAAAAAAAAAAAAAAATTAGCCAGGCATGGTGGCACACACCTGTGGTCCCAGCTACTAGGGAGGCTGAAGTAAGAAGATCACTTGAGGCCAGGAGGTCAAGGCTGCAGTGAGCCATATTCATGCTGCCACACTCCAGCCTGGGCAACACAGCAAGACCCTATCTCCCTATTTATTTTATTTTTTATTTCGAGACAGAGTCTCGCTTTGTCGCCCAGGCTGGAGTGGCACAATCTTGGCTGACTACAACCTCCACCGCCCCAGTTCAAGCAATTATCCTGCCTCAGCCTCCTGAGTAGCTGGGATTACAGGCATGTAATGCGCCTGGCTAATTTTCTTTATTTTCAGTAGAGATGAGGGTTCACCATGTTGGCCAGGCTAGTCTCAAACTCCTGACCTCAAGTGATCTGACTGCCTCAGCCTCCCAAAGTGCTGGGATTACAGCTGTAAGCCACTGCACCCAGCCAGAGAAAAAGGACTTTTACACTACTTCATTAAATATATACTACAATCTTATATAATAAAGGCCATCTGTGGAAGGATAAATTAAATCATGAACTGGGATGCTGTGATAGATGACATTTTCACCATATTAACATGATCCACCATGCACAGTTTTTGATAGAGTCTTAGAACCATGAAAATATACTAATTCTAAGACAGCAGCAAACTTAAAGACATGGAAAATCCAGAATGATGAAAGACTAGGGAAAGGATGACAAAAGCAATACATGTTCTGGATCATCAGATAACAACACTGATAGCTACCATTTGTGGTACTCTTGGTACATGCAGGGGGTTGCTGCAAGCACGATGGCGTGCCTTGTCTCAGCCTCCTCACAGCAATCTTATGAGAGAGGTAAAAATGCAGCAGCATCTAAAGGAGAAGCCAATGATCATCAGAGAGGTTAAGTAACTTGCCCAAGGTCACACAGCTAGGTAGAAACTAGCAGAGTTAGGACTGGCTCTAGAGCAGGGGTGTCCAGTCTTTTGGCTGTGGCCACAGTGGAAGAAGAATTGTCTTGGGTCACACATAAAATATATTAATACTAATGATAGCTGATGAGCTAAAAAAAAAAAAATCCCCCCCAAAAATCTCATAAGGTTTTAAGAAAATGTATGAATTATTATTGGCCAACATTCGAAGCCATCCTGGGCCACATGCAGCCTGCGGAGGCCATGGGTTGGAGAAGCTTGCTCTAGAGCCTTGCTCTTAACCCACACAACATACTAGAAACCCCGTCTAATAGTATCAATAGCAATGGCAACAATGAGAACAATCCTTTACTTTCACATGATTTGTTATGCGCAAAGCATTTCCTCACACATGATACCACGTGTTCAAGTGGTGGGACTGAGAAAGAACACAGCAGCTCTTGGCCTCCCCAGAAAGATGAGAAATCTAAAGATTAGACAAAGATGAGCATGATCAAGACACTCCTGATGACTGGTGTGTTACCAACAAAATCTTCAATCTCAGATTCAGATACATCTAGCCTGGGATTAAAGTTCTCTCCATTTTACTGAGACAACACTCATTTCCTGGGGGCAACATCTCATGGGGGCATGAGAGGAGTCCTTCCCATGTCTACTCCTTGGATATTCCTAGCATTAGTCACAACCATCATATCATGCATGCTCCCAAAAGGCAGGGCTGGGAGGCAGAGGTGGGAGGTCACTCAAGGCCAGGAGGTCGAGGCTGCAGTGAGCTATGACTGCACCACTGTACTCCAGCCTGGGTGACACAGCAAGACCCAAACTCAACAAATAAATAAATAAATAAATGAATAAATAAATAAATAAATAAATAAATGAAAAAGAAGGCAAGGTTGACGCAAGAGCTCAGGGGAACAGTGCATGGGCACTTGTTGACCTACCCAAGGCCGTGTAGTTGAAAAGGATATATAACTTAAGGAGGTTTGTTTTAAGAGCAATTTTCCATAGAAACCATCATCTTAAACGAACGAGGGTGGAGAGCACGACACCATTCCTAGAGGGATGACGGTGGTCACGGGTGATTTTCTTTCTCATTCTCCTTCCCTGGTTCTCAGTGATGAGGCAATATCACTTCTCTAATTTGAAAAATAATAAACAGGCTTGCCCCAAACTGTGCTTTTCAGTAGTCATAGAGTTAGTACAAAGCATGGTGACCTTTTAAAGATATGATTTGTTTTTTAACACCTAAAGCAAGAAATGCTCTATATACGAGCCCCTACCTGGCCAAGCTGCCAGGTCAACTGCAATGCCATGGTGTCTGCCCATCTCTGAAATGTCAGCAGAGAACCCTGGCAGGGGCTGAAACGCAATATGTTGCAAAAGGCTGAACTTTGGTGTCTAAAAGCCATCTAACTCTGGAAGGTATTTAAAGTCGTCATCCCCATTTCACGTTTCCCACTAAAGGACACCACAGAGGATAACCCATCTAGTCTTACGAAGCTATAAATAAAACTAAATTTGCTCAGTGCTTCATCTGCACACTCAAGCAGGCTAGATACTGGCTGTCAAGCTCCAGGGTTGATGATTCTCCAGATTCTAGCATTGCTGTTCATCTTATTGAGTGCACTGAGCAACGAACTTGACCGTCGGCTTCCACGTTCCCACCTTGACCCAGAGCTTTGGAGCCTACTCACTGAGTGCCAGCTGTTTCTGCTCCCCTGTTTTTGGCCTCATGGTTTTGCTTTTTGTACCTTTACCAAGAACCCTTTAGATGACCCCATCTGTCCCATTTCATCTATGTAACAAGTTGGACAGCGAGCTTGTCTATCCAGCTGCCTATGTACATTGGATTCTGTGTCTTTGAAGCAGTACTCACAGAAGAAAAGTTGTGTTCTTCCTTATACATAACAGAAAAATTTTATAGATTTCCCAGCCTAAGACTCCTAAGGCTCTTAAAAGACAAGGCTGGGAGGCAGACGTGGGAGGATCACTTGAGGCCAGGAGATCGAGGCTGCAGTGAGCTATGATCACACCACTGTCCTCCAGCCTGGGTGACAGAGCAAGACCCAAACTCAAAAAACAAAAAACAGGCAAGGCTGATGCAAAAGCTCAGGCAACCACTGCATGGGCACTTGCTAACCCACCGACCTACCGAAGGTCACACAGTTAAAAAGTATACGTAACTGAAAGAGGTGGTGTGTGTGTGTGTGTGTATCTGTGTGTGTGTGTGTGTTTGTTGTTTTTTTGTTTGTTTTGAGACAGAGTTTTGCTCTTGTTGCCCAGGCTGGAGTGCAATGGCACAATCTCGGCTCACTGCAACTTCTGCCTCCCGGGTTCAAGCAATTCTCCTCCCTCAGCCTCCCAAGTAGCTGGGATGATAGAGCATGTACCACCACACCTGGCTAATTTTGTATTTTTATTAGAGATGGGATTTCTCCATGCTGGTCAGGCTGGTTTTGAACTCCCAAACTCAGGTGATTCGCCCTCCTCAGCCTCCCAAAGTGCTGAGATTACAGGCGCGAGCCACCACGCCCGGCCAAGCGGTGTGTTTTAAGAGCAATTTTCTTTACAGAACATAAGCCTCTGTTTCATCTACTATAAAATGGGACTAATAATCAAATGTACCTGCCTCACTAGGTTGCCACAAGCATTAAATGAGACAGTGCACAATAAATTATCTGCACAGTGCCTGGCAGGCACAGAATAAACAGTGGTTATTATTGTGTGTCTTGGTTTGAGATACTTGCAGTTAATTCAGTTAATTTTGTCCACAACATGGAGACCGATTAGAAGTTCCCCAAGTTCCTTCTGGGACTTTGATTTAATCATTTTAAGGAGGGAGGAACTACATCTAAAATAGCAACAGATTATTCAACTCTGTGTTGAATGCACTGGATTAATATCACAAAAATCTTGATTTATGTCCTGATTAAATGTGTGTGTTTGTGTGTGTGTGTGTAACAAGAATTACAAGTTTGTTCTATGGCGTAAATCTTACAATTGACTTTCCACATCTCAGAAACAACAAATTGTGTTCTATTATTATAAGATACACAGTATATTTTCTAAAGCAGTACTTTATTCTGATGGTGTATAAGAATGTAAGATTGGTAAGAGATGGCTTTTTCTCTATATTGTTCTGTGCTATTTCTGTAGTGTTTATCACAGCACCTAGCACATAAAGAATATCAATGGATATTTGTTAAACAGATGAATAAATATTTCTCTATTTATTTTGCACCTCCCTGGAAAAGTAGATGAAAATGTGGTGATCGTATTTCTCAAAGCTCATCAAAGTTTATGCGTCGGTAATGACATTGCAAAGTACTAATTTTAACTTCAACCTTCTGGTTAATTTCACCCCCATGCTTATTATCTGACGTTGTTCAAGTCACGTCACTTCTGCAAATTTCATTCTCTGCATGTGATAAATGGGAGTACCAGAAGCAGGGATATTCTTTATTATTGACCATCCAGCTTCTCTAGTAAAAGAACCCCCTTCTCTGTTCTGGAGGTTCATGTTCCACATATTCAGGGTGGGCACTGACAAAGATTTTCTCCTTAACCAGACTCCAATCAGACCCTTCTTTTATTTTCTTAATTATTTTTTTTAGAGATGGTGTCTTGCTATATTGCTTAGGCTGGTCTCAAAGTCCTGGCCTCAAGCAGTCCTACCACCTCAGCCTTCCGAGTCACTGAAATTACAGATGTGAGCCACCGAACTCAGCACATTTCAGACTCATCTGAATCCTTTTCCCGCTGAGGCCTGACGCTTGAGCTTCTGTGCTGCCTCTGCATTGTCCAATGTTAGCAAGAACCTTGTTAGTTCATTTAGCCAGAATCCTCCCTTACCTCTGCTGTCTCCATCCACTGACCCTCACTTGGCCTCCTGGCTATAAATCACCACTTTTGCTTGCTGCGTTCAGAATTGAGCCCAATCTTTCTCCCCCGCTGCAAGACCCTATTTCACCTATCACAATAGTCCCTCTTGAATAAAGTCTTTCATACTGTCTTTAACAAGCATCATGGATTTTTTTTTTCCTTCACAGGACCCCCATGCTCTAGCAGAAATTAATGCATGTGGTAGAACCAACCAAACAGATTTTATCGTGATTGGTTCAGGGATGGATCATTACTGAAGACAGGCCATCTCCAGTCATTCTAGAAAACATCTGCAGAGCTATAAGGGGGTGAAATGCTTGTGGTGGAATTACTAGCCAGGTAAACATGCTTACTACATACAAAAAGTCTGTACAGCTGTGCAAGAAACAGAGAGGGGGAGAGAGAAAGAACCTTGATGGCCAGGCACAGTGGCTCATGCCTGTAATCCCAGCACTTTGGGAGGCTGAGGCAGGTGGATCACAAGGTCAGAAGATCGAGACCATGATGGCTAACATGGTGAAATCCCATCTCTACTAAAACTACAGAAAATAAGCCAGGCGTGGTGGCGGGCGTCTGTAGTCCCAGCTACTCGGGAGGCTGATGCAGGAGAATGGCGTGAACCCAGGAGGCAGAGCTTGCAGTGAGCCGAGACTGCGCCACTGCACTCCAGCCTGGGCGAAAGAGCAAGACTCTGTCTCAAAAAAAAAAAAAAAAAAAAAAAAAAACCTTCACTACACTGATGTGAGCTCCTGGATCATGCTGTGCCTGAAGCCAGTGCCCATAGTGTAACACCTCCAGACCCTCCACCAATTTCTATTTCATTTAACCTTGTTGAATTGAGTTTCTATCAGCTGCAATTGAAAGAGCCCTATCAAATAAAAAACAATATACCTTTTATGGTTCTACTTCAAAACATTCCAGCAATTTAAAAATAATTAGTTGGGAGGAACAATTAATATAAAAACTCTATTAAAAATTTATACATTTAGAATAAAATCAGAATCCAGAAAGATTATGCATTCTGAGTATTTTCTGTAATAGCTTTTAACATGTTTGTGCACCAAAAATTTGTCCTTTTAGTTCCAAAACTGAAGAGTATTATGTTCTAAAGCAAACACGGGGGAAATGCTTCAGCTAATTCAACACGGTACACGTATTTTGGGCTAAGCAGTTTTTCCTATTAGCATACACTTGAAAACAATAACAACAGAAGTAATGAATTTCCTTGGTTTTTCAGTTCCCAAATGCCACATTAGATTAAACTAATTCAAAGTTAAGAGATAGAGGTACCTATAGTGTCTCTGGGGCCCATGACCCATCTCAGATACTAGAGAAAATTTTATTAGGTTGGTGCAAAAAGATTTGGCAAAAACCTCAATTCCTTTTGCACCAACCTAATACCTGCTCACCAGAATCATTTTTGTCTTAAATATGCATGCTGTGAGTAGTTCATCTGAGCCCTGGAATCGAGTGGAGTAGATGATATTAAGGGATGAAGGCTTAGTTATCAACCTGTGGCCAACCCTCCTTAGATATTAGGGTTTGTAACCAATTCTTAGATTTTACAACACTGGTAAAGAAATTCATTAGATGCAAATTCTGACTCATCATAACTAGTCACAAAATGTGTCTGAGATATGTCCATAAATATGCTAGCTTTTCACATAATATCATAGATTTTTATGGTTTTATGGAGGTAAAATTGTCACACAAAATACTGCACATATTTAGCGTATACAATTTGATGAGCTTGGGCATATGCATAGGCCTGTGAAACCATCCCCACAGTCACAGCAATAGACCTATCTTTCACATCCAAAAATTTCCCTTTGTTTGGACACGTGGAGTGGGGTAGAGGGTGTTTAAGAACATTTAATATGAGATCTTAACATGGAGGTGGTTAAGAACACTTAACAAAGGGAAACCTTAGCAAATTTTAAGCGCATAATACAGCTCACTAAACATAGGGAAATGCAAATCAAAACCAAAATGAAATATCACCCCCTACCTGTTACAACGCCTATTATCAAAAAAACGAAAAATTAAAAAAAAATTGTTGGCCTGGAAGTGGAAAAACTGGAACTTTTTTGCCATTGCTGAATGGAATGTAGATGTGTAGCCACTATGGAAAAAGAGTATACATGTTTCTCAAAAAAATTAAAAAATGTAATTACCAGATGATCCAGCAATCCCACTTCTGGGTACATACACAAAGAAAGGAAGCCACGATAGCAAAGAAATATCTGCACTCCTGTGTTTTTTGCACTCCTATTGTTTTAACCACAATAGCCAAAATATGGAAGCCACATAAGTGTCCACTGACAAATGAAGGGTGATATGGTTTGGCTGTGTCCCCACCTAAATTTCACCTTACATTGTAGCTCCCATTATCCCCACAGGTATTGGGAGGGACCCAGTGGGAGGTAATTGGATCATGGGGGGGGTGGGTTTTCCCTCATGCTGTTCTCTGATAGTGAATAAGACTCATGAGATGATGATGTTATAAAGGGCAGTTCCCCTGAACAGCCTCTCTTGCCTGCCGCCATGTAAGATGTGCCTTTGCTCCTCCTTCACCTTCAGCTATGATTGTGAGGTCTCTCCAGCCATGTGGAGCTGTGAGTCCATAAATCTCTTTTCCTTTGTAAGTTACCCAGTCTTGGGTATGTCTTTATTAGCAATGTGAGAACTGACTAAAACAAATGAATGAAGAAAATGTAGTATATACATACAATGGAATATTATTCAGCCTTAAAGAAGGAAATCCTGACATTTGTACATTTATGAACCTGGAGGACATTATTCTAGTGAAATAAGCCAGTCACAGAAGGATAAACATTGCATGATTCTACTTATATGAACTGTCTGCAATAGACAAGCTCATAGAAGCTGAGGGGAGAATGGTGGTAACCAGGAGCCACGGGGAGGGGACAATGGGAGGTTGTTCAATTAGCTTGAAGTTACACTGTGTGAAATGAATTAGTTCTAGAGACCTACTATACAATGTAGAGCTTATAGTCAACAATATCGTATTATGCTCTTAAAATGTGTTAATCGATTTTTAAGTTTATCAATTTTTCACTCTAGACTAATTTGCAGCTATTTTGGTTGATTTATCAAATGAAGCATTAATTTTTAAAACAGGTTTTTCAGTTCAGGACTACACATGCAGGTTTGTTATATCGGTAAACTCATGTCATCGGGGTTTGTTGTACAGATTATTTTGTCAACCAAGTATTAGGCCTAGTACCCATTTTTATTTAAAATAAAATAACTTTTGTAAAAATTCTTTTCTGCCCCTTACATGTCAAGGTTACATTTCCATTCGCTTGTTTGTTTCCTGTTGGTTTTGGAGACAGGGTCTCTCTCTGTCATCCAGGCTGGAATGCAGTGGCGCAATCTCAGCTCAGCGCAGCCTCAACCTCCTGGGCTCCAACCATCCTTCCATCTCAGCCTCCCAAGCAGCTGGTCCTACAGGCATGTGCCACACGCCCAGCTACTTTTTGTATTTTGGTAGAGATAAGGTTTCACCGTGTTACCCAGGCTGGTTGCAATCTCCTGAGCTCAGGCAACCCGCCCGCCTCGGCCTCCCAAAGTGCTGGGATTACAGGCATGAACCACCGCGCCCAGCCAATTTCCATTTAGCATGTATAAAATTTGGTGATCCCTTTCAATTTAGTGACTAGGGTACAGAAAATGCTCACTAATCAAAATCAAAGGAACAAGATGAAAACCTCAAAAATAATTTGATATTGTGCTTCATTCTGAGCATTAGGTGAAAAACATTAAATTATATGGCTACTGTCAAATGATTCTTTGTAAAGAAGTTTAGTGCAAATGTGTGTGGGGGGGCCAAGTGTGTGTGTGTATGATTTTATTACCTAGTAGCTAACTTTTTGGGGGAACTAGATAGCAAAAAATAAATTTATTATGAATTGCAATGATAAAGGGTCAAAACTGTGTTATACAGCAAATGACCAAATATCTCCAGGATTTTTTTTTTTTAGAAAAACTAAACTTTGATTACTCAGTTTAACAAGGAACAAAAAGGTACCTATGAATTTGCCTCTCCATAGCCAGCTGCTTCTTCAGGCTGATTGGTATCATTCTGTGATAATTTCTGTGACCAGAGTTAATCTAAAAAGAAGAGTGAATTCTGGTCAGACTTTATTGTAATGGGATATCTGAATGTGCCCTAGCAACCATGGAAGTTTGGGCTATGCTCATCCTTATAAATACCCAAATTTGATGAACTACATTCAGCTGTGTTTGCAAAAGGCCGACAATCTGAAGTGTATGAAATAATGCAGGCAGTCACTGGATTTTTAAAATGCTCAATGCTAACAGCTAATAACAACCCTAATTATTAACTCCCATGACGTCTTCCTTGAAATTGTTTTTAGGATGAATTTAGACATTTTGGGGGAACCACATACAGAATATTTACTCAAAATCTCCCCAGGGATGACGGCATATCTTTGTACAACAGCTTTGTTTCTGCAAAGTTTAGTTGTACAAACTTCTTATATTACTAGTCAAATCACACTTTAAAAAATGTACAGTTTTCTAAAACAATGGAATTTAAAAAAAAAAACAAAACCATTCTATAGAATTTGACTTATGAAAGTAGATTTTACTCTACTTACTTTTTGTTTGTTTTTGGGGGGATTGTTTATTTGTTGAGACCGAGTCTCCCTCTGTCACCCAGGCTGGAGTGCAGCGGTACAATCTCGGCTCACTGCAACTTCTGCCTCCTGGGTTCAAGTGATTCTCCTGCCTCAGCCTCCCGAATAGCTGGGATTACAGGCATGGACCACTACACTCGCCTAATTATTGTATTTTTAGTAGAGATGGGGTTTCTCCATGTTGGCCAGGCTGGTCTCAAACTCCTGAACTCAAGTGATCTGCCCACCTCAGCCTCCCAAAGTGTTGGGATTACAGGTGTGAGCCACCTCACCCAGCCAATTTTCTTCTACTTAGTTACTTAATGTAAGATTATAACCACTTCATTATTGCACTGAAATGTTCCATAACTTCCTAAAATAACTAAGTTTGGGGAAGGTTTATATGACCTTGAAATTCTCCAGAAAGAAGAGTCTAAAGGTCCTTTTGAATAAAGAATGCCAAAATTAATCTTGTTTATTTCTTTTGAGAGACACAATCTGCTGGCATGACCTGGGGAAGGCAGGCCTCTGCTTTCTTCAACTTAGTAGGGTGGTTCTTCTCTCCCTCTCCCCCTTTTTCCCCTCCCCTTTTTTTTTCTTTGAGGTGGAGTTTCGCTCTTGTTGCCCAGGCTGGAGTGCACTGGCACAATCTCGGCTCACTGCAACTTCCGCCTTCCAGGTTCAAGTGATTCTCCTGCCTCAGCCTCCCGAGTAGCTGGAACTACAGGCATGCGCCCCTACGCCCAGCTAATTTTGTATTTTTAGTAGAAACGGGGTTTCCCCATATTGGTCAGGCTGGTCTCGAACTCCCGATCGCAGGTGATCCTCCCACCTCTGCCTCCCAAAGTGCTGGGATTACATGCGTGAGCCACCGTGCCCGGCCTCTCCCTTCTTTTTTTGTTCCCTCGCTCCTTCCTTCCTCTCTTCCTGCTTCCTCCCTTCCTTCTCTCCTTCCTTTCCTTTCTCCCTTCCTTCTTTTTTTATAAATACGTTTATTAAACGCCTACTTTGTAGCACACAACAAAGCAATAAACAAAAGAAAAGCTGTCTTGCCCTCCCGTTCCTGGACCAAACTGAGTGTCGGAATGCTTATTCTCGCTGCCCCAAAACAAGATGAGGTGAACTGGGAAAGAAGGGAGTTTATTTCTGCAACTGAGTACAGGGAGAAGGCCTGGGAAATATCATCAGACCAACTCTAAATTACAAAGTTTTCCAGACCTTATATAGCTTCTAAGCTATATGTCTACACGTAACAGTGCATTCATCTAAAGATGTAAGTGATTAACTTCTCGTCTATAACTAAGGTCTGAGTCCTGAAGACCTTCCTCTGCAGCCTCAGTTAATTTACCTAACCTAAATGGGTCCAGGTGCTGGGATGATTACCCTTATCTTGTCTCCTGCTAAATCATGGAGGTTTGGGGAGTCCCTTCAAACCCCGAATAAACTTGTTTGTGGACACCTGGGGAGTTTCTTCACACCCCAGTAAAACTTGTTTAATCCTAAATAGGTCCTGTTAAGAATTCCTTTGTTAGTTTGCCATGCTTCAAGGCCCAGGAAAGGCCTAGGCACAACTCTGGGTGGGCTTTTGATACATTCCAGCCTTTGTCTAAGGGCACTGGCTCTCTCAGCTTTTAATATTTACCTTAACTACTCAATCAGTACTGAGACAGTTGTCACAGAAGCCTGTGTTAGTGAGACCTGGCCTGCCACATTCCTGAAAACAAAGTAAGGCTGAAGTTGCTGAAGACGCATTTCCCAAGCTGCCAGGGAGCTTGCACTGGACCACAAGCCAGGCATGTACGATCTCAGACCCAAAGGGGAGCAGATGCGTAAGAAAAACAGCCTCGCATCCCTACAGAACCATGTTTCCTTAGTGAAACTACTAATGGACAAAAAAATGAATGAAGAGCCTAATATCAAAAAGATTGCAGGCAATTAAACAGAACTCTGAGAATAAAAGAAAATCGAGGAAATCTTGGTCATATTGATAGAAAGACTGTGTTTTCCCTGTAAAATGAACACAATAAACCTATTCACACAAAGGCTAGTTGGATACTGTTCAAGTTATTGGCATTTATGATCATAAATTTACCCCAATTGCTAGAATAATAAATGCACATGTTTAAGTGTCTAGAAAGCTTCGTCTGTGAGTTTTCAGTGGGCTGGTATAATTAAACAGTAACTGTCAATTTCTTAATCCTAAAGCAATCATTTTGCTCTAGGTAATGAGCTTTTTATTTATTTTTTTCCCATCCTCAGCAAGTAACAGCTCTTCTTCAAATTGGTTTTAATGGATTTAGCCCTCAGCAACCCACCCTTTGCAGACAATTCCTTCTATGGAGAAAGATTTCTCTAGGGAAGCTGAGGCTGTAGCTTCAGGGAAAAGCAAAACTTCTCTCTGATGAAACAGAAAAATCTCTCTCTCCCAACATATTTCATCAAAATAGTTTGGATATTGTATCTAATATTAAGTTATGTAATATCTACATCACAAAGGTAAGACAAGTATGGTTAGTGATTTATTTCTATCTTATTTTCAATGAAACTTTGAATTCCTATCCAGGCATTTGCTTGCATTTTCAGGTTTTTTTTGTTTTTTTTGTTTTTTTTTTTTTTTTTTTGTCTCTATTCGCTTCTGCTGTTAATGAAATGAAGCTATATCAGGCACAGAATGTCTCTGAAACAATGTTTGGCTTTTAAGAGTACAGCCCCAGAATGAAAAACGGATTAAAAACCAGCGTAACTTCTGTGTGTAAACTTTTGGCCTGGATGCACTGTAGGTAAGAATCGAGGACGTAAGGAGTTCTATTTTTAATGTCTTCTTACAGAAGCACCATGAACTTAGCAATGTACAAAATTTATGACACACTCAATCTTATAACATGAGGGACAGGGACTTGGCGGTGACTTTTCCATTGCATTTCCCATGAATCTCAGATCACTTGTAAACTGCAGAGCGTGACATTTAAACTGTGCTGTGTTGATCATTCAGGCACCACCCTTTCTCCCTGCCGCCCTCCCCCGCCCCCTACTCTGGGAGACCAAGGCTGAGGCTTCATTTCATAGTACACTGTAATGGTGAGTCAACGGTCAAATGCAGCCTGTTAAGTCTAAAGCAATTACCTCCTCCTGCAAATAAAGAAAAGCCCGTGTCTCCACCTCCGAGTAGAGGGCAGAATGAGCAGAAAGACTCTGAGAAGCATATGGCCAGCTTCAGCTTGCATCCTTGACATCACACCCGGCACCTGGGCAAAGGCCAATGCTTGGCACAGTACACCCGCTGCCATTTTTGTCCAAACACTCATCTATTTCGGGAGACTTCTACCTGCCCTTTCTGCTCGGCTATCCTGAGAATCCAAATTCTGGCATAATGAGTTCCTGCTGTGGAAAATCATGAGTTCTATTTACATTTTTCAAAATAATGTATTTAAATGGCATCCATGCTCAACCGTGGACTACTATCGAAAAATACTGAATAACCACCTTACTGCATGTATTCCCATTTCTCCGCTGCATCTAACTCACCAGCATTGTATCTGAACAAAGGCTTTTTCCCTTCTGATGTCTACATTTTCAATAATAGCTGATGCTCTGCAGTCTTAGAAACTGGATTTTTTTTTTTAATTAGTACTTTCTATGTACCCTCTCAACTGCCACGTCTAAATTATGCCTTTTTTTTTTTTTTTTTTTTTTTGAGACGGAGTCTTGCTCTGTAGTCAGGCTGGAGTGCAGTGGCACAATCTTGGCTCACTGCAACCTCCAGCCCCCAGGTTCAAGCAATTCTCCTGCCGCAGCCTCCCAAGTAGCTGGGACTACAGGCACGTGCCACCACACCCAGTTAATTTTTGTATTTTTAGTAGAGACGGGGTTTCACCATGTTGGCCAGCAAGGTCTCAGTCACGTAACCTCATGATCCACCCTCTTCGGCCTCCCAAAGTGCTGGGATTACAGGCATGAGCAAGTATACCTATTAATACTACCATTAAAGTGTTTAAGTCGGAAACATATCTCAATATCTCATGCCTAGCACACTTTCCAAATTATCAAGACTAGGAATCCTTCTGTTGACACTGGCAGGCAATCACTTCATATGAGAGCAACCCTAGTCCTCGGAGGCAAAATCCAGACCCCAAGGACTACTGAGGCTTTAAGTGATTTTAGCTAACTGAGCCTCTGTCTTCTCATCTATAAAATGGGGATATTCATCCCATGGGGCTGTTATAAGCATTACATGAGCTGATACAGAGACCCTGTCTGGAACTTAGTAGGTCTACAGAGGAAGGGGCAGAATTCAAAGCCAAGTCTTCTAACCACATTATATCACATCTCAAAGACGAGGAGAAATGAAACTTTGGAGGCTCGTGAAATCCAGTTTGAAGGATGAAGATTTGTTTCTGTATCTGCTAACAAACCCCCAGTGATTTCTGAGCACGTTATGGGCATGTCAAAGTGATTAATTAGGAATGAAACAGACAGACGAGTGAGTGGAAACCACAGTGATATATCAGAGGCTTTGAAATGATCTGTGACCATGAAGAAAGCCGGCAAGAAAGGCAAACCACCTAAGAACACACAATAGCACTGAAACTGTGACCACCAGCTGTAGGAAAACAGATATCTCCAGTGTTCCTAGGCATCCATAAGAATCACAGGGCCACGTGCGGTGGCTCACACCTGTAATCCCAGCACTTTGGGAGGCCAAGATGGGAGGATTGCTTGAGACTAGGAGTTTGAGACTAGCCATGGCAACATAGCAAGATCCTGTCTCTACAGAAAAAAAAGAAAAAAAATAGCCGGTCATGGTGGCCCACACCTATAGTCTCAGCTACTCTAGGGGATGAGGTGGGAGGATCACATGAGCCTGGGAGGTCGAGGCTGCAGTGAGCCAGGATCACACAATTACACTCTAGCCGGGGTGACAGAACAAGACCCTGTCTCAAGAAAAAAATGAAAGAAAAGAAAGAAAGAAAAAAAGAAAGAAAGAAAGAAAGAGAAAGAAAGAAAGAAAAGAGAAAAGAAAAGAAATATATAGAAAAATAATCATGTAGGGAGGTTTTTTTTTTAATTTTTAATTACAGATACTGGGTCTTACTGAAGACCTGTTGATTCAGCTTCTCCATATCTTGAGGCCTGAAATTTTTCTACGTCCAAGTTAGTGTGTGTGTGCAATTCAAATACAATGTCAGGTTTGGAAATCATTGATGGAGGGGCAAGATCCAAGGGCATATTATTCAAAAATATACACAAAAAAGACCTGCTGAAAATTGTGTGTATTCTGCCTATGTGAAAAGAAAATGTGGGAATGGATTTGCTTACTCCATTGCTCACTTGCAGTACTACTTCATCAAGTATCCCCCTAAAGAGAAATTTAATGAAATTATTCACAAATTCTAAGTAATTTTGTGGAGGTAGGAAGCATGGTATAGAAAACTACAAGCAGACATTTTGCACTCATGCTTGCATTTGGAATGCTCCAGATGTCTTCATTTAGATAGATCCACTGTAGCTAAAATTATATTCATGGAGGACAGTTATAGATATGGGATAAAACTAGGGCTTAAGATTTTTAAAGAACGTATAGGTCATCTTTCAACCCCTTTCATAATGCAAGAATAGGCTCTATAATATCCTAGACAGATGATCATATAGCTGAAATACCTTCAGTGGTAAGGAGCTTGTTATTAATGGGTAGTATCGATCAAAAAGGGGAATGTATTGTGCTCTCATACAATATGTACAGTACGTAGGGAAATGCACCAAGTTATGTAATATAAAATAATACATTAGAGGGTTAGAGGTTATAGGAATTGTAAAGACATAATCATGTGGTTAAATATGCTTGGAAATATTATATGTGTTATGCTTACAGAAATAAAAGGTAATAAATTAGCCAATTCTAGAGAGAGAAATCTTGGCCAGTAAACGATATAAAGACAGACAAGCTAAGGACAAGGAGGCTGTCAAGCATCTACATCTCGGTGACCACCTAATGGAATGAATCAAAGACCCAGTTGGAGTCCACCCAAGAGGAAACAAGACATCAGCTAAGGAGGGAATGTGCACTCTGTGCTCCTGGTTGCCCTGGTGACAAGACCCCACTCCTCATGCTAATGGCATTATAATGAATACAACCGCTTGAAAATAAAATAAATGGTAAGCTTGATAATAGAGTAAACGATCGTCTTGAAAGCTGCAGTGTGGAGAGGACCCAGGATGGAGTTTTGGTGGTGGGTGTTAAGAGAACAATATAATCAGTGAGGAAGGTATTAGGGGAAAAATATAAGGGTGTGTGTGTGTGTGTATGTGTGTCAGAGAAAGAGAACAGATGCTAATGATGGATAACGCTTAAGACAAGTAATATGTCTGCCATTGCTCTTCCTGACATGCTCCAGACTGGAAAACCTAAATTAAGTGTTAATCAACCCATATTGATTTCCCTGTTCCCCTCATCATGAGGAAGGTAGCCTGGGAGACTCAAATGAAACTCAATGTCTTAGCAAGTTGGCATATCATGTGGTGATCATGGCAGCCTCTGCCTTGATAGTTTTCTTTCTCTCTTGCTGCTCCACAGTGATCAGGCTCATCAAGATGATAAAGGATGCTGGGATGGTTAGCATATGTGTTAACTAGTCTAGGTGGTGGTGCCCCATTGTTTGCTCAAACATTCATCTAGATGTTTCTGTGAAAGTATTTTACAGATGTGAATGACATCTATCATCACAGCTGACTGTACGTCAGGGATTACCTTGAAAAATATGGGTGGGCTTCACTGAATCCATTGAAGTTCTTCAGAGCAAACATGGCTTTTCTGGAGAAGAAAGAATTGTGCCTTCAGACTGTAACACAGAAATTCTGCCTGAGTTTCCAGCCAGCTGGCCTACAGATTTCAGACTCAAGACTACAACATCAACTCTCATCTGAATTTCCAGCCTGCTAATCTGCTCTTCAAATTTCATATTTGCCAATCCCCACAAGCACAAGCATATAAGACAATTCCTAAAAGCAAGTATCTCCACACACTTATAGTCAAAGAGATAGATGTCTTGAGATATTGATATAAATGTAAATATACATAGATACAAATATATATACATACATATATATGTATATATAGCCATATGTATACATATATAACACATACATATACACATATCTATATAGATATGTATGTTATATATACATATATAGATACAAATATATAATTTGATATTATTATTTATGAGAAATTTGTATGTGGTTGCTGAACCTCGTTCTTGGAGCACAGCTTCTAAAACCATTGGGATCTCCAAAGTGATAAGGGTATCTTTTGTATGTTAATGAGATGACTGATGGCTGGGACCCTTGGATAGCCTCGGGATGGGGGATGGTTGCCAGGGGGACCTACCTTGTAGTGAGAGGGTAGGAATTTTCTGTCCTACCTCTTGACTTCTTGAGAGGGCAGGGGGGCTAAAGATGGAGTTGATCACCAATGGCCAATGATGGAATCAATCAAACCTATTTAATGAAGCCTCCATAAAAACCTGAAAGGAAAGTTCAGAGAGCTTCTTAACTAGTGAGGATACCTAGAAGGTGATGCACCCAGAGACGGCAAGGAAGCTCTGCACACCTATCCACATGCCCAGCCCCATGCATCTCATTTGGCTGTCCATCTCTATCCATTGTAATATCCTTTATAATAAACCAGTAAACGCTAGTCAGTGTTTTCCTGAGTTCTATAAGCCACTTGAGCAACTTAAACCCAAGGAAGGGACATGGGAATCCTAACTTACAACCAGTCCTTCAGAAGCACAGGTCACAACCCGGGGCTTACAAATGGCGTCCAAAGTGGGGGCAGTCTTGGGGTCCGAATCCTTAATCTGTGGGATCTGATGCTATCTCCAGGTAGATAATGTCAGAATGGCACTGAATTATAGGACACCCCATTGGTATCTGCTGGAGAACTGGTTGTTGATGGGGAAAACCCCGCATATCTGGTCACAGAAGTATTCTGTGCTGTATGAGTGTGAGTGTAAAGTGAAAAAACTGTTTTTTTCTATGTATGATAGTATATCTCAAATCTATGTACATAGATGTATCCATAGAGATTTATTTATATTGTTAAGAATAAATTTCCGAAAATAATTTCCATTTTCTATACTTAATTTTATTATAGTAAATATAGCATATATACTATAGTGTATCATATAATCATATAATTTAATAATTACATTATACATTTTCAGATATTTGTAACAATATACTATTACCATTATATGTTATACAATGAAAATAGATGTATACATATATACTATAGATATATAACAAAACATTACATAGACATATAATGAAAATTATCTATTTTCAGATATTTATTCTTTGAGACTTGAAATCTGACCATGTGTCACTTACACCCATTGGTTGTAGTTGTATCTTCTGAAGTGATGAACATGCTTATTATAGCCTAGTTATTTGGGCATATATGTTTGGTAACTTGGCATACTAGTTTCTTGATCTATTAATCAACTGCTATAGTGGGTCCCTGTCTTTCTCATAGAATCCTCCCCTATATCTGCTGCCAGGTGGGTTAGTAACCATGACCCTCCCCCTCTGGTCCAGCGGATTGGACTAGGGTTGACTTCTGAAAAGACCTGGGCCAATGAGGTTCTGTCTTCATTAACTACAAATGAATACACGGATTGTAATCAGTGTGGTGGGCAGGGCTGGACCAACCAGGTTCTGTCATAAGTAACTGCAAATTAATGCATGGACTGTAATCAGTGTGGTGGGCAGGGCTGGACCAACCAGGTTCTGTCTTCAGTAACTGTAAATGAATGCATGGATTGTAATCAGTGCAGTAGGCAGGGCTGGGTTCAGGGCAGCCCCATGTGTCCATGTGCCATATGTGTGAAAGAAATCTACAGAGAGAAGAGGAAGGTAATGGCACAGACAGAAGGAGACACCAACTCCAGGCAGCCCTGGAAAGACAGTGTAATCTCTGCTCCTATAGATGTTCCCTTCCTGGTTTCAGTTCTTCTGGAGTAACTGTGTGAACTTTCTCCCCTTGGGTTCTATGACTGAACTCTCTACCCTTGAATCCTGGGAAACAGCTCTGAGTCTTTCTAGGATATTTTCTTGTCTTAAGGTAGTAAGAGTGGTTTGAAGTTACTTGCAGCCAAATGATTCTGTGTTGCTTAGCAACTCATCCATGTGGAGAACTCCTGTTTACAACACCATAGGCAAAGCATGAAGCAAGCATCAAAGTATATGGAACTGCTAACTTAGAGGTCGAACCTGAAAATACACTCTGTGAAAGGTCAACCAAAAGCATGACAAAAATTACAGCTAACCCTTCTAGAACATTTACTATGTGATAGGCATTGCTCTAAGTGTTTTATATCTATTAACTCATTTAATTCTCACTGTGAGACTAGGCAGGATCTGCTATTATTATCACCATTTTACAGATGAACAAATGGTACAAATCCTCTGAGCCAAATTGTGGCTAAGAAGAGGAGAATTTGAGAGCGAAAACTCAGTATGTTGTAGCAACAAACTTATTCCTTCCAATTAGTAAGCAAGATGTTTCTCCATTCTTGTTATATGTAAAAAAAAAAAAAACAAAAAAAAAAAACCCTAATCCTAATTTTAGGGCCAAATGATTCCAGTTACCTATTTTTTTAAACAGTGTATCCTATATTTGTTTCCAAGACAACAAATAGAGTGGGAAAGAACAGCATCCAATCATTTGTGTCGGAAAGTTGGAGAACCCTCCCCACTTCCTGAGCCAGAATGTCCTTCATCTGTAAACATAGGGGGATGTTGTTATAATTTTATACTTGCTGCATAACAAATGATCCTTTATTCTCTCATCAAGTCATTATGGGTCTCAGGATACATTTTCTATTCCTGGAATCATGGCTAAATGCTCTTTAAGTGGTGAAAAGTGATCTCTGAGTGGGCTTAAGTTGTGAAATGTACATTATCTGAATGGTGAATTTGGCTGAAATAGATAAACAGATGGTAGAGGCCCTGTTTCAGCTTCTAAAAGTAAAACAAAGTAGATAGAAGAAGGAAGAAACATAAGACCTAAAACTGAGAGATGCTCAGTTTGAATAACCTCAAGTGTCAAAAATATATTTACTCAGAGAACCCATTTAAACACATACATTCCTCCCTACAGATGAAAATGAACTTTGAATAGTTCTCTTTAAAACACTAATTTTCACTTAAAAATACATTTAAATATATAGAGTAAATAGAATGTTAAAGTGAAACAAAATATGAGATATATGTTATATGTAATTTCTTTAGTATAAATTATTATATAAATGTTTATATTGCATGCAATAATATTAAAGAGATTTTGATTAGGTCATCTCTACATAAATCACCCTATCCTAGTCTCTTGCACAAGAGATACCATGCACTCCTGTTCAGTTCTTCAGGTTTAATTTATTTTTATAAGGGCCACTGCTTAGGGAAGAAATCAGAATTGCTCACCTTTTGTTTTGATCTTCCTTCAGAGCCACCTTCATTTCCAAAAGACATCTCGAATTCAAGAGAAAATTAAAACCTTTACTCCAAGTCCAGAAGAATTATTCACCTCTTCTACCTTCCCTTCTGTCAAACCTAACCCTATATATGCAAATTATGACTGTCACAGGAAGAATACGAAAAGAGAAAGCAGTCTATTAATAGTAGTGCATGTGGTGGTGTTTGCTTTTGCAAAGATGTGGCATTCTTTCGCATTCAGTTTTCTTGGTTATCCAGCTACAGAGTCTGAGTTAGTTGTTCCAGATTCACAGATAAGAAAGCTAGAGCAAAGCAACTACTCAAAACGGTGCTGTTTTAATTACTTTATACATCATAGCTGGATGGATGGGTGGATGGATGGATGGATGGATGGATGGATGGATGGACGGATGGATAAATAAATGAGTGGGTAAGTGGGTGGGTGGATGGGTAAATAATTAGTGGGTGGGTGGGAGAATGGATGGATGAGTGGATGGATTGGTGGATGGGTGGGTGGATGGATGGGTGGATGGGTGGGTGAATGGATGGATAAGTGAATGGACGGGTGGATGGATTGGTGGATGGTGGGTGGATGGGTGGGTAGATAGATGGATGAATACATGCATGGTGGATGGATGGATGAATAAACAACTATATAAGACGGATCTTGGTATTTTCTGGAAATGCTTTGATGTCATCGAGAATGTTATAACTTTTTATAAAGATGTATCTTTAAAGATCTAAACTAGCATAAACAATGACACAGTCTAAGAGATGGTTCTAGGCCAGTGCAAGAAGTTAGCAAAGGTTGGATCTTTAACACATTCAGATTTAAGGAGAGGGGAAAAGGAAAGCGAGGAAGGAGAGGAGGGAGGAAGGTAGGGAAAGAAGGAGGAAAGGAAGGCTAGAAAGAGAATAGGGGCAGGGACTAATGAAAACCAATAAACACTCATATTTCTGATAGGAAATGACTTGATGAGAATTTCTGTGATGAAGAAGCATGTTACTTGCATTTCTCCATTCCACCCCCGACCCCATCAAGTCCTCAAAAACTCTACTTCAAATAAAAACCCTTTTCACAAGCCTTCCCGTGTGTCTGCATTTGCTCCTTTGGCACTGCCTCCTTTGAACTCTGCCATCCTTTCAAGTGTGAAGAACCCGGGTCAGGCCTTTGTCTGAAGTGCAGCCTTCAGGCTTTCTTTCTCTCTGAAGATTTCCCCTCATCTTTGACCTCACCATCAGCAAGATATCTTGTCCTGAATCTGGAATTCACTTGAGCGGTTGCCTACTTCTGGTAACCTGAACAAAGTTACGTTTGCCTCAAAAAAAAAAAAAAAAAAAAAAAAAACCATAGCAAACCCTCATAAAATTTCAACAGTGCCAGGGGAGGGGGCTTGGCAAAATGAGAAAATTACAAGAAACTTCCCCTCCATTATCCCAGGAAATAATCCTTGCACTCCAAGGACACCAACATCTTCAAGCATTCTAAACTCTCATCTCTCCCAAAATCTCGAAGTCATTACATTAGAGAAACAATATACATCCTTAAACGCCTGGCGGCATTCTTGGCTCAGTGCCTTTGGTCTTTTTTTTCTTTTTCCCTTTTGGTCTGTCCCCATTTGTTGGCAGAGACCAAGCCTTTCTTGTTTCAACATCGTATTCCCAAAGCCTAACCCAGGCCTGTCACTTTGGGAAGCCCTCAATAAATATTGGTTGAATAAATGAATGAATGAGGCACAGGCAGTGGGGAGAAGAATGCATCTTATTAAATTTAGTTTGATATTAGAATAGGATTAGAAAAATCCTTTGGGGTTTGGAACTTATTAATAAACAGTTGCATGATATTAAACTATAAAGACAGAGAAAAAAAACCCAGCTCATTATTCTGATATTTCCTCCACAACATAAAGCCAATGAATGAGCTGCATTTAGAGGAGGCAGACAATATATTTAAGCACTGTAAATATCAACATTAGTACTCAGCCTCCATGCAATCTAATTTACTCTCTAACACAATCCATCATAACTGAAGTATGTTTTTGCTTATAGGGATCATAAAAACCCACTTGATTTATTGCAATGTTTCCCCCCTCCTGTGTTCTCCAGGAAATTTCAGCCATACATGGATCTCTTTCTTTGGGGAAAAAGAGACTCTTGTCACCAGGGCATTCACAAACACAAACTCACTTTTCACTCTAGAGGAAAGGTATCATAAAAAGGGAGTTTAATCAATTGCCACATCAGGACTTTGGTTATTAATCTGCACTCCGTCTTTGTTCTTTCTGTATGCAGCTCACTTCCAGAGTAAAAAAACAAACAAACAAAAAAAATTCTTAATTCTTCATCACATGTCCAGTCAACCAGTGTCTCAAATATATATCACTGTTGATCCATATTAACACTCAAAAGGGAGTGTGATTTCATAATGTGCCTCTCCTAGATAATTTTATTTAGATTTTCATAACACTTATCGCAACATAGAACTGTAAACTTTGTCTCTAAAGGAGCATCTTCATTGATTTGGTCAGTGACTGCGCCAGTCTCCTCTCCTGGTAATAGCTATAGACCCACCAGGAATTAGGGAGTAAGCAGAGTGAAATAAAAAAGGAATGAGGCCAGGCAATTACATGCATAAATAAATTAAAAGATTTTTATTTTCCCTTGCTTGAGATATACGAATGTGACCTTGATAAAGATCCAGTATTCAAATACAAATGGGTAAAAGAGAAAGAGAAAGAGAAAGGGGTGGGGGAACAAAGAGAGGAGACAGAAGGACAGAGTGAGGAAAAGAGAAAGGAAAACAGGTATTACATTTTTCGGTTCATTCAAACTCATTAGAATCTTTTGCTTACCAGATTCCAAAACTTCACTTGAAAGACAATATCATTGATAGATAAATGTCAAATTTCCTTGCTTTATCCCTACACTCCCCTACATTCACTTTGTCCATAATATGCACACCCTCAGGTGAGACCACAGTGTAAGGAGTTTAGAGACACTGACAAACACCTTGGGGAGCTGACACAGAAATGACAAGCAGCAATGGACAGGTATTTTCCTGCAGTTTATACTGGCATCACTTAGATTTGTTTAGCTCCACCCAAACTACCCGCTTTGCCCCTCTATCCCACCCCAAGAACCCTCATTGAGTGCAAAGAAATGAAACAAATTCTATCACATAGTAGACAGAGGAAACATTTTCAAAATTAGGAGATATTTCATATATTAGGAAAGAAATAACCTAAGTGCTCATCAAGAGGGGATTAGTAAAATCAAACATCCAGTAAAATGCTCAAGGTGACTGTAACCATGGGATTCTGAGGAATTTGCATCCTTGTACTTTTCTGTGTTTGCCAAGTGTTCTATAATAAACTAAAATTAGATTTATTTTACTGTGCTCATCTTACTTGGTCATTCCCTCATTCTAGCTTTGTGCTGGGTGATCGCTCCTTCTGGAGTCTTCACACTTCCTTATCACAATCATTTCACTTTTTTTTGTCTCCCTTCTCAGACTGCAAACTTCCATGAGAGTAGGAACTGTGCCTGTCCAATCCGTCGTCTTTTTTTTTTTTTTTTTTTTTTTTTTTGAGACGGAGTCTCACTCTGTTGCCCAAGCTGGAGTGCAGTGGTGCAATCTTGGCTCACTGCAACCTATGCCTCCCGGATTCATGCCATTCTCCTGCCTCAGCCTCCCGAGTAGCTGGGATTACAGGCACACACCACCACACCTGGCTAATTTTTGTATTTTTAGTAGAGACGGGGTCTCACCATGTTGGCCAGGCTGGTCTAGAACTCCTAACCTCAAGTGATCTTCCCTCCTCAGCCTCCCAAAGTGCTGGGATTACAGGCATGAGCCACTGTGCCCAGCAAAGCCTGTTCACTTCTGTATCTCCAAATCCTTGCATGTCATAATCACTTGACACAAGTGCATTGAAAGTAGAACAGATCACTTATTTAATGAGAAAGATAATAAGTGCTTCTTAATAATTCTGTTGGATAGCAGAAAGCCTTTACTCATACTGAAATACTATAAATGACCTGTAAGATAAGTTTTGCATTCCAAAAAAGATGCCACAAGAAACACTCTATCCTCAAATGAAGTCCCCTGCAAAGGAACAGCCTCACATGACACTATTCTGCATTGGACACCTGTCAATATTTACTAAAAATTAAATCGAGACAATCGTGGCCAATATGGTGAAACCCCGTCTCTATTAAAAATACAAAAAATTAGCCGAGCATAGTGGCGCACACCTGTAGTCCCAGCTACTTGGGAGGCTGAGGCAGGAGAATCACTGGAACCCAAAAGGCAGAGGTTGCAGTGAACCAAGATTGTGTCACTGCACTCCAGCCCAGGCAACAGAGTGAGACTCTGTCTCAAAAATAATTATAATAAAAAAATAAATAGTAGCCAATATAGCATAACATCCACCGATGAATCTTATGTGAAGATGTGTGCAAGTCTGTGAGTTTCCCTTCAACAGCATACAGAAACACAAAATTTGAAGAAGAATTTTCATTGCAGTGACTTATTCTAAACCAACGACAACAAGAACAAACTTCTGATGTTTTTCTCCAGTTTGCACCTCCATAGACCCAATATGAATCATGGTCAGGGTGTCAACCCAGTGTTTATCTTTCAGGAGACAGATCTCAGCTGAGACTTAATTTGACCTGAAATACTTTGCTTTTACTCTCAAAGCCGGAGTTAGTCTGTCAAGTGGGAAAGACAGGAAACCTGACACTAGGGATCTTAGGGGATTCAACAAAATGTGTTTAAATCAATGGTTGATACTTAATAAAACCTCGAAACATACCACCCACTACTGTAATTACATAATTAGAATATTACTCATATATTATTTATGTTGAAATACTATTTACATAAATTGATATATTATCCATAATTATTACAATTCTTCCCTGCCTCCCCAAACACTTTATATTGTGTTTCCTAATAAGCAGATCAGGATGAAACAAAATATGAAACACAAATTTACCCTAATAGGAAAGATACTAAAACTTTAGCTTCCTCCACTGCTTCAAACTGACAGTTTCCTCAATTACAGCCATCACTCAAGGGGTGTCATTTATTTATTTCTTTTAATTTAATTTCTTTTCTCTTTTTTGAGACAGGGTCTCATTCTGTTGCCCAGGCTGGAGTACAGTGGCACCATCACTGCAACCTCAACCTCCTGGGCTCAAGCGATCCTCCCACCTCAGCCTCCTGCATAGCTGGAACTACAGGTACATGCCACCATGCTTAATTTTTGGGCGATTTTTGCAGAGACAGGGTTTCACCATGTTGCCCAGGCTGGTCTTGAACTCCTGTACCCAAGCGATCCTCCCGCCTCAGCCTCGAAAAGTGCTGGAATTACAGGCATGAGGCAGGCTACTGTGCCCAGCCTAAGGGGTGCCATTTAGACTGTACAAGTGAGGCACAGACTAAGGCACTGGAAACTCCATATAAGACCGGAAGATCTCGTATATACATAGGGAAAGATTACAAGCAAAATAATGTTTTATTTATTTAACTTTACCTGGGATAGTGGTGATTATGACTACTTATGCAACACAATATTTTTCCCCATTAGATAAAACTGTGACTAATAGTCTTGTTTCCTAAAACTTGTTATATTACATGGGAATTTTCTTGATTTGACTCACTAATATTCAACTAAATGATTTTCTTTGTTTACATTCATCCACTGCAGTGACAGCTGCCTCTTACTTCTATACTTACCTTATTACTCTTTCTCCCACTAGAACAATCCCCTTTCTCCTCTCTGTCCAATACAATCCGTTCTTCAGGGCCAGACACTCACTAACAGTGAGTGAAAGCACTAACTTGCTTCTTTCTGCTTCATCAAGCTCTCTGTGTACTTCCTGCTCTGAGACACTCTTTGGCACCAGACAATATTATTCTATTATTTATTGTTTCCAGGTAAGACGCAAGATTCGGGGCAGGAGTTACGTCAGGAGCCCTCGGATAATTTCTGCTACATCCATGGCACAAAAATTTGCAAATAATAGCGGAGGCCGCACTGTGTGTAAGGTACCGCTCAGCCCCAAGGGTTAAAAGGAAGAATTGCTAAGATGAGACCCTGCCCCTGAAAAATTTCCCAATTTAAAGAAAATGCAAGATCCAGGTACAATTACTGAGATGTGGTGATTTTAATAGAGATGTAAAGAAATGGTACCGTTGCAAACATTATTACTGCTAACAACAATAAGATGATGAACTAATATTTATGGAGAGCTCACAAAGAGCCCAACCCCATTTCTAAGGATTTTACTTGAGTGATCTCATCTAATGCCTGCACAAGCCCAGGCTATAGGCATTATTATTATTATTATTAGAGACGGAGTCTCGCTCTGTCGCCCAGGCTGGAATGCAGTACGCGATCTCGGCTAACTGCAAGCTCCGCCTTCCAGGTTCACGCCATTCTCCTGCCTCAGCCTCCCGAGTAGCTAGGACTATAGGCACCCACCACCACGCCTGGCTAATTTTTTGTATTTTTAGTAGAGACAGGGTTTCACCATGTTACCCAGGATGGTCTCGATCTCCTGACCTCGTGATCCGCCCGCCTCGGCCTCCCAGAGTGCTGGGAGTACAAGTGTGAGCCACCACGCCTGGCCTAGGCATTATTATAATTATGTTCCCCACTTTACAGATTCGGATACCAAGGCATATAGAGGTTGACTAAACAAAGTGTGCGTTAAAGGAACGAAATTAAGGGAATAAGCAGTTCTGGCCAAAAGAAGGTCAATGGAAGTCATCACAGAAAAGAATAATCTGAAGAGAGCGTTGGCATAAATTTGTGTGTGACCTTGGGCAGAATGGGAGAAGAGGAACACAGATACATCAGGCATGGGAGCAGCAGGAACAAAGTAAGGAGAGTTATGGATAAATCCATACTATAAAGGAAATGGAAGGAAGAAGCAGGTTATGGGACTGGAAACGGAGGGACACCAAGAACCGGAGCAGCGTGGAATTGTTCTCTAGGGAGCAGAAAGCCACAGAACGTTTCTGAGCAAGTGGATGGCAGGGCCAGTTTTTGTTTAATTTTGCTTTCCTGTTCTGTTTTGTTTTTCATAAAACAGTCTTGTTTGGCATGATGGGGACTGGACTAGAGAGAGCCAGACTAGAAGTCCATTTTATTAGGCGTCAAACTTGTCGGTCCAGGTGAGGGAGTGTAGGGCTCTGACCCTGGCAGTGGAACTGGAAAGAAAAATGAAAGGATGGATTGGAAGGAAGAAAGATAAATAAAAGAAAACTCGCTGGTTTGGTATGGTGGCTCATGCCTGTAATCCCAGCAGTTTGGGAGGCCGGGGTGGGTGGATCACCTGAGGTCACGAGTTCAAGATCAGCCTGACTAATGTGATGAAACCCTGTCTCTACTAAAGATACAAAAATTAGCTGGGCATAGTGGCAGGCGCCTGTAATCCCAGCTACTTGGGAGGCTGAGGCAGGAACATCGCTTGAACCTGAGAGGCGGAGGTTGCCATGAGCCAAGATTGTGCCATTGCATCCCAGCAGTCTGGGCGACAGACAGAGAGAGACTCAGCACTTTGGGAGGCCTAGATCACTTGAGGTCAGGAGTTCAAGAGCAGCCTGGCCAACATGGCAAAACCCCGCCTCTACTAAAAAATACAAAAATTACCCGGGTGTGGTGGCAGGTGCCTGTAATTCCAGCTACTTATAAGGCGGAGGCATGAGAATGGCTTGAACCCAGGAGGCAGAGGTTGCAGTAAGCCAATATCATGCTGCTGCACTCTAGACTGGTCAACAGAGCAAGACTCTGTCTCAAGAAAAAGGAGAGAAAGAAAACTCTAAACTCTCTTGCCTGAATACCAGGATGGATGGAGAGGCTGATGATCAAGATGATGGTAACTGGAGGAGGTGCTTTTTGGGGGAAAAGATGATAAGATTCTTTTAAGATTCATGGAACACCTCTAGTACCCAGGTTATGATCCTGAAATACCCTTAGGAACTATTGGGTTAGTGCGAAAGTAATTGCAGTTTTGTCATTACTTTTAATGGGAAAAAACTGCAATTACTTTTACACCAACCTAACAGATCTCCTTGGGGAAATGGATTATTTCAGGTGTGGGGTAGCAAATGTACAAGATGAATCTAGAATATGAAGTCATACTAGATAGTAAGAAAGCCACCAAAGGCAAGCAGAGTCATGTCAAAATGACTTCTGCAGAAACTTGAGGAAGCTCTCACTGGTTGATGATTGAATAATCTGAGCATGAACAAAGATAATAACTTCCATCCCTGCATTTGTAGTAAAACCAAAAATTCCACTCACTAGAGTATGCAGATAAACAAGCTCATATATTTGAAATCACAAAGGGAAATCAAGCATTTTTCCTGTATTTCCTGTATAAACTATACCCCCTGACTATCTTAATAGTAGACTGGGAAATTTCTCTTTAAGAAGTATTCCAGTAACTCCATGAAGATGGAAGGGTAAAATTGCAGTGTCACCAACTTGAAACCCCTGAAAAATGCATTGAGCATCCACGGTCAATGGATGCTTCATCAAATGTGGAATAAAGCTAATAATACCTAGCCCATGGAGATTAAATAGCACCACATAAAGGGAGACAATCTGATATAATGTACCTCTTCTTGGAAGAAGAAATGACCAAAGAAATGGAACTTGCATCTCACCTAGACTAATTTAAAAGAATACAAAGGACACAGGAACATGTGAAATGACAGCACAGGGATGCAATCAGCAAACACCAGACTGTGAGAAATACTGCAGGACAAACAATCTGTTTTCTTCAACAAGGTCAACAATCACCACAAAGAAAAATGTTAAACAAGCAAACAAAAATATGGGAGAAAGACTGATTAAAAGATGCTTAATACAGGCTGGGCATGGTGGCTCACACCTGTAATCCTAGCACTTTGAAAGGCCAAGGTGGGTGGACCACTTGAGGTCAGGAGTTCGAAACCAGCCTGGCCATTGTGGTGAAACCCCATCTCTACTGAAAAGTACAAAAATTAGTCAGGCATGGTGGCACACACCTGCAGTCCCAGCTACTCAGGAAGCTGAGGGAGGAGAATTGCTTGAATCCAGGAGTCAGAGGTTGTCATGAGCCTTCGAGATCATGCTGCTGTACTCCAGCCTGAATGACAGAGCAAGACTTCCTCTCTCAAAAAAAAAAAAAAAGAAAGAAAGCTTAAAACAGAGTAAAATGACCTTTTAACGATGTATCAATCAATCACAGTGTACTGCCTTTATTTGGATCCTGTTTCAAATAAACAAACTATCATAAAATCAATCACAGCAAGTGTACCACTGGGAGGGGTGTTCCTAAAGCAGGAAGCTATGCAAATGTGGAGCAAGGGGAAATGCAAATTCTTGGTGCCTTCTGCTCAATTTTGCTGCGAACCTAAAACTGCTCTAAAAAAATAAAGACTATTTTTAGAATCGGAAATAAGAAAACAATGACATTTTTGAAAAAATTGGAAAATTAAACCATTATTTAATAGTGGTGAGATTCATAACATCACTGTTCATTGTTAGTAGATATTACAGGTATGTTAGGAAAAAAAACTTCTTATCCTTTAGAGATGCAACCTGAAATATTTAAGAAAACAATGATATGATGCCTGATATTTGCTTAAGACTAGTAGCATGAGATTAGAGAGGGAGAGTGGCCAGGGAATATTTAAAGTAAGATTAGCAATACCTTGATAATTACTGAATCTGGGTGATTCAAAGAAGGTGATTCTTCAGGCTATTCTCTCTGCTTTTATATATGCTTTAAGTTTTATTTAATAAATAATTTTTTTTTTAAAGGAGACTGAGGTGGGTGGGTCACCCGAGGTCAGGAGTTTGAGACCAGCCTGACCAACATGGTGAAACCCCATCTCTAATAAAACTACAAAACTTAGCCGGGCGTGGTGGTGGGCACCTGTAATTCCAGCTACTTGGGAGTCTGAGGCAGGAGAATCACTTGAACCCAGGAAGCCGAGGTTGCAGTGAGCCGAGATCATGCCATTGTAGTCCAGCCTGGGCAACACAGTGAGACTCTGTCTCAAAAAAAAAAAAAAGTTGTTAGAAGATGTAAGGGGTTGATCGTCAAAATGGTACAAGGATAATCATCAAAATGATGATCAAGTCTCCAACAGCTTGACATTGCTCCTTCCAAGGGAAGCCCCAGTCTGAGTTATGCTATAGCTAGAACTCAGCATCTAAAAAGGACAGAAACCCACTTTAGCCAAGATAACCACTTATATTCCATGCCCTTATGAAACCATCGCCACCTGTGTCATAAAAAGAATAATGGTATGTCTTTAAAGTACATGAATTAATTACCAGTAGGAATGAATGAAAACCGTACCTACCTCTTATAGGTTTTAATACCCAAAAGCTGTTGCAACTACCCTTCTCAACTTTGGAAAGGTCACTCGTATATAATGAATGATAAGGGCCACTGAAGGTCACAGTATATTAAAAGCGAGCTGAATTTTAAGGGTTTGCTGCCAATAAAATTTTCTGCAGGGAATTTATTAAGCCCAAGCAAGGTTACAGAGTTATTTGTGGTGTTTTAATGCTACCTTTATTAATAATAACCTTTCCACGATGCATCATTTGAGAAGGCACATACTTTAATCCAGAAATGTGTGTCCAGTATTATTACCGGGAACATTAAATAATGAAGTTTCAGGGGCAGAACAGGAGAAATCACAATTTGGAAGGTTTCTGGTATCCAACCTTTATGAGAGATTCTTAAAGTAAAAATAAACATCCCAGACTATAGATAATGCAGAAGCACTGATAATTGGAAAGAAATCTGACTAGAATACTAGTTGAAGGGCATGTGTAATAGACAAAGGTCCGAACTCAAATCCTATCACTCAGGCAAGCTGAACTGCCTGACCCTGGCCAAGGATCCTTCCTGAGTCAGCTTCAACAAATGTACAATGAGGATCACAATACCTACCCCATGGAGCTGTTATATAGATTAAATCAAATCACATATGGCAACTTTACCGTAAAATGCTGGACACATATTAAACATAACACAAATGCCTGTATTTATTTTAAATTAAAACCATTTGAGATCCTGGCCTTTGTTCCCATGAGGCATTTCCTTCTCTCTTTTTAATAAGTGAGTATTTCCTTGATCACGCAGCAAAATGTGCCTCCAACATGCAGACATGTCACTGCCTGCATTCCAATCCTAGAGTCCAAGTTTTACGGTCTGTGAAACCATATGAAAATCACTTTATCTCTCTAAACACTTATTTTTTTCATGCATAAAATAGGCACAGCCATGGTATACCCTCCATGCTGCTCTGATTGGTGTGGAACTAGTCAATGAGTGAAAAACCTTTAAAACAAGTCTGAACGTAGTAAGTATTCAATACAGGAAGAGTGGCTATGCCACTGTCATGGTAGCTACATCAGCGTCCCCTGCTCTCCATCAGGGTGATTTCACTCACTCTGAACCATTCCATTTGGGGATGAAATAATCTGCTCTGTGAGCAAGTCATCCCTCACCCCCTGCTTCCTTTTCTTCTCTGTATTGTTGTCCATTCCCTGCTGGCTCTGCCCTTGCTGCAGATGGAAGACAGCCAGGCATTGCATGCTCATCACCCAAAATCCTGGAGTTTTCTAAAGCTTTGGTCACGTGGCATCTGTCCTCTTTCCTCGGGAACACAATTCAAAGGGATGAGCTTTTCAGAGAAATCTCATCTTTCATCTTCTACCAAGAACAACCACAGGGAAAGGATCGCTCTAAAAGCCAAATCACCTTCCTCATGCATGGTATCCTGCCTAGGAATCAGACTTGGGGAAGGGGGAGACGGTCATCCTAATTCTGACTATTTGTGTGGGGTTGGCTAACATAACCTCATGGGCTGGCAGGAGGAAACACACACACATACACACACACTGACATCATCATGTGTTTACAAAGAACATTAGGATGTCAGGTACTGGTTTAATTTGTTTTGTAGTCCATTTTTCCCTGCCCCTCAAGGCTCATTAGCCAACTAATCATTCCATATGACAATGCGCCCTCTGTGTTTCTTCCTTGGGTCCGAGAATATATCTTCAGCTCCATGGCAGCAGCAGGCGTCCTTCATCAGCAACCTTGCCTGGCTTTGCTGAAAGGACACCAACTCTAAACGTGTCTTTCTTCCCCAACATCCCTTAACTCCGTTACCATATACTTAGACATCTGGCCAAGGAACTAACAAGCTTATTTCCCCACCCTCCATAACCACCCAGTGTAATATCTGTTTCCTCACAATGTGTCCCTCTGGGAGAGACATCGACATAAAGCCGGCGTCATTTCAAATCACATTGACTTTGGCCAGATGTTCCATGTCTGGGAAATAATGTTAACTGAAAGTTTACATACTAATTATTATTGAAATCTCTGCAAAGGTTACCTTGAGTCTAAGATCTGAGAATCCAAAGCCAAGATGCATCTCAAGAAGGATCCAAAGTTGCCTCCCTAACCTTGGGCCAATTTTTCTTCAAAACCCCAATATTCCCTTGGTATCTACTTCTCTGTGTCCTTGAGAACTCATTTAATATGGTAATGTTGAATATAGGAATCGCCCCTCAAATCCTACTTTTAGGAATTCTTCCCTAAGCCCTAGACTTGAGTATACACTATATTCTTAAATCTGCACTTGAAAGTTTAACAGGCATCTCAAACTTGTCTAAAATGGAGCCCTGGGGTCTTGTCAAACCCTACAAATTAGATCTTCAGCTATCCTCCCCATATGAGTAAATCATTACTATTTCTTCATTTGCTAGAATTCACTCATGCTTCCTCCCTTTTCCTCATCCCCCCTATCTGTCAGTGTTATCACAAAAATTATATCCATTCCACTGCCACTTTTCTGGGACCAGGCATCATCATCATTCAGTTAGGTTACTCTGTGAGTTTACTAACCAGTTTCCCTGTGTCCACTTTTGACATCTTCATCTCTAATATGTCTGCCACATAGCAGCCAAAGTAATCATTTTAACACATAAATCAGAATGTTCCTCTTCCTTGTGTAAAACCATCAGACGGCTTCCTATGGTGCTTAGAAAAGCACTCAAAGTCCTTATCCTCTGCATAAGATGTTCCCTTCCTACCTCTCCACACAACTCATCTCCTCACTCATGACACCAAGGCTACACTGATCCCTTCTCTGTTCCCCAACAAATCAATCTTTTTCCTACTTCAGGGCCTTTGCCCTGCTTTTCTGTTTTCCTGGAATGGTCCTTCCCTGGGGTTTTGTGTATGTGTGCATGTCTTAGCTAAAACATAATTTCTTCCAAGAAACTTCCGTTGGCCACTCCATTGACATAGCAAATTAAACTCTGTAGCCATACCTTCCACCTAAGGAAACACAGTGTACTTGATTTCATTCATGGTATATATCACCATCACTATGGCTCTTGTTGACTCATATTTATTTAGTTGAGTTAATCTATTTCTACACCATTCACTGGAATACCCAAGGTCAAGAACCTCATTCATCTTTGTCATTGATTTATTCTCAGCACTGAAAAGATGCCTGGTGTCTGACAGGTATTCAATATATATTCACTGAGTGAATGAATGAACAAATGAATGAACGACTGCATGAATGAATAAACAGACTCATCATTAATGTGGCAATGATGGCATATGAAGAGGTCTGGCTCTGTTTTGCTACTCAAGACCCCACTGAGTCAGTAATTCGATCATCCAAATTAGACTACAAATTTCCTACTTCCTAGGGAACTCTCAACACTCGGAGCCATGATTCAAATCACCAAACACCCAAGCATTAACATTCACCCATCCTGAAAAGCTATCTGTAGCCACCCAAATGTTCTATCTCCTTACTACTCAATGTGTGTTCCACAGGTCAGCAGCAGTAGCATCGCTCGGTAGTTTATCATAAATTCAGAATCTCAGGTCCCACTCTAGACTTACTGAATCAGCATCTGCATTTTAACAAGAGTCTTGGGTGATTTGCATGCACATTAAAATTTGAGAAGCCCTGCTTTAGTTCTGTTGGTCTGAACCCTGGATGCTTAAGAAAAGCCCCATCCAAGACCAATTAAATCAGAGTCCCTAGGGCCACAGCCCAGGTATCATGGCTATTTTTAAAACTTCTTCCCATATTCTAATGAGCAGTCAATAGTGAGACCCACTGACATAGCACAAACAGCTCAAAATTTTACAAAGTTGGTCTACATGTATGCAGAGGGGACTCTCATTCTAAAGGTAAAACAGGAAACAGTACAGAAACGCGAGGGAACAATGAGAAAGCCCTAGCTCTGCAGACAATGGACCAGGCTGTGTCCCTGACAGGCAGTTCAGAGTTCACGCTTCATGTCACTGTACGTTCTTGGTATGTGTTATTTGGTTTTCCTGGTTCTCACAGGAGAATGCACAGGCCACTATATAATAGTTTCTGCACAATCAAAAAATAAAAAATAAAAAGGAAGCCACCTGAAGATACTACCCATCTTTCCACACCTTTTTAAAATTTCACACCTTAATCAAAGGCAGATGCTGTTTACTTGTGGAATGCCAATGTTTTGAAACCACTCTCTGTAATTAGCTCATTAGCTCACCTGTGGAATTGTTTGAATTTTTTATTTTATTTTATTTTATTTTATTTTATTTATTTATTTATTTATTTTTTACCTAAATCAGGTCTTCTAAGGCAAGGGCAATAGCCTGTCACATCTTGCGAATATGGGGGGGGGCAGTGTTCTTGAATTCCTCATCTGTTGTAACAGACACCAGGAGGAACTCAAAGACAGCACACTGTATACATCCTAAGGACCTTCTTGGTTAGGAAGGCAAAAAGCTTTGCTTTCATATGGAAATTTCACTTGGCTTCTGAAAACAACATAGCACCTTAGGATTCTGGGTTCACGTCAACATCTCTGTCAAGGGGTTAAGTCCCATGCTTTGAAAGATTTAGCTTAGCCTAATTCAAGACATACCTGTTTTGTTTTGTTTTTTTCTGTTTTAACTTCAAATATGACTACCCTTAGTCGCTCAAGGTCTCGATAAGAAACAGATGGCATACTCAAATTAGGATTAGTTAAGGAGATCTTACTTACACAAATACTGTTTCCAAAGGTGTAGGCAGAGCACCGGGAAACCACACAGGCTATGCAGCAACCTAGAATTAGTAGCAGCAAAATTATTTTCCCTGGGCCAAAATGGCTGAGGGGAAGGAAAAGTTAGAGGGTCCCAGAAGGAAAGGAGGCTGGCTGCTTAGTGACAGCAAGCAGAGGTCGGTCCTCTCTGCCACTCAGGAAGGACATACGACAATAGAAACCTGGGTATCTTTTAACCTCCTCCCTCCAATCTCCCACCAAAACTCCCCATAAGCAGAATTCAGCTGACAATCAAAGGGCAGAAGAGCCCCTGGGGTTGTCCTTCCACACTGGCTTCCTGGGAAAAGAGCACGAAAGGCAGGAAACCTAAAATAAAATCCTACGTCTCTTCGACTGACTGAATGGACTCCCCCTGGGCCAAGGGAAACCTGAAAAATGAAATTTCTGGCCATCGCCAAAAGGGAAGTCAGACACACCTCCTTATACCCTTTCCTTTTTTGAGTTCAGGCACAATTGACTTCAGCATTAACATTCCAATAGAAATCATTAGACTGACAAAACAGACTCTTTGGGAATAAGATACGCAATTCCAACCTGACTCTGATAGAGCATCGCATGACAGATAGCAGACTCTGAAGGAAATCAAAATATTGTATCCCAAAATGTTTCTTTGACATATTTTGAAATGACCCTGGCAAAGCTGTCTTTTCTGAATCTATGAAGAATCTCCACGAATGCAGCCAGGACTTCATGGATCTAGCATAGATTTGGTAGGAGACGGACACCTTTTAAGATCTGAAAACAAGACATCTACCATCTATTCCCTCTGAAGCCTACTATCTGAAAGCTTAACCTCCATAACAAGATGTTGGTTTCCACAACGCCCCTTATCTTTTTTTTTTTTTTTTTTTGGAAACGGAATCTTGCTCTGTCGCCCAGGCTGCCATATAATGGTGTGATCTCGGCTCACTGCAACCTCTGCCTCCCAGGTTCAAGCAATTCTTGGTGCCTTAGCCTCCCAAGTACCTGGGACTACAGGTGCACACCACCAAGCCTGGCTAAGCATTTTATTTTTCACGACCCCTCTTTTTTTTTTTTTTTTTTTTTTTTTTTTTTTGAGACGGAGTCTCGCTCTGTCGCCCAGGCTGGAGTGCAGTGGCGCAGTCTCGGCTCACTGCAAGCTCCACCTCCCGGGTTCACGCCATTCTCCTGCCTCAGCCTCTCCGAGTAGCTGGGACTACAGGCGCCCGCCACCACGCCCGGCTAATTTTTTGTATTTTTAGTAGAGACGGGGTTTCACTGTGGTCTCGATCTCCTGACCTCGTGATCCGCCCGCCTCGGCCTCCCAAAGTGCTGGGATTACAAGCGTGAGCCACCGCGCCCGGCCCAACCCCTCTTATCTTAACTCAAGCATTTCTTTCTTCCGGCTTCAAATCTTTAGACAAAGCTTAACTCTTTCAATCAATTGTCAATCAGAAAATCTTTGAATCCAACTATGATCTGTAAGCCATGGGCTACCTACCCCCATTTCAAGATGTCCTGCCTTTCTTTGCTGAACCAATGTATACCTTCCATGTACTGATCTGTCTTTGCCTGTAACTTCTGTCTCCCTAAAACGTACAAAATGAAACTATAACCCAGTCATCTCAGACACGCTTTCTTAGGATCACCAGAGACTGTTTCCCACGCCATGGTCACTCATATCGGCACAGAACAAACCTCTTTAAATATCTTCCAGAGTTTCTTTTTTTAATCATCATTCCCAAAGATCTCTACCTCCTGTTCCTAGAAACCTGTAAATATCTGTAAATTAAATGTGCAAATTAAGTTTGAAGATAGATTGCGGTTGCTAAGCAGCTGACCTAATGATAGGGAGACGATTCCGAACTATCTGGATAGGTCCCGTATAATCACAGAGATCCTTAGAAATGGGAGAGAAAGGGCCAGGTACGGTGGCTCATGCCTGCAATCCCAGCACTTTGTGAGGCCGAGGTGGACAAATCCCAAGGTCGAGAGATCGAGACCATCCTGGCCAACACAGTGAAACCCTGTCTCTATTAAAAATACAAAAATTAGCTGGGCATGGTGGTGTGTGCCTGTAGTCCCAGCTACTCAGGAGGCTGAGGCAGGAGAACCACTTGAACTTGGGAGGTGGAAGTTGCAGTCAGCTGAGATTGCACCACTGCATTCCAGCTCTGGCGACAGTGGGACACGTTGTCTCAAAAAAAAAAAAAAAAAAAAGTAGGAGAGAGTCCGGGAGATGAGACTGTGGAGATGACCAGAGATGCCCATATTGCTGGCTTTGAGGATGGAGGAGGGGCCACAAGCCAAGGAATGCTGACAGTCTCAGGAAGCTGGAACAAGCAAGGAAAGGGATTCTTCCCCAGGGCCTCCAGAAGGTAAGAAGCTCTGCTGACACCCTGATGATTGCAAATTGAGAACACATTGGGCTCCTGAGCTCTAGAACTTTAAAACAGGAAATCTATATTAAGTTTGTGATGATTTGTTCCAGCAGCAATGGAAACTACACATTAAAGAAGGACGAAGAATGTCTTTGGAGAGGCAACTGGAAGATGTTTAGCATCATCCCCCAGTGATGTCTTCTGAAGTATTTGGTCAGACCTTGTCCCCTGAATCTAAGCCTTAGACTAAGACTTTCCCCTACACTAAAAGGGAACAGTGTGATATAATTTCAAGACTTGGGCTTTGGTTTTGAGCTGACCTGAGTTTGCATCCTGGCTCTGCCACTTATGAGGTATGTGGCTTCAGGGAGTCACAGTTTCCTCATCCATAAAATGCAGATGATAAATACGAGAGTCACCTCATGGCATTAGTGTAAGGGTTAAATGAATAGTACATATAAAACACTAACAAAGAACAGTGCCCAACACAGACAGATGCCCAATGAATGCTTGGACTTCTAGTCTTGTCATCTTAACTATGGTTGTTTAAAACTCGTCTGAAAATTCTTTGATAACTCCTCTCCCCACCACCCCAGATTTTTAAGTAGTGAAGCACAATTACCCTCCCCCTGAAAGAAGGCTGAAATTGCTTCTAACAAATAGAATAAGGTAGAAATAATAGTGTTTGACTCTGAGACTAGGTCAAAAAACCTATTGGGGCTGCATATCATGTGATTCCAACTGTATAACATTCTGGAAAAGGCAAAACAGGAAAAAGACGAGTGGTTGCCAGGAACCTGCAGGTGGAGAGCAGGGAGGGAAGAATAAGTGAAGTACAGGAGATTTTTACAGCAGGGAAACTATTCTGTATGATATTGTAATGGTGGACGGGTAACATTATGCATTTGTCCAGACCCACAAAACTGTCATAATAGCTAAAACACGGAAGCAACCCAACAAGGGCCCATCAAAAGGTGAATGGACATGCCAGCTGTGGTATATACATACAATGGAATAGCATTCAGCCTTAAAAAGGGGTGGGGTGTGGTGGCTCAAGCCTGTAATCCCAGCACTTTGGGAGGCCAAAGTGCACAGATCAATTGAGGTCAGGAATTTGAGACCAGCCTGCCACATGAGGAAACCCAGTCTCTACTGAAAATACAAAAATTTGCCAGGCATGGTGGTGGGTGCCTGTAATCCCAGCTACTCAGGAGGCTAAGGCAGGAGAATCACTTGAACTCAGGAGGCGGAGTTTGCAATGAGTCAAGACTGCACCACGGCACTCCAGCCAGGCAACAGGGTAAGACTGTCTCAAAATAAATAAACAAATAAATAAAAAAGAAAGACAGAAAGAGAGAGAGAGAGAGAAAGAAAGAAAGAAAGAAAGAAAGAAAGAAAGAAAGAAAGATTAATTCACACCCTCACACTTGCTTCAATGCAGATAAACCTTAAGAACATGATGCTAAGCAAAATAAACCAGCCACAAAAGGACATATGCTGTATGATTCCACTTATTTGAGATACTTAAGAGTAGTTAAAATCATAAACACAGAAAATAGAATGTTGGTTGCCAGGGCCTAGGGAAGGAAGAAATGAGGAGTTACTTTCTAATGGGCACAGAGTTTCAGTTTTGCAAGATGAAAGGAGTTCTGGAGATGGGTGATAGTGTTGTTTGTGCAACAATATGAATGTATTCAATACTACTGAACCATAAGCTTCAAAATGGTTAAGACAGTAACATTTATTTTATGTGTATTTTACAATAAAACATTAAAAATATAGAATCATGCAACAGAGTGAATTAATATATAAACTATAGACTGTAATGAAAATGTAATGTAATAATGTGTGTTCATGAATTGTAACAAATACACCACACTGAGATCAGATGTTAATAGGAGAAGCTGTCTCAAAAAAGTCAGGGACTCTCTCTCTCTCCCTATCTCTTGCTCTAAAGGACAAAAGCTGCCATGCTGTAAGCACCTCTCTATAGTGGCACATGTGGCAGGGAATTGAAGCTTCTGATCAGTAACCACTGAAGGGCTCAGGCCTGCCAACACACACAGTTGAGCCTGGAGACATCCTCCAGCCCCGGCTGAGCCTTCAGATGACACAGCGCCAGCCAACATCTCAGCCGCAACATCAGGAGAGACCTCAAAAGATAGCTGTTTTCATTGGTATGTTTTGCATTAATTTGTTATGCAACCATAGATAACTAATACATTAACCCAGAAAAAGGCACCATAAAAGGCAGATTTTAAACCTTTATTAGAGGTGAGAGAATTTGAAATGTTTGTAGCTTTCCTCAAAATAACTGAACACAGTGTCATACTGGGGCCTAGGAATCATTGTTGCAGAAGCTGGCAGTCTAAGAAATGCATAATTATTCAGTGGCAATGAAAGGTTTTGCTTTAAATGAGAGGGGAAAAAAATCCTGCCTTTAGGATTCAAAACTACCCAAATCATGTGCCCTCCTCATAGAACTTCGGTCTCCAAGCTGGTGCTAATGCAGGGAAATGCGGTTCTTTCCTGTTCATCAGCATTTTACCCTCCAACCTTCTGTCAAGCTGGCGTGTTTTTTTCTGTTGTTTCTTTTTTTTTTTTTTCCAGAAAGCAGAAAACTAACAGCTTATCCTCAGATTTTTGTGCCAAATTCCAATCCAACTCCAATTCGTCTAAGGATCCAGAAAGCCAGACAGAGGCCATGACATTGACACCTCTTGTCCTGCTCAGACCTCCAGGACTTGCCCCAACCAGGCTTCCAGGGAAGTGGAAGAGGAAATGCCCTCTCATGCATCCCAGCTGGTTCTCTGCTGATTTCAACCCACTGGCCATCTGGTCTCTTATCCCCGCTATGCACACAGTTTGGTCTGGGGACTGGAAACTTTCTGTGGGATTCAGCATTTTTAATTTTTCTACATTTTTTTTTTTTTTTTGCAAACCAGGATGCATGAAGAAAGCGGAAGACATTGGCTGGTATGCAACATGTCAGTGTTAATCCACACATAGACACTAATGCACAGAAAATCCAGGATGGCACTTGGCATGAGTCCAATAAAATCACTGCATATTTAAAAACACAGCCATTCAACTCTATTAGGATTGCTGGGTGTAGCCTTAAATAGGAAGGATAACCAAAAATCCAACCCAAGTGGTAAATAATTCCACTTAGCTTTTCTGCAGAATTTGTTCAACAACAACAACAAAAAAATCAAAGCTCTAAAGCAATCAAATACAGTTGCATTTTAATGAACTTTGATCATTTTGCTTAATAATAGGTCATAAAAGCTCCTAATAAGTGCTTCATTCATATATATATATATATATATATATATATAATCCATGTATACATATATATATCCATGGATAGATATATACCAATCCATGGAGATATATATATATATATGGATATATATATATCCATATATACATATGGACATTGACATACAGTGTACATAAATATAGCTTGGGGCAGGGTGCAGTGACTCACACCTGTAATTCCAGCACTTTGGCAGGCTGAGGTGGGCAGATCCCTTGGGGTCAGGAGTTCGAGACCAGCTTGACCAACATGGTAAAACCCTGTCTCTACCAAAAATACAAGAATTAGCTGGGTGTGATGGTGCACACCTGTAATCCCACCTACTCAGGAGGCTGAGGCAGGAGAATCACTTGAGTCCAGGAGGCGGAGGCAGCAGTGGGCCAAGATTGCACCACTGCACTCCAGCCTGGGTGATAGGGTGAGTGAGATGCCATCTCAAAAAAATAAATAATAAAATAAAACAATAAATAAATACAGGCTTGCTTCCAATATATACATAAGCAAGTATATATGAAAAAATTTAGAAAATACGGTTTGCAGAGTCATTCTCCCACCAAAAAAAATAGGGATATCTGTCGAGTGGAAGCCCTATGCTTCCGATCTTCCCTAACTTCCTACAGCAATAATGTATCATGCCTAAGTATACAGAGCTAGAGAGTCCTCACAATGGGTCATTAACTGAACCAAAACTGCAAGTCTTTTCATTAGCGTTATGCACACTGAAATGCATTCTACAGGCCAGGTGCGGTGGCTCACACCTGTAATCCCAGCATTTTAGGAGGCCGAGGCGGGCAGATTGAGTTCAGGAGTTTGAGACCAGCCTGGGCAACATGATGAAACCCTGTCTCTACTAAAATATAAAAAATTAGCCTGCCATGCTGGTGGGCACCTGTAGTCCCAGCTACACAGGAGGCTGAGGCAGGAGAATCGATTGAACCCGGGAGGTGGAGATTGCAGTGAGCCGAGATTGCACCACTGTACTCCAGCTTGGGCGACAGAGCGAGATTCCATTTACAAAAAAAAAAAGAAAGAAAGAAAGAAAATGCATTCAACGGACTTTCTTTTTTTTTTTTTTGTAAATGACCAATAGATACCAACAGTAGTATTCCACTGAGTTAGTAAAATTGAAAACTTGAAAATATTATTGAAAAATCAACATAAATTATTACAAAAGTTTACTAAGGACTATAATTAAATGTTGTACCAAGAAGTCTAGCTATCAAGAACTTCACAGAAATGTTGCAAATATTCTCCCGCAAAAACTCATGCACACAGCTTTCATTCTTGGAATTTTCAGGAAGGACTTTCTGATCTCATGCCATTATCAAAGTTGTTAAGCGGGACTCAATTCGATGTTTGAAGAAAACATTATTGTGGTGGTTTTATGGGGTTTGGTTAACTCTAACACTTTAGCATTAACTGCACTTTTTTCTGATAATTTCTAAATAATTGGACTTTAAGACATACAGAGATTGTGACTCAAATAAATGCATATTCCTACTGCTAGGTAAGAGGTATCTCTCCCACCAAATACAGTTGCACCCCAACGCTTCATCACTACTGAGCATTCTGTGACCTCCCTGTCTCCCCCCACCTCCGACACACAGATTCCCACCAGAAGGTTAAAACAGGTGAAGTCGTTGGGCTGTAGTATGCTTTTTCCTTGCCTACTAGGGTCATGGTAAAAAGAGTCTGAAAGCTATTGTTCTAAAAAAGATGCGTTCTTACTTTTTTGTGTGTCCCATATAGCACTTTGAGAATGTGATTTTTAAAAAGCTATGAGCCTTCTGCCCAGATAAAAATGTTTATTCTTTAAATTTTAAATGCAATTTCAAGCCCTTGAAGTTCACTGGTGCCTCCCATCTAAGTTAAAAATTCCTTTCTCAGAAGAGGAAATAGGAGACGTGTTTTATTTTTCCCTATCTCTCATAGACTAAATCAACTAAAAGTGGAGAAAGGAAAACATTCCCACCAGTCTGAAAAAAAAAAAAAAAGACAGACGCTGTCTGACCCAAGGCCTTTTCTTTCCAAGATTATTTTCCCCTATTTTCTTAGAATCAGAAACAGGAGATGAGTTAAAAATTATCTAAGCGATAGGTATTTGCATATAGGTTCATCAAGTTACTAAAACCAAATTACCAAGTTACCACACAATTCCATGGGAGTTTTCCCACCCCTCCCCAAAAAAGCAATGACAAAAAAATAAATAAATAAAACATTATGCTGCAATGGATGGTTCTATGGTGCCACCTAAAAGTATTTTCAACTCTGAAACCTGTGTGGCCTTCCCACAGCAGCCTGGCCTCCATGCCTTTATACGTCAGAAGTTACTTCTGGAAATCTTGGATGGTTCAGTTCCCCAACTCTTTAAAGCTCCCTCACATGCCCTGTGCTGAGAAGTGACACAGTTCCAGTAACGTCCTACAGCTCCTCAATGTTCTTTGCTGAGGGAATTGTCTCAGTTCCCATTGTACACAAAGCGGTTTTTGTCACCCTCAGGTGGCTGCCTCCACCAGGCTTTGAAGGGAGGGTATTAATTTTTGGTGGTGGAGGGGAGAGAGATGTTACTACAGGAAAACAATAATACATAGGACGACAGTATATGTAAAGCACCTTGGGAAAGAGGAGTATTCTTCAGGCACCCAATTACTGTTACCAAATAAGATCTTAATTCCAAATGCTTTAAGAATAGACATTTCTTCCCATCTATCAAGCACTTTTCTCAGAGTAACTGAAAAATAAGCTAATACCTCATGATAAGCTTGCCTCTTTGGAAAGTGTAATCCTTCTTCTCAGCCAAAAAGGCACCATGTAATAGGGGTGGCAAATACATTTCATTTCACATAGTAATTCCGACTGGTTGACAGTCCATGCCTTGAGAGATGCACTGAAGATTCTAAGAAGGTGACGCTGATGAGGGGGGAAAAGAATTGATTATCAATGTCTGCCACGTGCAGGGAGCTGGGAGGGCTGATGCCTCCCGCTTGCCATTTTGATGTAGGGCATTACAAAGCACCAAAGGAAAATGCAGGAATAGAAAAGCTGTATAATATATAAGCTGGGCTATAGTTGGGAACATAATTTTTTATAAGTCTATTTTACCAGGCAATTTTTCAAGGACGTTTCTAAACTACATTTTAAAAGACAAAATCTTGTTGGGCAGTGCTACTGTGATCAAATGGAGGATGAAATGGTTTGAGTAATACCATCTTGTTTCTTCCTAGACTGGCGTCTGCCGCAAGGGGCAGCCCATTTGTTCCATCCTTGGGGAAGAACTAAATGAGTGTCCCTTGGCTGAGACGGCTGAATGGAAGATGCCCTGACATCAGCCACCATGTGTGTCCTCAAATACATGTCTCTAGTGTTATGCTACGGATGCCCACAGCATATTTGCTCTTTGTCTGAGTTAGTGGGGCAACCTTCTACCCCAGGGACGTTTGGCAAAATCTGGAGATGTCTTTGGTTGTCATGGATGGGTGAAGGGCGTGCTACTAACATCTAGCAGGTAGAGGCCAGGGATGCTGTTAAACATCCTACAGTGTACAGGACAGCCTGCACAACAGATAATTATGCAATCCAAAAGGTCAGCAGTACAATCGGGTTGACATTAAACTCACTGTAACTCAACAGTATGCTCTCTGCTGCTTAAAACCCACCACAGCTTCCCAGCTCAGTGGTTAAGCCTGGAGGCCCTGAGTGTGAATCCTGAGCCTACCATCCACCCTATAACCCTAAGCAAAGCACCTGAGGTCTCTCAGCCCCCACATCCCCATCCTGAAACAGGATGAGAGCAGGGTCTACTCCACAAAGTTGCTATGAGGACAAAGATGTGAAAGTGGAATTAAAGATCTTAACAAACTACTTGGCAGATGGAAAGTGTTAGCAAAAAAACAGCAATGACAAGAACTGCAAAACATTCTGTTACGGTTTGAATGTTTGTGTCCCCGCCAAAATTCACGTTGAAACTTATTCTCCAATGCAACACTATTAAGGACCATTTAGACCATGAGGACTCTGCCTTCATGCATTAGATGGGAAACTTACACAAACGTTGGAGAAAACTAGTCAGACTCTTTAGCGCTTCTACCTTCCACCATATGAAGATGCAGCCAGGAAGTGCCATCTTGGATGCACAGCGGGCATCCCTCACTAGACATTGAACTTGCCACACCTTGATCGTGAACTTTCCAGCCTCCAAAACAACTTCTCTTCTATTCTTTCCTTTTTTTTTTTTTTTTGCACGTGACAGCGTCTCGCTGTGTCACCAAGGCTGGAGTGCAGTGGCGCAATCTCAGCTCACTGCAACCTCCGACTCCATTCAAGCGATTCTTCTGCCTCAGCCTCCAAAGTAGCTGGGATTACAGGCACCCGCCACCACCCCCAGCTAATTTTTGTATTTGTAGTAGAGACAGGGTTTCACTAAGTTGGCCAGGCTGGTCTTGAACTCCTGACCTCAGGTGATCCACCCGCCTCGGCCTCGCAAAGGGCTGGGATTACAGGCATGAGCCACCGCACCTGGCCAACAATTTCTATTCTTTCTAAATCACCCCGAATAAGCATTTTGTTATAGCAGTACAACTAGACTAAGACACTTCCAATAGGGACATAATTCATGACAGTTATCACGGTAGGCAAGTCAGACCAGAATCACCACATGGCTTCATTTGGTTCTAAACCCCATTCATCCACCAACATGTAAGGGTGCAGCTCACCCAGAGCATCAAGTGTGGCAGTGTCTGTCAAAATGAAAGGCATGTTTCCTTTGACCTAACAATTTTACCTCTAAGAATGTATCCTACAGACATGTGTGGGAAGTGGTGGTGGTTGAAGATATTCCATGTAGCACTTCAATAATGGAAACAACATAAATATCCATCAAAAGGAGGCCAAATAATGTAAACATGTGCAATGGAATACTATATATCCATTAACAAAGGTGGAGCAGAGAAAATACAGGTGCATGTGCACACACACACACAATGAGAGGGAATAATCCTTAAAACATATTCTTAATTTTTTTAAAAAGAGCGAACAGTGGAACTATGCATTTCATATGCTATCTTTTGTTGGTATAAATATCTGTGTACATGTTTGTATTTGCATAAAACATCTATGAAAGGGTGCATGAGAAACTCTAATAATAGTTGTCTCTAATAAACTGCAAGGCAAGTGCAAGATTTATTTTTCTCTGCATACTCTTGCATTTTTGAATATTGTACCATTTAATCACAACTATTAAATAAATAAAGCAAAGCATCAAATATGCCCTGTTACATACATCATTCCCTGCCTAGAAACTACCCTACTTCTTTTGCACTACATGCTGGCAAATTATCCCTTGCTTAAAATGAATAGTTTTTAATTATTTGAGTGAATCTTTTTCCTTTATAGATGCCCTCATTTTTGATCCAAACAATGTCTGCGGAGGAGCTATTAGCACGCGATTCGTTGTGCTCACGGTAACAACGGAAACTGCAAGAGGTTTTCATCACAACTCAGATGACAAATCACAAGGCCACACCCAACCCTACACTACCTTCCTTTGCAAACTCCAGCTTTGAAATAAAGAGCTGTTATCAATTAGCAGAGCCAGTAGGTTCTCAGAAGCTAAGCTGGATCCCAAGCTATTATTGGCACCTGAACAATGGCTGGGAGAGAAGAAAGAAAAAAAAATTACACTAGGTTTTGGGTTTTGAAAACAGTTTTCTGGGAAAAGACAAATTATATTACACAGATAATTTAGAGGATTTACCTTATGACATAAATTCTGCTGGTCTTTCTCCAAACCTAAAAAATGTTGCCTCATGATCTCTTAATTTATAACTGTAGCAGAATATACTTGTGTTGTTGTTACTACCGAAAATAATTAATGTTGCTTTAAAAAAGTTAAAAGGAAAAAAAAATCAAATGGCAAGGGCACACTGACATCTGCTGGCATTTCATAAACTTTTTTTAAGACAAGCATTTGTTTCAGACTCTGCTCTCTATTTATTCTTCTGCAATGAGGCACATCCATGATCTCCCAAAATTATGATTTCCCAATAGGCTCCCCCAAATTATGTAAAGACAGGATCATCAAGGAACAAAAAGCTCAAAAGACTCTTTCTCCCTGGAGTGGATCCCTTTCTTTCTTTCAGTGAAGCAATCTGGAGTGCTATGGAATGAATAATTGTATATTTTTTTTAATAAGTAGAAGAGTTGGGTTAGAAGCAAATTAAATTCTGTGAGCTGCTTTCCCTGGTTTTATTTTTGTAAGTGGCAATTCCACCAATCTTTGTCTCAAAATGTTGAACAAATGAGGACACGGGGGGACCACACCCTACCTAGGCAAGAACGAGGAAAATAAAGCTAAATGTTTCTTCTTCCAAGACCAGCAAGGAAGAAGGAATCTCAGAAGGAAGGAAGCAGCAGAATTGAAAGCATGGATAAAAGAGGAGGACGCCTAAAAACAGAACCTTTAAGAAAGAGGCAAAGGGTCTCTGTGGTGCTAATAGAATCCTTGAACACCGACTCCAAAATGCTGAAGTCCCCAAAGCATTTCCCAGAATTTAAAAAATCTCTGACAGTGACACAGAGCGAGTGAGGGAAATTCAGGGGTGGACTAAGGTGAACAAATGACCTCCCCTTTCTCATGAGACTGTATGGTGTTATGAAGATATGTGCATAAGGCTGGGGTCTGCCTCCTGTGATGCTGTCACTCACTGAATGTACCACATGAACAGAAAGGGATCAGTCCAGGAGGGAGGATGTGAGGCAAAACAGAGCTCTGCTCTGCACACGCTGTAAGCAGCATGCCCAGCAACACTGCCCCTCATTCTGATGGGCTCTGAAGTCAGCAATCTCCCCACTGTCATACTGTTCGTGGCTCCTTCTCTTCCTTCTGCAATACATGCACGTATGTGCATGCCACATACATGCATGTACATACACACACGTGCAGATATGCACAAAAATGCATGTTTGCACACATACAGAGATGTGTGTGCACATCCTCTCACGTGCACATACAAGTGTACATATCTACACATGCACACACAGAGGCACACACATTGCCTTTCTTGCAGGGTGCTCCTCGTACCTTATTTTCACACCACTCTTGAATATGCTTATAAAGAATGGTACTAGTTAAGATCTTGCCCATCTCAAAAAGAACACAGGGCACAGGCTCCTGAGAGCAAGGCTGCCCGTTCTGGCCTCTGCAGGCTTTGCCAGCCACATCCCTTCCCTTGCTCGCACTACCCCAGGCACGCTGGCCATCTTGCTGTTCTCAGGATGTGCAGAGCCCTCTCCTTCCTCCCGCGGGCTTCTGAGCACACTACCACCTCTGCTCACCATGGTCTCCTCTCTTCTCTTCTCCCGACTGGTCACAGCTTGTCCCTTCTCATTCTTCAGGCCGTAGCTTAAATGTTGCCTAATACCTCTCCTTGGAGACCTTTCGCTGATGTTCCTACCGAACTGGGTCACTCACCCTTTTATTACATGAATGCCGCATTCTGTTGCCGTTTTAATACTTATGATAATGGGTAATTCTATTGTCTTTTTACCTGCATTCATGTTTCGTGTCAGTCTCTCTCACTACAGCATAAGTTTCACTAGGCAGAGATGATGTCGATATTGGTCAATATACCCACCCCATACAATATGCCCAGTGCCTAACAGTGCCTGGCCCAGAGCATGGGCTCAAAAATGTTTGCTGAATGCATGAAAAAGGCAATAAATGGCCCAATAAAAGTGAAATGATGTAGCATAAATAGGGCTCCAGTAAAATGTTTTTTAAAAGGAGAAAATAAGAAAGAGTAACCATTTGCACTGTTGGGACTCAAAATTGCATTTCTCTAACTTCAGGTCTAGCTCAAGATACCAAGCACTGCCCTATATGGTCCTATTTTACAGGGTTCCTGGTGTTTTAAAGGGCTGTAGTTTATGTATACCTTTCAATATTCACCTACCTTATATGCCTTTATATTGCTTTCTTATTCAATACTTGAATATGTTCATGTTAGGTACCTTATAAAGGTATCCTTTTGATACAGTAACATACATCACAATAAAAAGTGAAAATTAAAATAAGGGTAGAGAAATAAAACTGAGTCAAAAGTGAGGTTAATACACAAAATCCACGCTATCAAATTCTATTTACTGCTGTGATTTTACTATAAAATCAGCTCTGAGCTTCTTGGCAGGCTTTCTGAAAAGGCAACACGGACAGGTATTCCACTTAGAAGTGTCTGGTACATAAATACCAATCAGAACCTGAAGAAAGGACAAACTCTTTCTGATCCTGAAACCGAAGCTAACACAGTAATAGCCAACAGAGTCCTCAAAAATATCAACATAGGGCTGGGCTTGGTGGCTCATGCCTGTAATCCCAGCACTTTGTAAGGGAAGATTGCTTGAGCCCAGGAGTTCAAGACCAGCTTGGGCAACATGGTGAAACCACAACTCTACAAAAAAATACAAAAATTTAAAAATACGAAAATTAGCCAGGCATGGTGGCACATGCCTGTGGTCCTGGCTACTCAAGAGACTGAGGTGGGATCACTTGAGTCCAGGAGGCAGAGGTTGAAGTGAGCCATGATTGCACCACTGCACTCTGGCCTGGGCAACAGAATGAAGACTCTCTGCCTCAAAAAAAAATAACAATAATAATCACAGCAAATAACATTAGAGAGTTGAATTCTTCATAGCTTGCTTGTCCTGCTGGGCTCTTACCAAGAAGTTCTTGGTTCTTACCCCTCACCTATATTCAATAACATGTTTTTCTTTCCTTTTTTTTCTTTGAGACTGAGTCTCGCTCTGTCACCCAGGCTGGAGTGCAGTGGCGCCAACTCGGCTCACTGCAAACTCCGCCCCCCGCGTTCACGCCATTCTCCTGCCTCAGCCTTGCGAGTAGCTGGGACTACAGGCGCCTGCCACCACGCCTGACTAATTTTTTGTATTTTTAGTAAAGACGGGGTTTCACCGTGTTAGCCAGGATGGTCTTGATCTCCTGACCTCGTGATCCGGTCGCCTCGGCCTCCCAAAGTGCTGGGATTACAGGCATGAGCCACCGTGCCCGACCATGTTTTTCTTTCAAATGCTACATTCAAATGTAAAAATTCTTAAACTTTAAATGATCTATCCTTTTTCTGTGTGCATATATAATGTCTAGTTTTTAAAATTTGGGGCTAATTGGCCTTCTTATACTATTTCTCATTATAAACTGACACCAGCAAAGCACAATTCAGTAGAAATAAGTTTATAGGAAGGGGTGGATGGTTCCTTGTCCTTGTTATGAACTTCTGAAGATTATTTTAAGTTTACACAGACAAAACCAATAAAGTTTCCTGAGCAAAATGAATGAAGTTCACTAGGAAACAAAATATCTTTCCACAAACCAGAGCACACTAACTAGGGAAACTTTTGTATCAAAGAGTCATGGAGTGAGAGGGTATTGTCTGAATACCACAAGGTAAAAAAAATAAGAAGTGACTAGCTCGGAAGTCTGTGTGATTGCTCCTTGACTTAACTCACTCCGAGGTAGCCATCCTTGCAGACAGAATCATTTGCCTTTTAATAGACAAGTAAATGGAGGCTCAGAGAGGTGCAGTAACTGGCCCAAGGTCACACAGCCAGGAAGTGGCAAAATCTGGATCCACAAGTTAGGTGTACCTGGCTACCATGACTTTGTCCTTCCGCACCTTGGCGCTCAGGGAATTCAGACTTCTCAAAGCTTTTCTGACTCAAAAATAGCCCCATTCAGTGCCTTATCACCTTGAAGGCAAGACACTTCTTATTTAACCAGCATCCCACCTGCTGTAATTCAGACTGAACCACCTCTCCAAATCAGAAATGAGAAATCTTTCTACAAAGAGCCTCATGTTCTTTTTTTTTACAGACAGGGTCTTGCTCTGTTGCCAAGGCTGGAGTGCAGTGGCACAATTATAGCTCATAGCAGCCTTAAACTCCCAGAGCCAAGCAATCCTGTCCCAGACTCCTGAGTAGCTGGGACTACAGGCATGAGCTACCACACCGAGCTATTTTTTTTTTTTTTTAATAGAGACAGGGTCTCATTATGTTGCCTAGGCTGGTCTCGAACTCCTGGCTCAAGCAATCTTCCTGCCTCAGCCTCCTAAAGTGTTGGGATTGCAGGCAGGAGCCACCATGCCTGGCCATCATGTTCTTAAAGAGAGGTATCAACTATGCCCTTTATTCTCCCCCAAGGAAACTCCTGCACTTTCTCTAACCTGTGAAAAGGACTATTTTCCCTCCACTGGGGAACTTCTGCATGCACACACTCCCTCCCTCCTCTTATCAGCCTTTGCAACCAAATGCAACCTGAACTGGACTCAGCTTTCTAAGGATGCTGAAGAAATAGGTATGATATTTACAACGTGGTAACAGTGAGCCATGGCATGGACATCTTTAAGAGACTCACTCGAGAATACAGGCAGTGACCCAGAATCAAGACAGGGGGCTAGTCCCAAGGGAAACAGACACCAAGCCAATACCCCTGGGATCTGGCCAGGACTACTGATGCTGAATCAGCCCTCTCAATCCCCTGCTCCGTCACTTTTCATAACGAGTCTAATAAATTAGTGTTTCTCTCTGCCAATCAATCAGAGCCCGTGCATATGGCTGCTGTCAGCATCTTCTGCAGGCAGAACTCCACACAGGGCCTCAAGCCTGTCACCGATCTCAACCGTACATTTGCAGCTATGCTGGGTTCTTCCCCCTTCACTCTCAATTTGTCACCTCAGTTACAGTCAAGAGGAAAATGTCGGAAGCACATTCTGGGACCAATTTGCTGCCCAAAGGGATTGTGAAATTCTAGCAGCAAAAACAAGGTTAATAATGATATCATTATTATCAATGGATAATAGTAATTGTCATGATTATCATAGTCAGCCCCATGACTTCTACTTGCACTAAACACACACTAGGTGCCAGGCGCTTTGCGAAAATAATTTACGAGGCTGATTAATCCTCAGATGGACTGTACAATGTAGTGACAATTATTATCTTCATTTGTAGGGATGGACTGAGGTTCAGAGCAATTGAAGAAAGTGAAAGGTTATGGAGCTAGAAAGTGATGGAGCTAGAAAGTGATGGAGCTGGAAAGTGATGGAGCTAGAAAGTGATGGAGCTAGAAACTGATGGAGCTAGAAAGTGATGGAGCTAGAAACTGATGGAGCTAGAAACTGATGGAGCTGGAAAGTGATGGAGCTGGAAAGTGATGGAGCTGGAAAGTGATGGAGCTGGAAAGTGATGGAGCTACAAAGTGATGGAGCTAGAAAGTGATGGAACTAGAAAGTGATGGAGCTAGAAAGGGATGGAGCTAGAAAGGGATGGAGCTGGAAAGTGATGGATCTAGAAACTGATGGAGCTGGAAAGTGATGAAGCTGGAAAGTGGTGGAGCTATAAACTGATGGAGCTAGAAAGTGATGGAGCTACAAAGTGATGGAGCTAGAAAGGGATGGAGCTAGAAAGTGATGGAGCTGGAAAGTGGTGGAGCTAGCAACTGATGGAGCTAGAAAGTGATGGAGCTGGAAAGTGATGGAGCTAGGATCTCAAGCCAGACACACTGATTCTGAAATCTCAGTGAAATACCTGCACTGCCTCCTTCCTAGTACCTTATCATGGTGCCTCTGCTATTCCCTGCATCCCAAGCATGCCCTCTCCACACACGGCAGGGGAAAGAACTGCTTGAGACTGCAATCTCGGTTTGCCATTTAGTCACTGGGCCTCAGTTCCTTCATCTGTCGAGTGGGTATAATAAAGGGTTTGCCAGGAAGAGTTAATGAAAAGACGCACAGGAAGCCCTAGCATAGAAGGAGCTTCCAGTAAGTGTTATAGCTATTAGGGTCCCAATCATGGTACAAAGAAGACAATTTTGAAAACCTCAAGTCCTCACCCTCGTCTCTGACACTCTATATTCTAAAATTCACAGAAAAGAGACATCAACATCTTGGGGAAATGCAGAACTAGCAATGAACAAGGTGATTGCACAAGTTCATCTATTATGCTGGCAAAGATCTAATTTTGTTCTCAGAAGAAATGAAGAGGGAAGCTGATTCAGATGACGGTGATTAGAAGAAGTGAGCAGTGGTTTGCACACCACATTTTGAGTGGCTATCAGAGCAGCTCCAGCTGTGACTGCATGATGCCCAAGGACTGCCTGTAACCAGGCAGGTGGTCCAACCACTCCCTCAAAATCATACTCAGAGCGTGAGCCTAGATAAAGAGGCCAGAGATGCCCTGGGCAACCCAGGGCCTTGAGGCTCCAAGGAGACAAACAACAAAAAAAGAGCCAGATTGCACCAGCACAGAAATCAAGCCAGGCTCTTACACAACGATAAAGTAATATTGCAATAAATAGAAACAAGTGTCTTGTTTTCCTTTTGTGGCTCTAATGGGCTCAGCATCACTTCTCAGAGCAACTCAAGCTATGCATCAAGAGCTCCCTAACCACTGCACACATTGCCTCCCACCCTCCCTTGCGTCTTACAAAGGCAGCAAAAGAGGCCATGAGCACAGTGATGAGCATCAGGGGCTGTGGACGCAGAATGTTAGGTTCAAAATCTTGGAAGTGTCTGTTACCTGCTGTTGTGCCCTTGGACAAATTGCTTAACGCCTGCCTACATCCCACTCTCTATCTGCAAAATGGGGATCTGAAAAGCACTAACCTCAAAGTGTGTGAGAAGCATCAAATAGAATAATTCATTATTTCCATATGGGGCTTCTGCTCTGTGCCTCGTACCACACTAGATGCTAAGGGGATGGTGATGTCCAAACAGGTGTATGCATGGCCCACCTGCAGGTGACCATGCAGTGGAGTAAGAGAAAAAGGATAAAACAGAGTCACTCAATAAAATATAAGATGCCCCTGGGATGGCTGTAAAAAAGGAGAATCCACACAGGGAAACAGGGACAGTCTCTCTAAGCCTGGGGCTTTAGAGTTGTAACCTGAAGGATGAGCAGGAAGCAGAAGCGAACAAGCTGAAATGCTGGGAGGGTGGGGGAGGCGATCACATGCCAGAAACACATAGCACAACACACAGCCATGAAGGTAGAGTGCTTGGCTCAGCTTGTGCTATGTAGGAAGAGTTCAATCTATGTACACTTATTCTGATGTTCATGGCACATATTATAGGCAATAATGGAGTTCCACTATTGTGGATAAAGAGACAGTCAATATGGGAGGAAAACTGGATTGTCCAGCTGTCCAAACCCTCCATCAAATTGCACCTCCACCTTCCAAGGGCAGGGTAGCCTCTGAAAATGGACAACGTCAGCTGCACTCAGAGCACTTTGCACTGTCAATATCTGTTATTACCCTGGCCGACACCTACCAATGGGAGAATCTGTGGCCATACTCTGAAAGGGAACCTACCCGGACAGACGATCAATAAAGGGCGTCTGTGTGCAACTGTTCTCAGGGTACTCCCAGGAGAGATGTCAGCCAAGCCATCAAAAGGATGTGGTGGTGGGAGGGTGCGGCTGCTCACACCAGCATACACACATACATGATGTTGCCTCTTTGAAGGGAGGCCCCAGAGAAAGAAAAGCTAAGTAGGCTAATGTATACAGATGTATCCTCCCAAGGTCTTCCACCCTCACACAAAGAAAATGAGGTTCTTTTTCCCTATAAAGTAATCCCTCTTCTTGAAGGAAACATTTTAGCGTAAGCCCTAAAAAGTAGGTGGTGGTGGGGAATCGAGTTTAATTTCTCAGATGTTGCAAGGCTTACCTTTTCAGATGTCACTACATCCACAGACCAAATTTGGTTATAGAAATGAATTGAAACTTTGAAAAAAAAGAGCTGGCTGGCCAAGAAGGCATGCTTGTTTATTTACTCATCTCAAAAATACCTAACAACTTTCCTATAATGTTTAAGGCATCAATGTATCCTGGTATCTCTCTGCATAAAATCCCCCAATGGTTTCCCATTAGAGTAATAGCCAGGCTCCCTTCCCAGGCCTCAAGGGCCTATAGGACCAAACTTCAACTGTAGGATTTTGTCACTGTTCCAGCCTCTGGATCTTTGTGCTTGCTGGTCTCCTTCTCTGAAACGCCCTCCATGCAGACAACAATCCTAGAATGGAAGTCTGTCAGGAAAAGGTGTCTGCATGTATTGATCACTCTGCACTTGAAGCGCTTTCAATAGTGCTTGGCACACAGTGGGTGCCTGATGAACACTCATGAATTCATAGAAAGTAGGGGTGAATGAGGCTTGGCGTGGTGGCTCACGCCTGTAATCCTAGCACTTCGGGAGGCCGAGGAGGCAGGTGGATCACTTGAGGTCAGGCATTCAAGACCAGTCATGGGGAAACTCCATCCCCACTAAAAATACCAACACTAGCCAGGCGTGGCAGAGCACACCTGTAATCCCAGCTACTCAGGACGCTGAAGCATGATAATCACTTGTACCCAGGAGGTGGAGGTGGCAGTGAGCTGAGATCATGCCATTGTACTACAGCCTGGGAGACAAGGTGAGACTCTGTTTCAAAAAAAAAAAAGTGGAGATGAGTAGAATACTCATTGGATAAATGTATGGATCCGTACAGATCAGCTACTTCTTTTCATGTACTTCTCAGGTGAAATCTCTCCTCTCTGGAATGTCACCCCAAGTCACGATCACATTATAATTTTTGGAACCCTTGTCATTACCCTTATGAAAATACATTTCAACGTCTTGCTTATGACGTGGCTTCCCCCATGACAATATAAGGCTCCAAGAAAGCAAAGTTCTCGTCTGTCTTATTCACCAAGCACAGGGTCTAACATGTGGTACGTTCCAAATAAATTATTACTGTATTAGCCACTCCTTCCCCTAAGGCAACACACTCTTCTGTAGCGGCAGGCCACAGTCACCCACGTCTCTTTGACTAGCGAACGATGACAAACCAGTGGTAATGAGTGACAGTGCTCAGAATGACTATAGATTCAAAAAATGAGGACAGTTGCCTGTGTATATAACTCCACGCGTCATTTTTCATAAAAACTCCTAGCCCTATGACTGAGTCTAACTGTGTTCACAGTTGACATCATCTGAAACTGCTGGGTCCCCTTGTTTTGAAGCTCCATCACTGACTGATTCTTTAATTAAAGTTTTAATATTTATACTTGTGCCTCGAGGCAGTATTTTAAATAAAGGAGGTAGACATTGGGAAGATCCTTGTGGTTTCTTTAAAAACATCGCCTCGGTGTTTGAGGTCTCTGGCACGACGCTGTGGGTAAATGTGAAAGCGATGGATTAAGGGATGATTTTAGGAAAGTCAGCCAGTATTAATTTGTGGATGATGCTTACTGTGTAACTCCCATGCTGGGTGGCAAAGGCAGGACGAGCTGCCCTCTGTCCTTCAGAGCAAATGTGCTAGGATTTCAATAGTCTCCTTACACGCCACTGGGAAATCGGTGCGTCTCCAAAGTATTTTCTGTGTCAAATACGATTTCCCTCTTGGAATGTGTTCATTACTCCACACATCAGCTTAAAGGATGCAAACAAAACGGTCTAATTTTTGGAAAGGTGAAATGTCAGATTCCTATACAGGGCAGACCCAATTTTCTGGATACAAAAAATATATATTATCAGAAAGGACTTTGATATAATATAATAGCTTGGGATCGTTCAAGCTAAAAGGACTAAGCTTATTTTTTTTCTAAATCATCAGAGACATGAGAATGTCTGGAAGACCTGTGCTCAAACCTTAAAGGAGCAGGTTAAATATATATATATAGCTTCAATTATAATGAGGAGAAAAATAGGGCAGAGTGGGTCAATTCCAGGAGGAGAAACCCGCTCAGACCCATGTTTCGGCTTCATTTCTGAGTGGAAAACTCTGTAGCTTCAGGGTGATGTAAAAAACTGTACGTTTTACGGACAGCAAGATTTATTACAACATTACTGAAACTTTATACCTGTTGATTAGATCAGCAAATCCTCATTTCCCTGGCCCCTGAGACCCTGGCCACAACCTTCTACTCTCTGCTTCTATGAGTTTGACGATTTTAGATCCCGGAGTCCCTCACGCAGTAAAGGTAAATAACTCCTGGAGATCTATACAACACTATCCTTAAAACAATCATGTATGATATACTTAGAAATCTTTTCATAGGGTACAGCCCATGTTGTGTTCTTGCCACGACAAAACTAAAATTCTTTCTGAAAACTGGATCAAGGTATTTGTGCATTCAGTTTGTTTATGGGCAAATGTGTGCCACAGATGTTTATATGTTTATACAATTAAATACTATCACAAATTGTTTAAATACTATCACAAATTTTTCTTTTCTTTTCTTTTCTTTTTCTTTTTTTTTTGTTTTTTTGAGGCAGGGTCTCATTCTGGTCACCCAGGCTGGAGTGCAGTGGCGTGATATCGGCTCACTGCAGCCTCAACCTTCCCAGGCTCAGATGATTCTCCCACTTCAGCCTCCAGGGTAGCTGGGATTACAGGTGTGCACCACCACACCCATCTAATTGTTTGTACTTTTAGTACAGACAGGGTTTTGCTAAGTTGTCCAGGCTGGTCTTGAACTCCTGGACTCAAGCAATACGCCCACCTCAGCCTCCCAGAGTGATGGGATTACAGGCATGAGCCACTGTACCTGGCCACAAAATTTTATATCTAAACACAGTAATTGCAATGTGTGAATCCCAGGATGAATGATAAAGCCACTTCTAATATTCTTCAATTCTTGTGTTTTCAAAATATTCTATGTATTAAATAAATGATGTTCTAATTAAAAAAAAAAAAAAAAAACAGATTTGCTAAGGCAATACTTTCATCCCGGGGGCCAAAGAGATCAAGTCCTTCCAGTGGGCCAGAAGAAATGTACCACTGCTGCAAAAACTTAATTTCAGGTGCTTGTCAAGACAGCAAGTCAAATGCCACCAACTTATATCTCGGCCAGTGGGTGGGCAGCTTGTCCGTGATCCTCCTTGGAACATGCAGAGAGCAGAATGGGAGAGCTTGAGGCTTCTGTTGCTTATTTAAAAGAAAATACGTGTGTATAAGGCAAGCCACCTGCCTCTCCTATCCCACTTGGTACTACAAGGCTCAAAAATTAGAGCAATGTACTTGTGAGAATAAAGAAAGAAAACTCATATAATTCAGGCACTTACCATGTACCAAACTGTTCTAAATGTTTAGTGCTTTATGTAATTTACCCCCAAACCCTCTGAGGACAGAACTATGACTGAAACTCTGATTCTACAGGTGACAACCAGAAGCTCAGAGAGGTAAAGTAACTTGCCCAAGGTCACACAGCTGGCAGATAACGGAGCCAGAAGCCCTGTGCTCTTCTGGGCCATAAAGCTCCACGCTCTGGACCCCTAAGGTGTCACTTCCACTACTGCGAGGAATGATGACTTTTCTTCCTAACCCGAGGCAACCATAAGCTAACTTAAGGAAAGCCCAGGGGATTCTTCCAAACCGAGGGCCTCCCTGACAAGCTCAAAGAGGACACAGGTTTTGACTCAGCCCCACTTTTTACCAGTACAGCTACTGCCAGCACCACCTTTACCCTTCATAGGCCCCAGGTCCTTTGCTTCTGAACATAAAAGATCTTAGCTAAAAATAAATCTGCCAGTAGCTCCAGCCAGGGACTCTGTGGTCACTTAAAAATTGAAAGAATCCAGGCCCTCTCATCTTTTTTTTTTCTCTTTTGTAACAAAGATAAATGACAAATGGAGGGGAGATGAACTAGGACAGGGGGCAGGGAAGGGATCGCAGTCTGAGGCATGTCCTAAACTTGGGCTGTCAAGGCCAGGCCTCTCTGCATAATGGAGTTTAGAAATAAAAATAAACAATCATTATTCTAATAAAGGAAAACCCAAGTTAGGAGACATGATGTTTCAACTCAAACAAAGCTATTCCACCACACGTCCCCCACTTCTTTTCAAGTTCAACTGAAAAGACCCGCCTTTGTGGTACCAACTGTCCGGACTGCCTGACCAGGATTTCCAAGCTCTTCAGTAGCCGCACCCCAGATGTTCCGGTGCCAGCAGGTGCACCCCAGCTCTGGCCTACACAAGAGCGATGAGCTCCCCCAGCCCCCTGACCATTCCCTGGCAGCAAGGAATGGAGTTGGGGGCTCCAGCACAAGGTTAGATCGGGGTCTTCCCCTCCCTTGCTGAGTGGGCAGCTTCCGGGCTCCACGTGACACCTGGTCCCCGCAGCTGGCGCCAGGGAGGCTCCAGGAGCTCACAGCCAAGGGGCCTCCTGGGCGGTGGGGAGATGGGAGCGGCGCCCCACTAGCCCCGCCCTCGCCTCCATCGCTGGACAATTGGTTGATTGGAGCTGACAAGCCCCCTCTGGCCTGCACGACAACGCAGGGCTAAGATCTGCTACCCCTGGGTTTCCTTCTCTGGGGTGAAGGTTCTCTAAGGCTCCCAGGAACCAGGGGCACAGCAGGAGTTTCCCATTCGCGGGTTTCCCGGCTGGCCCCCTCCCCTGTGGTCGAGATGGCACCGCGGGGCATTGATCCCAGTGCCAGTAAACACAACGGCGCTCTCTCCAGATAAGTGAGCCTTCTCTTCCCCTCCTCCCACAAGGGGTTAGGGGCACCTAAACGCCCTCCCGGGTCACTAAGATGCCTCCTTCTGCACACCCTGCGGGCGGAGGCAGCGACCCGGGGGCGCGCTGAGTGCACTCGTGCAGCCGGCCAGGGAGACTAATCAAAGTGCGCAGGCAGGCTCCCGCTGCCCCTGGCACCTAGGACTCGCTCCCGGGTGGACGGACGAGGTAGCCTGGATGCTTCGGAGGGGCGCTCTGGGGCAACAAAGGACGTGCTTCTGGAAGCGACGCATAAGGGGGCTCAGGGTCTCGGCCCCCTGGGGGTAGGGGGGGACACACCTCGAGATCTTTCCACACACCCTGAAAAAGTTCCCTTCCAGAGCGCCCAGACTGGCGCTAGGAGGAGGCCAGTTCTCGGGGACCTAGCGCTTCCCTCCGTGGGACCCTCTGGACCTGATCCACCGGGTCACGGTGGGTGCAGAGGCGATGACTCCGCCTGGACTTACCTAGAACTCCCGGCGAGCCCGGCTGCGGTCACGTTCTCGGTCCCAGACCCCCGAATTCCCGTGCGCTCTCTGCACCCCCAGCCACACTCACCATAAGCTGAAGGCGGCGGAAGGGGGTGCTGGCTTCTCACGCACTGTCCGCAACTTCGCGGGCAGGTCAGCCCCGCCCTGGCGCGCCTGCCTGGGCGCGGCGAGGGTCCGGACAGGCGGGGACCCTGGCAGCCACTGGGTGGGGGTCTGGAGCGCAAGGACTCTCAATCCCGGGCGCGCGGTCCGCTCCTGCTCTCTCTACCTGGGCAAGAAGCTCGGAGTTCTCCTGCTCCGGACGCCGGGGCGGGGCCCACGGCTGGCTGTCCCCTCCAGATGCGGGGTGCTCGGCTGGGCTCACTCCTTCCCTCTTCAGCCCCGGAGGCGCGCGCGTGGGTCCAGCCAGTGCCGCCGCCTCTGCTGTTCCCGGGGCTGGCAGAGCGCCCCCGCCCCACCGCGGGTGCTGCTGGGGGGCTGGGGCGAAGGGGGAGGGATTCCCCTCCGCGACTTCGGGTTTCCCCCACCCGACGCGGCCCCTGGGCTCAGTCCGCCGCCCGCCGCGCCGCTTGGAGAACCACTTCAGGGCAGCGCAGCCAGTCCCACCGACTCCGGCTGGAGGAGGCGGCGGCGGCGCGGCTCGCACGGGGACTGGAAAGGAGGTGACCTTCAAACCCCGCGCTCCGGAGACCAGGAAGGGGGCTGGGGTGATCGAGGGAGCGGTGTGTGCACCCAGACGGCCAGCAAGAGCGCTTGTATGAGGGCGGGAGAGAATCAAGAGGAAATCTTCCAACAAAAATATAGATTAGAAAATAAACAAAGGAGAGCCGGAGAGAGCGCGAGAAAATGTGTGCATGTGCGTGTGTGCGTGTGTCTGTGTGTGTGTGAGCGCACGACAAGCAGCGAGCAGCCCCGGCTGCGGAGCCAAAAATAATCCGGTGCGCGAGGGAGCGCCCCCTCCCCCTTCCCCTCGCCAGCGCCGCCGCCGCCGCCGCGGTCACGCGTGCAGCCCTGGATTCCAGCGGGCGGCCGCGGACACGCGACCCGGTGCCTTGGTCTCCTGGCCTAAAGGGGAAACAGGGTGAAAGTTGGATGCTGGCGCAATGAGCCCAGGACTTTGACCTGCGCCCGTCCGCGTCCTGGTGGTCCCCAGGTGGCCTCACTCATTGAGCACCAGCGCCCTCCTCCCGACCGCAATCAAAGTAGACAAATCCCCCCTAGAGACGCCAAGTGGAGGCAGCTTCCTGCCCCAGTCCATTTCTTCTCTGAGGAAGTTTTCTGGCAAGTCTTCAAATCTCGCGGCCAGGCAGAGATCGAGCCCTATTCAAGATTCAAAAAGTTCTTCAGGCTGGATGCGATGCAGGGCTGGGGTGAGTGCGGCTGGCCTGGGACGCCCCCAGCCTTCACAGCTGGGCCTCCCCTGTCCTGCCCCCTTCCTGGCCACCTACTCCTGCAATGGACGCTGAAGGGGTCTAGGGATTGTCCTCCTAGCAGATGTCTTACAGCCAGAAGCCCCATGACGCCTTAATACACACTAGCACTTAATAAGCATTTACTTTCCACCAGATGCTGTTTTAAGCACTTTACGTGGAGTCTTTTCAACAACTGGAAGTAGATATTGGAGGTTTATCCATTTCACAGATGCTTAGAGAGATTAAAGCAATATTTCTCCCTTCCTGGGTCCCACTCTGGACTGGAGTGAGAAACTCTGCTCTTTCCCCTTTTCCTTTCCCTCCCTCCTTCCCTTCCTCCCTCCCTCCCTCCCTTTCTTCCTTCCTCCCTTCCTCTTTTTTCCACAAATATTCCAGGTGGCTTTGTTGTACAATAAAGTCAGTCTGAGGTTCAGTGAGTTGTAATTTGTTCAAGGTCACATAGCTGGCAAGGAACCAGGATTCCCCAGGCAGTCTACCTAATTTTATGTGGCACCACCCTGCCTTCTGAAGGGCAGATGGGATTGGACAAGGCCAGATTCCAGCCTTGAGCGCTTGATCTGAGGCTCCTGTTCATTTTCCCATCCTGTGATGTGATTGTGTTTGCACTTATACCATGGGTCCTCTTCTAAGAAATGCTGTAAGCTTTCCAAAAGAGGGGGCCATATGATGTGCATTCCTTTGTACAAGATGTACATGTATTTCCTGGCGCCCATCAAGGAGCGCATTCATTAAGGGCTCCTCTTGCAATCCTATCGGGTTGGGGTTTCTTTCAACCTCAGATTAAAAGAAAGGGAACTTCTGCCTATAACTGGATTACTTTTTAAAGCACGCAATGTTTAATCATCATTTGAAAAAGTAAGTTTGCAAAATCCAGAAAGACATCTTTATCATTAGCCCCAGCGATTTTGCAATTTGGGTTGACTTTTACCATATGTTTCCTTAGGATTCTCTTTGATAATAATATATTTGTATGTAAGCAAGTTTTTTTTTCTTTATACTAGTCTCATCCTTCAGTGATAGCAAAATGAAACCATAAATCTGTGTTGGTAACATCATAATCATCTCCCCCAGAAACTGTTCACAATGGGAAAACCACCGAATTTAAATGTAATTGTCTAGCCATGCAGGGAGATGAGATGGGTTGTAAAAGAGGTATTCTCAATTTAAAAGCAAATTATCAATAATGATAGAAAAAATAAATGGCAGTTAATGAGAAATTCTGTTGAAATATACTGTTTTGTGCAAATTCACCAACAGGAATTGTTTCTCTATTCTCCTTTATTTTTTATTCCAGAAAGGAACAAATGAATGCAATCAATCAAGGCAGTAACATCAGCTGTTGTTTCATTAAAACGGGTAATTGCTGGGCCCTTTGATGATTTTTAATATATATATATATAGATGTTTACCATTGGAAATGAAATAAAACATATTCATCTATCTGAAAATCAAGGTCAGCTTGAGTCTGCTCTGATTTATTTATTGTAGAGTAGAAATAGGCTTGGATAGATTAGTGATGAGTGTGAGGCATGACTCACTGGTACCTGTATTGCTACATGGCTTAAAAATATGAGTGTGGGAGGCATCCATTACAATTTAAAACAAAATTAGAGTAAAGATCAATATGGCATGCCATTAGGCTATTCATCTGGAAAGTATTAGTTTCTTTCTCACAATGACCTTTCGCATTCCAAGTATAGTTTTTCCTGTCATTTCTCCGTGTTGAGCCACTGGAAGATAAATGAGAGGTGCTGAAGTTGACAGCTCCCAGGACATCCTAGGGCCAAGAATCGCCCTGCTATGGTTAGAAAGAACCTGGAGACTTTGGCTCCTCCTACTGGACATGAAAAATACTTTCCAATTTGTGATCTAAGCAAATGTCAAAAATGGAACCTTCCATAAAGCTGGTTTAAACAGAACAAGGACTTTGTAGCCTCGTACTTGGCTGAGAGCTATCTAAAGTGTAAATTTCATCATCTTACTTTCAATCTTAGGATGTTCCTATAGCTCTTCATTATTCCCCAGGATAAGGTCTAAAGTTGTCCATGTGGTTTACCAGCTCCTGGCTCTTTTTAAGTTGACTCTGTGACACAGGAGGGCTTTTCTCTTGCTGTATCCAATCTTTTGCATATGTTGTTCCTCCAACCAGGAATACCCTTACATACTCTCTTTACCTGGATAGCTTCTGTTTAGTTTTTAGATCTCCATTTCGATATCACTTTCTCGCTGCCAATCCCTCACCTCCCTACCCAGCCCTCCATATGCACAGATAAGGTCTTCTTGTGAACTCCTCGAACACCTCCATTTACCTTTACCCTGTCATTTGTCTCAGCTTACTGTAAATGTTGTTCTCTTCTATTAAACTAAAAGGGCTTTATGTCAAAGATTTTTCCCGGATGCACAGCACCAGCCACATAATAAGCTCAATAAATATTTGGTGAACCTTCCTTCTGCCCTGCAGTAGATTGCTGTCTAAATGGGCTAACCACTTTGGAATGAACTGAGAAGTCAACCTGCTCATCCATTTATGTAGTCCTTTGTTCTTTCAGTCATCAAACATGCATCCTTCTTGAGGCTAGTCCCCCATGTAAACCATTTAGTATATAAACTAGACTCCATTTCTGCACTCAAGAAGCTTATAGTCCAATAGCATATGCAAACACATCAATAAGTGATTGCAACTGTCTTGAAAGATTTGGCCAATACTGAACAGGAGCCTATAGCCAGATATGGCAGAAGGGCAGAAGGGCAGGCAAAGCATTCTAGAGAAGATCATGTCTAAATAGAGAAGATAAATAGGAATTCCGCAGAGAGTTGGGTGATGGACATTCCCAAAGGAGAATACAGCTTATGAAAGTGCCTGAAGCAAAACAGCATAGCTCCTTCTAGGAACAGCAAATCTGTTCAATATAAATAGAGTCATGTTGATGTAAAGGGGCTGGACAGTGGTGAAAGAGCCAAGAGAGTAGAAGCTGGAACTAAAGATATGGGCTAGAGAAGGCTCAAGGCAGGCTCTGAAATGATTTGTAAGGCATATTTGCTTTACCACAGGCAGTGGAGAATGACCAGTTAGCTTTTCAAGATGCACCATTACCATAATGATTTCCACTGCCAGTGCTGTGGGCTTCACTCTGCCTTCACTGATGTTTCAATGACCATTTTCTCCATTATTATCTTATATTTGTTTAAGAACTTTTCCAGAAGGTCACTGTAAACATCCAGTGAATTCTAGGGATTTGTAGATTACTTCAAAGTACTCTAGGATTTTTAAGAGATTATCAGTGATATATTAAACAGAATAGGAAAAGGATGAAAAAAGCAAGCTAAAAAAATCTAAGATCTAAAAATCTAAGGAGGCCAGGGGTGGTGGCTCTTGCTCATACCTGTAATCCCATCAGTCTGGGAGGCTGAAGTGGGCAGATTGCTTGAGCCTAGGAGTTCGAGACTGGCCTGGGAAACATAGTGAAACCCCATCTCTACAAGAAACTTAAAATATTAGCCAGGCGTGGTGGTGTGCACCTGTAGTCTCAGCTACTTGGGAGGCTGAGGTGGGGGGATTGCTTAAGCCTGGGAGCTTGAGGCTACAGTAAGCTGCAACCACACCACTGTACTCCAGCCTGGGCAACAGAGTGAGACTTGGTCTCAGAAAAAAAAAAAATCAAGTAGCCAAGCATACTTTTATTCCTCCTCCCAAGGATACCTTTCAATAGCGGTCACAGAAGAGTTGATACAATACTCAAATGTATCCATAAATGACTCTGGGTTCAATAACATAATTTGCACAATTTAAATATTATATAAGACCTACTTTGCCCACAAGTTCTCAGTCTTCAGGCTTACCTGAAGGCTTTCTCACAGACAGAGTCAACTAATGAACTAATTAAAACAGTCTGAGGACCACAGGGGAATGGACTGCACCTTATATTCTCTGTTCCCCACCTCAGTCCTTCGGCACACGGCAGATACTCAATATATAGTTATTGATTGCTTGAACTAACTCACCATCTATCGTATAGGTCAGGGTTTTGATATTAACCAAGGCATTTAACACTGAGAATGAGCTATCCAGTATCCACAGATGAGGTCTCTTTTTTCTGAAAAGACACCAACTTTCACACTCTGTTTCAAAGTGTCTTCGAAATAGTAAACATGATAGTTTTCCCTCTTCTACTTGGGCTCATTCCTTTTCCTCTCCTGCCTACATCCCCTTAATAAGATGGAGAAAACAGTAATGGTAACAAAGACAGCACCTTAAGCAACAGTCATGATGATAACAAAAAAGTTACAAAAATAACAAGCATGTGGTATTTACTATATAAGCTCTTTGACTGTATCATCTCATTTAGTCCTCACAGTGTAACTCTAGGTGTAAGTACCATTATGATTTCCTTTTCATTTTTTATTTTTTTATTATACTTTAAGTTTTAGGGTACATGTGCACAACGTGCAGGTTTGTTACATATGTATACATGTGCCATGTTGGTGTGCTGCACCCATTAACTCGTCATTTAACATTAGGTATATCTCCTAATGCTATCCCTCGCCCCTCCCCCCACCCCACAACAGGCCCCAGTGTGTGATGTTCCCCTTCCTGTGTCCATGTGTTCTCATTGTTCAATAACCACCTATGAGTGACAATATGCGGTGTTTGGTTTTTTGTCCTTGCGATAGTTTGCTGAGAATGATGGTTTCCAGCTTCATCCATGTGGCACTATTCACAATAGCAAAGACTTGGAACCAACCCAAATGTCCAACAATGATAGCCCAGATTAAGAAAATGTGGCACATATACACCATGGAATACTATGCAGTCATAAAAATTGATTTCCTTTTTAAATAGATGAGCAAACCAAAGCTTAAAAGAAGGAGGGAATTCAGTGTCTTGGCCAACCTCACAGAGCTGGCTAGTGGTTACAGCGGGACTCAAAACTTAGTCTGTTTTGTGTCAGAGCCAGGTTCATGAGACATAAATAATGATGCAGCTTGTCTTTCTGTTTACTAGGACTCAGCTCCATGTAGCCAGGCTTAGAATCATGTCAAAGATTCATGATCATGAGAGTGTAGATTCCTAACCAATTGGTCATAGGGTAACAAAAATACAAAGGGAGGTTCAGTAATCTGCGGCACCAAATGGGAGCCTGCCTATATAAAGAACACTTTGGAAACAAATATTTTGAGCTTCATCAGATTCAAATAAAAACTCCTGATTTCTTGGCCAATAATAAGCAGAAACTAAGGTGTGTCTTTGATTTAGGGCAGGCTAGTTTATATGCTATTTAGTATAACTTTATGAAACATACTATCATTCATCTTTTAAAAATAAGAGAACGGAGCTCATGAGTAGGACAGCCTGCGTTCATATCCCATGTCTACTACTTAATAACAATGTGAGCTAAAAAAGATTTTTAAAAAACATCACTATTCACTTCCCTGTACATAAAATGGGGACAATGACAACAATGATGATGACGATGATATAATTAACATATTAATAGTTACTATTAATACAATGGACAGTGCAGTTGATCCCCATCTCCAAATACGTTAACTATTCTCCTTGTAGGTGATTACTTCAGGGACTGTCATAGGCTCCCAGTCACCTGATCTAAAAGATTGTTATCACATTTTAGAAAACATTTCCTTTATCCAAGTGAAAGCCACAGGAAAATACATTTTTTACTTCCAGATGTTTTCTCATGGGATTTTGACCTCTGGACTCCCCCGCAGGTACCTTGCAACCAGCCTGAGGACAAATTAATACTGAAGATGGCGGGGCAGGGAAGAATAAAGGACCAGTAACATCCAGGAAATTGTGAAGCTGCTAAATCAACTGCCTTCCAAAACTACCATACCACTGCATTCCCTGTTCCATGAGATGACACATCCCCTTTTTGCATTAGCTTGTTGAAGATGACATATTGCCTATAGCAGGGTTTCTCAAACTTAGCACTACTGACATTTTGAGCCAGATAACACTTTGCTGTGGAGGGACCCCCTGGGCACTGTGTGATGTTCAGCAGTATTCTTGGCTTCTACCCTTTAGGTGCCAGTACTCCTCCCAAATGTGTACAGATATTTCCTTGTGCTCCCCAGGGGGCAAAATCTCCCCAGGTGGGAACCACTGGTCTAAAGCATCCTCACCAATATGGCGACAGTGGTGGTGGTAACAGAACTACTAATAGTAACATATGAATAGCAATTAGCATATATTTAGCCTTAGTATGCACTAGGCACTAGGTCTATACCTCCATTCAGATTCTCACTGAGCCCTCCTAACAACACTATAAACCAGATTACCATCCTCATTCTACAGATGAGGTCTAGAGAAATGAAGACATTTGCTCACAGTCGCCAAGCTAGTAAGCAATTAATTTAGGATCCAAATCCGGCTCAGTGATGATTCTTCTCATCCAGCATTGTCGGCAGAATTAAATGACAGAATCCACGAGAAATTTCTCACCGTTGGGCCTGGCACATGGTAACTGCTCTGTGGAAGTGAGTGGTGACTTCCTCAGAACAGCCATACAACAGGGTCATCTTGAAGAAATGCAAGATGGTGTGGGTGATGCCACCTTACAAATATTGTAGTTCACTCCTCTCATGCTTCGTATTGGGCTCAGTGTTTCAGCCAACACCACTTTACCTCAAACTAACAAAGATGACAAGATCACCACTGTCCATGATAATCCAGAGCTGATCACAACCTCCTCGTCTCCAACTTGGAGAGTAAGCGCAAGTCCTGAGTGTGGGTGGTCATCAGCAAAAAGTGGTCAGCAGCTTTGCTCACTCACTAATGGCTGGTAATTTGGGAGACACATGCAAGCTTCATACTGCTGCTATGTGGAGCAGCAAGAAGTCATTACATGCCCGTTTAGGACTTGTGCAGAAGAGTAAAAATAAAAATATTTTTGAGAACATACTCTACGCCAAGCCTGAGACATGACCTTTAACTACAGAGAAGCCTACAAGGCAGTTGTAGTACTATTCCCATTTTACAGATAAGGAAGACTGAGGCTCAGAGGAAAATAAGTAAATTTTCAAAGCTTACAAACTTAAACCGAAGCCTTCGTTTTTAAATCTTTAACAGTCTGATATACCCAAAACCTCTGTTTATGTATAGGGGATCCAAAGGCCAATAAAAAAACCACTCTGTAAATTTTCTAAAGTTCCACTAAAAATCATTTTGTAAAAACAAAGGCTGCTTTAAATAGCTCCATCTAAAGTCAACCATGAAGGTTAAAAATGAGACTTATCAAGAGGGAAAAATAGTTGCGAGTCAATGAGGTGTAAATAGTTAATGAATTTATAATCAGAGCAAACATAGTTTTGCCTTAATGTACTAACACCTCAGGGGCGAAAATGTTGCCTCTATTAGCAGCACACAGTATTGACAATCGATTTCTTTCAAATGCACTTAACTTTATTTTAAGTCCTAGTCTTTTTATTACAAATGGATAAGTAAAGATATTTAAGCCATTTACGATGAAATATGCAACCTTACGAAGAGGAGTATGCATTTGCAGTGGTTACTGGTGGGTTATAGATGCTCCAAGCAGTAAAATATCTGTAAATTATGGTCACAATATGCATTACTGTACTTCCACTTGTACATTTATTATTTCTATTTATTCCTTATACTTCGATTAAGACACATGGACCACAAAAGAAAAAAAATCACAATCCCTGGGAATATCTTTTAGGACTATAGAGTAGATAACATGAGGGCAATATAAATAAATGGCTAAAATTTTGGATTCTGGAAGGTGAACATAAACATCTAACGGATACTGTTTGGGCAGTTAGTCAAAAGCGAACTCCCTTCCATGAAGCATGTTTCCATCTACTTCAGCCTTCTCTGATAGGGTTCTTCCACACCATTGCTTTAGGGGGGCTCAACAAGCTCTGCTTATTAATCAGCACACACTCTGTTTGCTTCCTCCAGAAGCCGACCATGAGACAAGTATTTGAATGTCAGTAGTGACCTGGGGAGGTGAATCCAGGAAACAATGGCCCAGTGGCCAGGAGTGGGGAAGTAAATGGAGAAGAGACAGAAGCCAACAAAAAGTGTGTCCTCAAGCAAGTTACCACTGTGGGTACCTGGAAATTATTCCCAATAAAGAATTCTTGGAGCGAGTATAAAACATACTCCCCAGAGTTATCACCCACCCCCACCCCAGGGCAAGGGAGCCGGAATATACATTCACCAGTTTCCATCACCCATTGGTAAGGGTTGGTTATCCTGGGGAGGGGAGGTGTTAATCCCATACCACTTACAGCCTTCCTTGGACATGGGTTGAGCAGAATTCAGCCACCAACAAGAGCTGTCAGGTGCTGAGATTTGGAAGTCCAGCCTGCATGCATGTTAATGGAAAACACCTGGGGACAGGAGGTGTGGGGCAACACAGCACCCTCAGTATTCTCAATGTCCCCAGGAAGAAATAAGGGAAACTGTTAGCTTTGCAGCAGCAGCAGCCATGTGCCTGATAAGAAAGAAAAACCCCAGTATCTCTCCTCACCCATGGAACTCCACTGACGGAATGTCAAAATGTCCTGTGGCTGTCCAACTGCAGTGTATGTAAGAATCATCTGTAATGCTTATCAAAATCCAGATGCTGGGCTCCATGCTGGAGATTCTGATTCAGGAAATATGGATGAGAATGGGAATCTGAATTTTCAAATCCCCCTATACACACACACACACACACACACACAGACACACACACATACACGCACTGCCCCATGTCACAGATGTTCCAAATGCCTGATAAGGAATACCAGTGCATTTTGTCCAACAACAGAATAACTTGTGGATAGGGTTGGAGGTGGGGGGAGGAGGGATTTAACATGATTTTAAGATCTGAGGGCTTTGTGCATGGATATTTCCCTTCTCTTTTCAAACATGATTGCTCGCTGTGCTCTCAAACTCTCAGAAAGGAGGTAATTGTTAGCAGGGCTCTCTCTGAAGCACTGATTACGTACCATGAATATATTAAAATATACAGGTATTTTGCAGGGAACCCATGGGAACACTCAGGAAGTGCCATTTCTAAGTCCCTGGAGCCATAAGTAGGACTAAGAAACAGTGATGTAATGTAATAGGAAAAATAAACAAATTAGGCATCAGAAATTCTTGTCCCAGACTGGCAACCAGAGGCAGTCAAGCCCTGTGGAAACTGCTTCTTTGCATCAAAGCCCTACTTGACTCACAAGTGTCAGAGCAAAGTGCAACCAGGTGAAAATGAGTTGGCAGTTTTAGGTGGTAGACAAATGGAATGAGGTACCATCATGGCTTTTTGGTAGGTGTTTTTTACAGAGCACAAAGTGGCAGTCATCCTGGACCTGGAATCACTGTTGAAGAATGTTGTGAACCCGTTTGCACAAGAGGCTGTTTTACAATGGACAAGATGGGGAAAAAAAAAAGTAAAAGACAAACCATATGCCTTATGATAGCAGTAGAATTTTCCTGCATCCCTCTCTATTTTTAGTCGAAAAGGCATTTCACAGATGTCAGCAGCCATTAGTAGACCAATAAAAGAAGGGGTAGCCAACTTGAGAGGCTGTCAATGAGAAGGCCATCCGTCTATTTGATTTCTCTACCTCTTCCTGCTTTGATTCGTCTCTGTGTTCAAAAGTTCTAAGACGAGCTTGCTTGCCATTATTCCGTAAGGCAATTAAGCAACTTGGCAATAAAAGCAACCACATTTTTCCTGGAGTAGTTCACGGAGAACACAGAACAGCACAGGACAGATGTTGAACCAAAACGTAGGTACTTATCTGAACACGCTTCTTTGTGCCAAGGCTAAACGCTCTGCCAGGGTGCTGTGTCCATCTTTCCTGTGGGGTCTTTTTTCCAACAGTTAATCCTTTCCTCCACTCTATCTTCAAACTCCCGTGGTTGTCAGGATATACACGTGTTGAGGCTCTGGGATATGACTCCAGCTCCTTCAACTCTTCCTCAACCTTAACCGCACTCTTGATTTGGATGTGCCTCTAACCAGCAAGCTTTTCAAAAATGGTAATCCACATTTATCACCTCCAGCTTCTCCACCATCTGGTGACCCCCTGCCATTTCCCATTCACACCACTCCACTGAAGCTACTGTCTTAGCATCTTCTTCATGCCATGCCCATGTGCATTCCTGGATCCCAGCTGCTATCTCTTCATCATAGGATGTATTAACAATCTCCTGGCAGCTCTCTGTGGCTTCAGGAACACCACACTCCTAGCCACCTTCCTGCTTCTGAACTGCTCCATCCTTCTTGTCTCTTTATTCACTCTGCCTACACACTAACTTTTTTTTTTGGGGGGGGGATACAGTCTGACTATGCCACCCAGGCTAGAGTACAGTGGCACCATCTCGGCTCACTGTAACCTCTGCCTGCCAGGTTCAAGTGATCCTCCCACTTCAGCCTCCTGAGTAGCTGGGACTACAGGTGCATGCCACCATGCCTGTCTAATGTTTTGTGTTTTCAGTAGAGATGGGGTTTCACCATGTTGGTGAAAAACTCCTGACCTCAAGTGATCTGGTCTTAAACTCCCGACCTCAAGTGATCTGCCCACATCAACCTCCTAAGGTGTTGGGATTACAGATGTGAGTCACTGCACCTGGCCCACACCACCTTTCTTAAATGATGCTCCTCTCCATCTCATTCTCCATGAGTTACCCTAAATCACTTCCTACAGATGTCATCGATGTCCCCATGGCTGCCAGATATCAAAGTTCTGTGCACCCCTCACCTCTTGGCTAAGTTCCTATACCCATATCTCCAGCTCAAAGCACATCGTCACTGCCTGGCTATCTGCCAGGCATCTGGGGCTGCTGTTTATAATCAATCTATTCACTCATCCCACAAGTATTTATTGAGTGCCTACTACTTATGCAAACTAAAGTGGAAACAAAATATCCACTGTATTAGTTATCTCTTGCTATTGTTAAGTGTTTACTCCAAAACTTAGCAGCTCGAAACAAGAAACGTTAACTCGCAGTGCCTATGGGTCAGTATGTAGCATGGATCTACTTGGGTACCTCTCGCTCAAGGTCTCTGGCAAGGCTGGAATCAACATGTCAACTGTGGCTGCAGTTTCATCTCAAGACCTAACTGAAGAAGGATCCAGCTGCCTGCTCAGTTGTGTGACTGCTGGCAGGATTCAGTTCCTCAGGGGCTTCAGGCTACTGGTCACCCTCAGTGCCTTGTCACGTTAGTATCTCCAGTGGTCAGCTCAGGATGTGGTAGCTGGATCCCCTTAGAGCAGGAGAGCAAGCACCCAAGAGGGAAACTTACTTCTTCTTATGACTCAGTCTTGGAAGTGGTATCTCATCATTTTTGTCCTATTCCACTTATTGGAGGCGAATCAATACATTCAGGCCAAGCTGAAAGGGAGATTACACAGATTGCGGATACCAGGAGAGAGGGATCACTTAGTGCCATCTTAGAGGGTGACTGTCATATCCTCATTCCCAGAAAGTTTGGTTCCACTGAGATATAATCCTACATGGATGGCAGAGATAGGGAAGGAAAGGATGGGGACAGAGGGTAAATCCGTATTGTCACATCCCCATTCCCAGAAAGCTTGGTTCCAGTGAGATATAATCCTACATGGATGGCAGAGATATGGGAGGAAAATATGGGGACAGAAGGTGGACCCATGTGACGAAAGAGCTTCTGTGCTGAGCATGCAATTCAACATATGCCCAATTAAACTCTCATTCCCTCCTACAATCCTCTTAGGTTCCCCTCATTTCCACTCATTGTGTCTTATCGCCTCTCATCTGGCCTTGAACAACAGCTTTAGCTGGTATTATGAAAACCCACTCTCCACATATCCAAGACCAATATTTTAAAATACTCCATTTGTCAGGTCTCTCTCTTCCCCTTCTGAGTGACAGAAACTCAACTCACACTAGTTGAAGCTGAAAATGGGATTTATGGACACATATGTGTAATAATTATAAGGAACACTGGCTTTAGGCAATGCTGGAGCCAAATGCTTCATCGGTGAGGACCCTTCTGTCTCCATCTCTTCTTTCTTTCTTCTGTGTCATCGTCCACGTTGGCAGGTTCTTTGGTTACTGCATCAAAATGCCTCCAATAGGCACAGACTGGAATGTAATATTCTACCGACTACTAACTCCAGCAGAAGGAGAACATTTTTTTCTTTTTTTTTCCTACAGTAGGGCTCAAACAAATCATTGTGTGTGCACTCACTGGTCCAGATGGGATCACATGCCCGGGGCTGAACCATCACTGTGACTTGGTGGATGCAGCCCTCTGACCAGCCACGTCCGTGGAACCAGAGTACAGATTCAACCCCACCTGAACTATCTGGTCTGAGAATGGAGGAGAGGTGATTTCCCCACAGGAAACAGGGTGCTATTACCAGCAAAGTTATCCAGATGCTAAACAGCCAAGTAATTAGGCGATACAACACAAATGTTAGCACACCACTTATCTAATGAATAACCTCATTGCCTCTCAACCTCACCACTACCTATAGGATCCAGTTCTAACATCTTTGCTTACCATACAAGACTCTCCATGAATTGGCCCAAGCCTGCCTTCCTAGCCTTGTCTGCTATACAGTCTGATTTCACCCACAAAGAATGACATATTCATCTCTAAATAGTCTCTTCTGTCATCCCACTGCACCCATTTGCCTGGCATGCTGAACTTCTACTTCACCTGTTGAGCCATACACCTGACTCAAGACCCAGCTCAAATGCCATTAGCCTTTTTTAAAAACCCACCCAACTCCTCCTGGCTCAATCAGCTGCTCTTTTCCTAAGAAATTGTGTAAATATCTCTACTGAACAGTCTCAACAGGGGCAGTGTTTTTCCCCCAGGGGATTTGGCAATGTCTAGAGACATTTTTGGTTGTCATGACTGGAGAAGGGATGCTTGTGGTATCCAGTGGGTAGAGGCCAGGGAGGCTGTTTAATATCCTGCAACATACAGGCAGTGCCCCACAACAAAGAATGACCCAGCTCAGAACGTCAACACTGCCAAAGTCGAAAACCCTTGTATCACATAACACTTCATGCCTTGTATTACAATAATCAATTCTGTATCTTCCCAGCTAGACCAAGAGCTCCTTGGGGGCAGGGACACTGTTGCATTTGTCAATGTGCTCCCAGCTCTAGCAGGTGCCTGGCCCATAGCAGATGCTCAACAAACATTGGCACAATGACTGCGTAAGGGAATGACTGTCTAGATGGGCTTATGAAACATTATCCAAGAAATGGAGTTCCTGGAAGGCATGACCATTCCTTAAATGGCTATTGTATTAGAAAATTTCAGCTGCAGGGTGTTTTTCCCCTCTTTCCACGAATACATTTGAACAAAATGTAAACTTCCGCATTTGAAGTCACGTGACTTTCTCAGCAAATCTATTGCTGTCTGTGCGTCTCGTGCTCCTGGTATTAAGAAATGGACTCTTGGCTTTTTATAATTTCTAAAGACAGAAGAAATATTAACATTCCCATTGAAACACAGTCTCTTCTTAGAGCTCCCCCAAGTTTTTTTTTTGTTTTTGTTTTGTTTTGTTTTGTTTTTTAACAACAAAACAAATTTCACGACTCTTTCCCTCATCCAATTTTGGTTTAAGACAAGGCTGTGCATGTGACATCTTCATCTAACACACTGCATGCTTGACTAAGAAATGCACATATCACCAGCAGCTCAGTATTCCACGTAAGGTCTAACACGTTTCTCAGAAAGGACATTGAAATGTCAGATGGAATGATTTACACTGCATGTCAATAAAAAGTACTCCGAGGTTCACCAAGTCAATAAAGCTTATTAGAACAATCTTAGGGCCAAGTATCAATATACCCTGATGAGGACCTCTGAAGTCAGACACTATTTCAAGGCAAGTGGCATTAAATACACCATTCTGGAGAGAGAAATAAAATTAAAGGCTTCCATTATTTTCCGAGTGCATGTTAACTGAATAGCGTATAAGAAGCTGGAGAAATCTATGTATATATTGCCATCATTAAAACCTTCTGGACATTCATTGACTGTCCATAGACTGAAAGTCTCTGATATGCCAAGTATTGCATCAGACATATCACATTGACCCATTCTTTAAGTTAACAAATGCTTCAGTAATTCTTTCTATGTGCACTTTCCTAAATCTTTACAAATATTAACTATGTAAACCCTCATTACGACTCCATGCAATGGATAAAACATTATCTCCATTTTGCAGATGAGAAGACTGAGGCTTAGAGAAGCTAAGTGAAATGTCCAAGGTCACCCAGGTAGTAAGCAGCAGAGCCTGCAAGCAAAGCCAGGTAGTCAGGCTCTAGAGCAGGTATTCTTTTTTATTTTCTTTTAAAAAATTTCTATTTTATCTTAAGTTTCAGGACACATGTGTAGGATGTGCAGGTTTGTTACACAGGCAAACACGTGCTATGGTGGTTTGCTGCACCGATAAACCCATCACCTTGGTATTAAACCCCACATGCATTAGCTATGTACCCTAGAGCAGATATTCTTAACCACCGTGCAACACGACCTTGTATGCATTGCCTTCTAGTCCTCTCAATAAACTCCCAATAAACCTAAAGTTTGGCCTGCTCAATATTTCTAAAATTAGCATTTCAAAGTCAGGAGACTTCATAGAAAAGCCGGATTTGTGGACTCTCTTAACAAATCAAAACATCTGGCCACCTAGGCCTGCTCTCTTGAAGGCCTTCGAGAAGAGGCCTCAGTTGGGGTGCACAGACCCTCCTCCCTCATTTGACCACTTGTGTGGTTCCTGAGGCATTTGAGATTGAGATCCTGGCTTACCTGTTTTGCAGATGAAGATGCTGAACCCAAGAGATGTTAAAGAACTTGGCCAAGGCCCCAGAGCTAGGGAATAGCAGAGGCTAGGTTTGCACTTGGCAGGACCCCAGTAGGAAAGAAAAGACCTGGCACATTCCAAGGTAGGTGATCAGGAAGCTGCTGCTGTATTTAAAAAGGCACTAGTTACAAAGGTGTCGCAGGGGTGGAGCAATGACCCTAGACTCCTGTCAATGAAGTCATCCTTGTGCCTAGGTCTCAAAGAATGGGCGGGATGGGAGGGGTGGTGATGGGCGGCGGCGAGAAGTAGTCACCAAAATGCAGGAGGAGAAACTGGAGCAGGTGCATTGACAGGAGGAAGAGCTACCTTCAGGTAAGGAGCACAGGAGATCTTAGAAGGAGGGAACCAGGGAAACAAACATCTTGATCTCATTTTTCTCTTTCCCTCCAATTGCTTTTATTTTTATTTTTATTTATTTATTTATTTTTTGATACAGAGTCTTACTCTCTGTCGCCCAGGTTGGAGTGCAGTGGCGCGATCTCTGCTCACTGCAAGCTCCGCCTCCCAGTTTCACGCCATCCTCCTGCGTCAGCTTCCCAAGTAGCTGGGACTAAAGGCGCCCGCCACCACGCCCGGCTAATTTTTTGTATGTTTAGTAGAGACGGGTTTTCACCGTGTTAGCCAGGTTGGTCTCGATCTCCTGACCTCGTGATCCACCCGCCTCAGCCTCCCAAAGTGTTGGGATTACAGGCGTGAGCAACCATGCCCAGTCTTCCCTCCCATTTCTTGTGTCCCCTACCAAGGAAAATTGAAATGGCTGTCAGAGGATCTACAACCTTGTTGATGAAGGGCAGAGAACAGGATGGAAGGATGTGTAGAGTGCATATCTCAGATACCACAGAGGATATTTAACATACAACCCCTATGGGAGTCCACAAACCATGCTCTTCCCACTTCATTTGCTCTAACTCAATCAATTTACTATTGTAATCATATTGAAGTAATTAGCAAACATAAATGTGGTGCTTAAAATGTGTCAGCCACTATTTTAAGAACTTTATATTGATTTCTTCACTTTTCCAAGTGCCTATCATGTGCTAGAAGCTGTGTCCTTTCTGGAAACACAGAAGGGCAGGAGAAGAAAGAGTCACAGAGATCTTAGTGATTCTCTTCTCTCAATTATGGAGTTCTCTTCTCTCACTTATGGATTCACTTCTCTCAATTATCTCCACCTACTTCAACCTTTCATTCAAACTCATGGGCAAAGAAGATTTCCTGTTTTAAACAACAGGGCACCAAAATGAGTTCAAAATGCAAAGATGCATGCCATGTGGACAGTGAGTCTTGTTAACTAGTACACACAGCCAGAGCTGCTCCTTCCTGTGGGTCTCCATGTCAAAACTCTAATTCCTCTGTACCACTCCCTCAGTTCTGGAGAGTGAATTAGCCTGTTAATCTAGGACAAAACAGACACAATTGTAAGTTGAAAATGGTAGCCAGGAGTGGTGGCTCATGTCTATAAAACAAGCACTTTGGGAGGCTGGGGCAGGAGGATCATTTGAGTCCCGGAGTTTGAGACCAGCCTGGGCAACATATCAAGACCTCGTCTCTATAAAGAAAAAAATTTCTTTTAATCAGCCAGGCATGGTGGTGCATGCCTGTAGTCCCAGCTACTGTGGAGGCTGAGGAGGGACAATTGCTTGAGCCCAGGAGTTTGAAGATTTCAGCCCAGGGGCTGAAATCATGCCACGGCACTCCAGCCTGGGTGACAGAGCAAGACCTAGTCTCAAAAAAAAAATAAAATAAAATAAAAAAATAAAAAGGTTTAAGAGCTATAGATTATTCACGCTTGAAGGGAAAATTTCCAGCCCTACAGTAATCGTGGGAGTAAAGAATAGGGGAAGAAGAGAGAATGAGAAGGGCCTCAGAGGGTTCTGAGTCCCATTGGATATTCCAGTTTGGCTTACTGCAGTGTTTCCAAGTCTTTAGTCATTTGTGCATCACCCTCATGGCTTTTGTCATATATTTGTACCAGCTACACTCTTATAGACTTGATATTTTTTCTTAAAATTATTTCCTTATTTAAATTAATGTATTTTGAAATGAAAACATTAATATCCTAATTAAAAACTAGCATTATTACCGTGTATTTAAGCAAATACATAAGCACTAAGGTTAATAATCTTGTCTCTGTAGTATCTAAAATCCATCTTGTATATTTTTAATAACACACTTATCTCAGGAAAACATTGTTAAAAGCGTGGACTCTGGAGTTAGACATGATGGGGTTCAAGCTCACAATTCTGCTGCTCCAGAGGATTTGCCTTCTGTAATTCGTGGAAAGTCCTTCACACTATGTGTGGCCCATGGAAAGCACTTGTAAAATATTACATTGCAGAGCTCCACAAGCCACACACCACTGGTGGTTTCTTTATTGGCATAAAGACACTTGATCCTCGTGTCTTTATGCCAATAACTCTTACATAAGTCCTACAGGTGAAAATCTAGAGAAAATAATCTCATTGGAAATTATCAGAATTCCAGGACCAACTCAGCTACTGGAGGACTCCAGGCTAAAATGTGGCAGAGCATGCTGTGCAAAGATGATTCTCCAGTTGGTCAAATATTGTTGCCACTAACTAACAACAACTTACCAGTAATTTTAAAGAAGGGGACAGAGGCTAAGAGATTTTAATTAATTTTAATTTAAATATCTACCCATCTGTCCATCCACCCACATACCCATCACCTATCGACCCACCTACCCATCCACCAATCCACCCACTTATTCATCTACCCACCTACCCATCCATCGATCCACCAATCCACTCACCCACTCATCTACCCATCCATCAATCCACCCAGCTATCCATCCACCCATCCACTCATCTACCCACTCATTCATCTACCCATCCACCCACCCATCCATCTAACTACCTACCCGCCCACCCACCTACCTACCTATCCACTCACCCATTCATCCACCCACCTACCTGTCCACCCACCTACCCACTCATCCATGCACCCGCCCAACTAACTGTCTATCCACCCACTCAAGCATCCACCCACCTAACCATCTAGCTATTCACCTATCCATCTACCTATCCACCTACCCACTCATCCATCCATCTACCCATGCACTCATCCACCCATCTACCCATCCACCAACCCACTCATATACCCATCCACCAAGCCATCCATCCACCTAGTCATCCATCCATCTACCCGTCCACCTACCCATTCATCCATCCACCTATCCATCCATTCAACAAATATTTAAGTAACTCTATTTCCTGGCACTGTTCTAGAGGCTGGCTAGATATACAGTATTCAGCAAAGTAAAACATAGAGTTTTCACCCTTATTTTGCTTACAAGAGAGTGGGAGACACAAGACAGGCAAGCATGGGACCCAGTTTTTATACTCTCCAGATGTGTTCAGCACCACCTGCCCCTTTCCTCAAAGGAAATTCTGGCAAAGGAAATTCCCTCACAGTGCCTCCTATCTTAACATAACCCAGCTGTTGCTGCCTCTCCCTGGTCAGGGCTGAGCTATGGCATGATCTTCATCATGCCTGCTATGACTTCATAACCCAAGTCCAATCCAACCAGACTCAGGAAGTCTACGGTTCCTCCCACTGCTTCCAGGTTCAGAGGAAGCATCACACCACGGGGGCATGGGATCTATCTTGTCCAGGTGCTGCCCTGAGAGGCCGGAAAACACATCCTGTAAATGCAGATGAGTTAATTCTCTCACTGAGTGAATGTGTCCTATGAGATAATAGGAGGAGGGAAGGCCTTTGCAGACACATCCTTCTCTCTTCCGACAAACCACTGCAAGGTACAGTCATCCTATACAGCCTGTCTAAAAAATATCGCCTATAACGGAGAAACTTACCATTGTTCCTTATAAAGCTGTGGTGCGCTCAGTAACATACCACCTTATATATGCTTGCTCTCTTTCCTTGTCTGACTTCCCTTATTCTTTCACTCATTTTTTTTTTTTTTTTTTTGAGGTGGAGTCTTGCTCTGTCACCCAGGCTGCAGTGCAGTGGTGCAATCTCTGCTCACTGCAAGCTCCGCCTCCCGGATTCATGCCATTCTCCTGCCTCAGCCTCCCGAGTAGCTGGGACTACAGGCACCGGCCACCGCTCCCGGCTAATTTTTTGTATTTTTAGTAGAGACGGGGTTTCACCGTGTTAGCCAGGATGGTCTCAATCTCCTGACCTTGTGATCCGCCTGCCTCAGCCTCCCAAAGTGCTGGGATTACAGGCGTGAGCCACCACACCCGGCTGCGCCCGGCCGACCCTTCTTCCTTCACTCTTGCTGCCCTGGCATTACACCTCTTTATAAAGCCTTAGCGTGTAAGTTTTGTCTCATGATCTGTTTTTAAGGAAATTTGAGGTTAAAAAAATGAATCAAATAATCCTGCAAATAAGTAAGTATTTACAAGATGCTATGAAAGGTTTCAATGGGGGAAGAGTTTAACCTGGTCTGAAGACTTCAGGAAGGCTTTATTTGCAGAAGTGATGTCTGAGCTGAGAGACAAAGCCAAAGTTAGTTTGGGGAAGAAGCACGAGGGGGAATTCTAGGCAGTGAGAAAAGTATGTTCAAAAGCCCTGTGGCAGAGCTAAGGTGGGAGAAGGGAAGAGGTGAGTAAATAATGGAAAGGCACTGTTGGCAGGAGGCTGAGCCTGAATTCTAAGGAGTGAAGACAGACAGGACTGTTCAGAAAGGTTCCACCAATGAATTGCTAATGTGCAGCAGAATTGCTAATGACTCCTGAGCCTCCTTCTTCACTCAACAACTCCGTCATGCTCCTTGAACAGAGGTCTCAGGCAGTCTGCGATTAATGGAGTGTTTAGATGATTCAGGATAAATGTTTCCCATAACAGTTCATCCACATAGGTTTTTTTGGACTGGGAAATGCAGATAGTCCAGTATCTTCCATAGGGAGATGTTCCATAGATGAAAAAATTAGAAAAAATCCACATGAACAAAAGGAGATGCCATTTGGAATTAAATGGATTAAAATCTGACTACAATATGACACATGAATTTATATGCGTACTAACATCTGAGGTGGGTGCCGAGAAGATGCTGACAGACCAGGATTATGCAAAAAATGCCATTTGCACTTTAATTGTGGACAATCAGAGACTCGGCGAAGTTCTCATGTTCTGTAAGCAGAAAGGACATTCGGATGGGAGGACAACACACCGGTGCACTCAGGATTTGGAAAAGGGTGAGGGAGGCGGCTCTGCACCCTCCCACAACCTTGCTTCAGTGAAAGCCCCTCAGCTTTGATCCATTTTATATGCTGGGCATCCACATACATTTCACTCAGAGAAAAAGAACTACATCATCTTGTTGAAAAGACCCTAACCTTAGAAATGTCCGAAGCCTCTTCTAGCTCTAAACACTCAACATAGAAGTTCGCTTGCCCGCCTTCCCCCAATATCCAATTTATACTACTGATTATTTGTTGATAATTCCTCACCGTATTTCTTTTGTTATAGATGACGCAAATGTAAATGTCAGTGTAATCTACTTTAGTTTTCCTCAAATTTAATGAATTGCAATAGATCCAGCTGTTGAGAATATCAGAGACTATCAAAGAGATCTAAGGGAGAGATCCAGGATAAACCTTCCACATCAGAGGAATCTAGTGTATGTTCATGAGCCTTCCCCAGAACAAAACAAATGAAACCAGAATGAACACGGACTTCTGTACAGGGACTTGGTAGGTTTATACAGACTGGAAACTCTGCTGTACAGGGACTTGGTAGGTTTATACAGTCTTGAAACTCAAATATCTTCTCACGTAGGCACATTAACAATGACCATGAGAAACTGGTGAGGCACCAACTGAAGTGGGAAATCCTTAACTCCAATGTTACTGCTTTTCCTATGTGGGAATAACAGCCACATTTTTATATTGTTCAAGAGATGTCACAATTCAAATTTCATGTTATGTATTCTAATATCTTGAAAATCAGCAAATGATTGACTATCAGCAAAAAAATAAAAGTAAACTAAATGTACAGGCATTAAACTACATGAGAATCGAGCAAACAGGTTCAAATATTGGATTTGATGATCTCCTAGTTGAGTGAGATTTAACAGAAACCTTTACGGGAATGAGGCTTATTTTGCTCTTGGACGGGTTTCCTTGGGAAAATGTGAAAACCATTTCTCTTCCATCTTTAAAGCTGAAATCAATATTTTGTTTTCCTTGGCATAATTCATTTATCACCTGCAACCCAGGAGGCACAATGTGAATGCCGAATCGCTCTAGAGATTTGGTGATTCTTCATGGAGTTCTTGAAGCTACCAAGAAGAACTATGTCAGATAAAGTGCAGGTGTGTGCCATATTATCTTCCACATAGTCACACAAGCCCCATCTTCGTGTCACAGAGCTAGCGTGTGGTTAAGCTCTGGTTTTTCTTTTTAATTATACCATCAATCCTATCACGTAGCTACAAATTCATGATGCTTTCAGACTCAAGTCTAAATCAAAGTACCTTGCCCTAGACAACAGAATACAATTAAATAATCCATGCAGCCACACTGGGCTGTTTACCTTCTACTTAACTGTAGAGATCCAGGCTCCAACATCTCCATTCTGTTCTGTGCCCCAGGCAGGAGGCTGACCTGCACCAACAACAGCTATGGGCTTCCTGGTGGGTTTGGACAATGGAGAGCACCAGCAGAGATGGAGGTGCTTCCTGGTGGGTCTGGACTATGGAGAGCACCAGCAGAGATGGAGGTGCTTCCTGGTGGGTCTGGACGATGCAGAGCACCAGCAGAGACGGAGGTGCTTCCTGGTGGGTCTGGATGATGGAGAGTACCAGCAGAGATGGAGGTGCTTCCTGGTGGGTTTGGACGATAGAGAGCACCAGCGGAGATGGAGGTGCTTCCTGGTCAGTTTGGACAAACTATTAGGTTGATGCAAAAGTAATTGTGGTTTTTGCTCTTACTTTCAATGGCAAAAATGAGTTTCTTTACAACAGTGAGTTTCTTTTCCTCTGGCTTCCTGGGGGGTTTGGCTGATGGAGAGCACTAGCAGAGATGGAGAAAGGAAAGAGGGTGATGTTGGAATATTTATTCCCCAGATTCCCTGCAGCGGAGTTGTGAGCTTGCTGTGACCGTCAGTTAGATCCCACAGTTCTCTCTACCTGAAGGTCCCTTAACTGCCCTCTCTCTTAGCCCTGCAAGCCCTGAGGTGGTAACTGCCTAAGCTGCAATCAGCCCTAGGGTACAGAATTTGCCCCTGGGATTTCCCCATTCCCTGGCCATGTTTTGCAAATAGTCCCTCACTTACAAGTTACCTAATTTGAGTATGCTGCCTGTGCCTTCCTAGGACCTCCACTAATCTACACACAAAACCTCTCACTGCCTATTGGGAGAAAAAAAAAATATCACCCTCACACCTCCGTGAACTCCTCCAACCAGACTGCAAAGCCATTTCTGAATATGTCATTAAGGGGAACCCAATGCCTGTCCCAAATCATTGTCATGACCCGGGTTCTCATGGGTTTCAAATCAGAGGCATGCCTTCTGTGGAGTCTACATCGTCTGGTGAAATGAATGCCATGGTGCGGATGTAGAGAAAGTTCTCCCTGCTGCAGAGGTTAGAGCTCGTAGAAAATGACCACTGTTTGCAGTTCAGTATCCCTTTCTGTTATGGTCTGAATGTTTATGTGCCCCCAAAATTAATATGTTGAAATCCTAACACCCAAGGTAATGGTGTTAGGAGGTGAGATCCTTCAGAGGTGATTATGTCACAGGGACGGAACCCTCATGCTTGGAATTAGTACTCTTGTAAAAGAGGTCCCAGAGAGCTCCTTTTCTCCTTCCACCATGTGAAGACAAAGCAAAAGATGTCATCTATGAACCAGAACGTGGGTCCTCACCAGATACCGAATCAATCTTGGACACTGCCTCGATCTTGGACTTCCCAGCCCTCAGAACTGTGAGAAATAAATCTCTGTTGTTTATAAACTACACATTGATGCTATTTTGTTACAGTAGCCCAAATGGGTTAAGACACTTTCCTCATAATGAAATGGTGAGAATGACCAAGCTCCCTCTCTACCCTATTTATGGTACTGTGTAAATCAATTTGATCTAAGAGCCCCAGGAACTCTTCTTCTGTTTATATCAAAGATTTTCTACCAAGCTTGAACATAATCTGGACTTGCAATGAAGCAAAGGGTTGACTTGTAGCATCCAGGATTTCTGTCTGTCCATTCTATTTTAGAATATTGAATTCTACAGCTAAGCCCTCACAGCAACAGTTAGATGCACAAAGATTTCCTTTGTCCCCTCTCACATTTCTGTGTCCTTATTCCACTTGGCATAATAATCATCCTTAAACAGATTTATTTTTTTCTCCCTCTGTCTCTAAATTCCTCTTCAAAAACCTTTGATAAAAGCACTTACCATCATGCTCTTCTGGTAGGACTCTAAAATTCATGGTGGGCAATCTATCTTAATGAGCTTGCCTTTCTACACAGAAATTGCCCTATTCAGGTATTTATTTCAAGACAACATGTGGATTCGGGCTCTAAGATATATGTACAACAATGTTTAGCAGTTTGCAAAAAGAAAGCAACACAAATGCTTTCATACAGAATATTGCTTAAAATGTGAAATATTGAGCAGTCAATAAATAAAAATAATGGTAAGGAATATTTAATGATGTGGAAAGATGTTTTTAAAACACTTAACATTTCGAAGCAGGTTACAGCGTAAGGTACATTAACAAAAATGTACTTCAAGAAGACTGGGCAGAACTCATCTATTCGGAACTCATTTAAGATCAATGCATGGTTGCAGGAAAGAGGAAAAAATATCTCCCATCCTTTTCTGCTGTCTCACAGCTAGTGAGAGGAGTCTGAAGCTGGGGCTTTTGGTTCCTGCACTGATGGATGTCACTTTTGCTGTGGGCCAGCTGATCTGTTCTTGACACTGAAGAAGAGTGGAAACTGATCACTCAATTCGTAGGTATGTATGCATTTCTCATTAGGCACTTGGCCCTTTGCTAGGCCCTGAAATATAGTGGAGAAGAAAAGAGCCTTGCCCAGGAGGAATTTGTGGTGTAGAGCAGGGCTCACCAAACTACTGCCCATGGGCCAAATCCAGCATGCCACCTGGTTTCTCAAATAAAGTTTTATTGGAACACAGCCACGCACACTCATTGTCATATTATCTGTGGCTGTTTTCCCACTGCAGAGCAGAGTTGAGTAGCTACAAGGGAGACTGTAGGACCTACATAGCCAGAGATACCTATTCTCTGAACCTTGCCAAGCTGATGTAGAAATATACCTGGTACTGAAATCTGCTGCTAAAATTGTGGTACCGGGACCACGTGGAAAAATCTGAAACTTCCAGTTTGCTCAAGACCTAATGCCCAGGAGTGGTGGCTCATGCCTGTAATCCCAGCACTTTGGGAAGCCAAGGCAGGGAGATCACCCAAGGCCAGGAGTTCGAGACCAGCCTGGCCAATATGGCAAAACCCAGTCTCTACTAAAAATACAAATATTAGCCAGGCATGGTGGCATATGCCTATAATCCCAGCTACTCAGGAGGCTGAAGCATGAGAATTGCTTAAACCCGGGAGACAGAGGTTGTAGTGAGCCAAGATTGCACCACTGTACTTCAACCTGGGTGACAGAGCAAGACTCTGTCTCAAAAACAAAAAGAAAAAACCCAATGAATTGGCATCTGCGTTAGCAATACACCCATTACAGCTGGAAAAACAGGAACAGAGAGAGTCGAATGAGCCCCCAAAGCTCCGTTCCCAACCTGCATCATTTAACTCTTTGTGCAGACATGATCTCTGAGTTAGGAAAGGACTCCTCAAGTTGTACTTTCAGAGGAACCTTCCCAAATGTGCCAACATCCCCAGCAGCAAAGTGCTTCCAATAAGGCATCCAAATCAAGTGCTGAATCTCCCACCCAGCAGGACCTGCTTCAGTAAATAAGAATTAATATACATCATCTTCCCAGACTTCCCTATCCTATATTAATTACAAGCACGGTATTTAACTTAAACGAACCATTCGGCCATATGAGCGGCAATATTCAAGCCATCAATTTTACGGCACTGCTCAGAAAAATGCAGCGATACATCATCCCACCCAAAATACAAAGGTCAAATGATATTAATTAATGCAGCGACACAACTCGCTGCAGCTAAATGGGTAATCTTGATTATGGCTCCTTGATGGAGAACTAATGCCTCATTAATCTTAAACATATCAACCTGAGAACATCAGAGAAGTCAAATAGAATAATGGCCAACATTTCAATGAACACAGACTCAGGCTTGCTGGGTAAGAAGGCAAATTCTACAGACTTGGCTGTATTTTCCACCTCCTTCACCAGATGTGTTTACTGAGAGCTTCATACAAAACAGGCTTGAAAGTCTTTGTCTCTCTCTGTCTGCTTCTCTCTCTCTCTCTCTCTCTCACACACACACACACACACACATACACACACACAGCATTATCAAATAGGCAGGCAAACAGGCACATTCTCTCTTGTGGTTTTCACACACATGCTACAAAAAGAAAGAGAAATTAATGGGTTTATATGGCTCAGAGCTCAGCGAGTAACAGTTACTCTGAGGTCCCTGCATCCATGTGCTGCTACTTACTTATCATGTGTAAGTGGACAGAAGACAGAAGGTCACTGGTTCAACCTTGAGGGCATGGCACGTTCCGTATCTGTTTCAGTCTTAGGACAGTCCTTGTGGGTTTGAGAGGGCCTTTGGGTAAGCAAAGAGGAAGATCAGGCTGAAGCCCAGGGTCCCCCAGCCTGGAGCTGCCATGTCCTACTACTGACTCAAGTCAGCAGATGTCTGCCACTGTCATGCAAATCTTTTTTTTCTTTTTTTTTGAGACAGAGTCTTACTCTGACGCCCAGGCTAGAGTGCAATGGCATGATCTTGGCTCACTGCAACCTCTTCCACCTCCCAGGTTCAAGCAATTCTCCTGTATCAGCCTCCAGAATAGCTGGGATTATAGGTGCCTACCACCATGCCCAGCTAATTTTTGTATTTTAAGCAGAGACAAGGTTTCACCATGCTGGCCAGGCCGGTCTTAAACTACTGACCTCAGGTGATCCACCCACCTTGGCATCCCAAAGTGCTGGGATTACAGAAATGAGCCACCACGCCTGGCCACAAATCTTAATAGTGTCTCCTGTCACAAAATATTAGTTTCTCATTGGATTCCTAGAGAACCAACCACAAACTCCCCAACACACACAAAAGCACACACACATACACGCACACACACACACACACACGAAGCCTCGGTGACTCACACCAATCGCAGGTAAAACCTGCAAGATCTAAGTTGGGGGATCCCGTCGAAAGGAATTCAGTCTTATGCATTTTCATTCTACACAGTACTGAGTGATGGCTAAGAAACGGTTATCCATTGGCCTCGCTTTAACAAATAGATAAAATTTGAGTCAGTTACTGAAGTAGCTTTTGTTGAACAGAGTTGCCTAAGCAATGTTAACCCTTTTTTCCTATCCATTGCAATCCACACTGTAGCTGCATCATTCTCACATAAACAATCTTCTAAAGAACTTGAAAACTCTTTGTTCTTTGAAGAAGGAAGTTGTTTTTCTCATTTTTTATTTTACTTCTTTTCTCTTTTTTTTCCTTAAGAATTTTTGATATTTTATGTCAAGGTAAATGTAGTCCGATTCAATTCCTAAAGATCACAATTTGGTGAAGGATTTTTACAGTTCAGCTCTCCTTACATTAATGCTCAACCCATAACTTTGTGTAAAATGTATGTGCAGTTTTACAAATCTCTGTATTTTTTTCTCACTACCTGATTCTCTCTAGCCTGTGTGTGCACAGCAATTCAAGTTAACAAGTGTTCAAATGTTTTAAAACTGTGATGGTGAGAATGGTTGCTTTTAAAAGCCTTCCGTTGCTCAGGTGCTAGAGCATCAGATACACCATATCCAATTTCCCAGCCCTGCACCCAGCTACATGCTAAGGCTGAAGGAGGTTAGAAGTCTTATCAACCCCAGGCAACATTGTTGATTATTGCCAGGGCTGGGATTTTCCCAGGTCTGTTTAGCACCTAAGGCAGGCTCAACTCACAGAGCAAACTTCCCCACAGAAGTTATAGAACTTCCAAAAAAAGAAAAAAAAAAAAAAAAAAAACAGAAACTATCTAATAATTTCCCAAACCAAATGGCATCTTTTGGATGAGGAGAGAGTTTCTCCTTGTGCAACTGCTCCACCACGATCATTGAGTACAGATCTCCCAGCTCCTATCCAGCCACGATGCATGTTCCTTATCAATAAATAATACTTCAGTAAAGGTCTCCAGAGATATTAATCCAAACAAACTAGAGGCTAATTGCCATTTCCCAGCACAAAGCTGCAGTGATGATGATTCTTTAATTCTTTCTACGTGCTCACAGCCCATGGCGCTCTGTTCTACTCACTAACTGCGAGCTGTAGCTACCCGTTTGCAAGGGAAAGGAAGGGAAGAGGTGCAATTAGACCTGGGAGACTTATATTACAGTCGTGGGCTTCCATTTCCTGCCTGTGTGGTCTTGTTCTAGAGCTTTGGTGCTCCTCTGCAAATGGGAAATATGAAAATCCACCTAGTGGGATTGCCATGAGGGTCAACTGAATACAATGCATTGTATATAACCCTACAGTCATCCCCCAAACGGTCCAACTTTAATAACAGAAGCAAGGGGAGCCAAGCACACAAAGAATGCTTTCAGAATAAACTCAGTTTCTTTGTTTCATGAGAATTTCCCATTTAAAAAATTTTTTTATTTCATGAGAATCTCGATGGGAGGCATAACCAAATGTACTCCTTTTTTTTTTTTTTTTTTCTTCTCTGACAGATTCTCACCCTTGTGGCCCAGGCTTGAGTTCAGTGGTGTGATCTCATCTCACTGCAGCCTCTGCCTCCCGAGTTCAAGTGAGTCTCCTGCCTCAGCCTCCCGCGTAGATGGAACTACAGGCATGCACCACCACACCCAGCTAATTTTTGTATTTTTAGTAGAGATGGATTTTCCTCATGTTGGCCAGGCTGGGGCTGATCTCGAACTCCTGACCTCCAGTGATCTGCCCGCCTCAGCTTCCCGAAGTGTTGGGATTACAGGCGTGAGCCACCGTGCCTGACCCAAATTCACTACCTCTTTACAAGCCTCCCTCCCACCCACTTTCCCCATACACTGCAACTATTTTTCCAGGCCTCTCTCTGAAAAAGCTGCAGTCCATGGGCTTGTCCTTCTCCTTGTCCTCCTATTTTTATAACCCACAGAACCAGCCAGGCTGTAGCAGAAATCCCTTGGGAGGGCAGAAAAGAGAAAGAAATGCAATAGGTCCAGCCAGAATCTAGGTATTAAGTATAGAGGCTGGGGATCCTCGAACGTGAATAAGTTTGGTCATAACACGTACTTGAAATACTTCGTCCAGTGCTCAGCCTACGGTATATAATGTTGTTATCGTTCATTGCCCAAGGCCAGCTGATTCTTTCCATTACGGCCAGTGGAAATCTTCATATATGCCTTTATGGGGTGGGTACAGTGGGCTCATGCCTGTAACCCCAGCAATTTGGGAGGCCAAAGTGGGAGGATCACTTGAAGAGCCCAGGAGTTCCAAACCAGCCTGAGCCACAAAGTGAGACCCTATCCCCATAAAAAAGTTAAAAAATTACCCAGGTATGGTGGCACATGCCTACAGTCCCAGCTACTCCAGAGGCTGAGGAGCAAGGATTGCTTGAACCTAGGAGTATGAGGCTGCAGTGAACAATGATAGCGCCACTCCAGCCTGGGCAACAGAGGGAGAACCAGTCTCTAACTAAGAAACAAAAAGGCTGGTGTGAGGAGATTCTCCAAGGAAGGTAACACAAAATCTCACTGGCTTCCTCTGGATTTAGCCTCAGACCATCCTGGGTGGTTGCTCCTGTTATAAAACAGGGGTGGGGTGTGTGTGTGTGTGTTGGGGCGTATTACTAGTTCCTCATTTCTTATAAAGAGTTCGGTGGGTGTCAACCTCTACCTGGACGACTTAGCACAGGATCATTCTCATGACCAAGATAAGCTACAGAGCCCAGAAGCCAGACAAATGAGTGAGATCATCTTCCCCACCCCCAGAGAAATTTAAGGTCAACTCTGGAAGCCACCGCCCTTTATTGATTGGAGGTGAAGGGCAGAAAAGCATGGCAGAGGTCTTCTGTCCCCACCCACATCACCAGCACCCATTCTAGGTCGGCAAGCCCTTGCTGAATCCACAGCCCACACTCTCAGGTTCTTGCCCCTAAATCCTATCTCTTATAGCAACTAACTTTGAACACGACATTAAAAATTGCCTCCATTTCCTGTGACATTCCACATTCAACATTGTTGAGCATCTTTTCATGCTAAGTTCTTCCTGCATATTTTCTCATTTTATAGGGAAACCCCCTGTAATTAAGTTTTTGTTTTTTTGTTTTGTTTTGTTTTGAGACAGAGTCTTGCTCTGTCACCCAGGCTGGAGTGCAGTGGCGCCATCTCGACTCACTGCAGACTCCGCCTCCCGGGTTCACACCATTCTCCTGGCTCAGCCTCCCGAGTAGCTGGGACTACAGGCTCCTGCCACCACGCCTGGCTAATTTTTTGTATTTTTTTTTTTTAGTAGAGACGGGGTTTTACCATGTTAGCCAGGATGGTCTCCATCTCCTGACCTCGTGATCCACCCTCCTCAACCTCCCAAAGTGCTGGGATTACAGGCGTGAGCCACCGCACCTGGCTTGTAATTTTTTATCTTACCATTTAAAGAAAAGCAATTTGGAATCCAGAGAGGGTAAGCAATTCACCCAAGGTCACACAGCAGATGCAGGGCAGAGGGAGGGTTTGAACCACGCCCACCTAAAGCCAGAGCAATGTTCTCTATATTGCACTACATATACTTTCCTACCTGCCAAAGAGCTGTGATTCATACTCTCTGAGTCTCGGTTAACTATGACTATGCATTTAAGCTGAATTTTATATTTAAAAAACAAAATTGAGAAAGGGCAGGGAAAGAAAATCTCTCTGAATCACTCAGATTACTGATCCACGAGGATGTCACCCTGACAGGCACTTTCTGGGATGCAACCCCTGGCCTTTAATTCCTCCAGCTCACTCATGAGCAGGCAGGCCTTGGACGTGCTCACAGGATACGAGGCTGTCCATGTCACAGCACTCAGTCGTCCCAATGGAGGCTGGTGGCAGGAAGGGGGTAACAGCAGATGGCTCTGATCAAAATCTCACCCTCCTTCCTCTGGGAACTTAGACGAAGTAGTGGTAACCAGACCTAAGACAGGAATTCATCCCAATCAGAGATCACCTGCCTCCCAAAAGTAAATAAAATTATATTAAAGACAGAAATATTAGAGGCTCTGATAATGTAATCACAAAGTAATCACTTTGAATTAGGATAATGGCTGTGTCCAACTCCTTATTGCATTTATTTTGAATATCACATTCTTTCAACTCTCATTATTTTAATTATGTTCAATTACAGACATTTGCATATGCTTTATCATGGATATTAGTGAGGGGGAAAAGACTTCCCTGAGTTAAATGATGAACAGATATTTCATATTATATTACACTTGCACCTCCTGAAAATCTGATTTAGTTACAGCCCAAAGAGAAGTCCCAAGATAGAATGCGAATTGAATTGGGTCTGAATTTTCTGCCATGATGTGGGGAGCACATGTATATAGAGACAGTCACTCAGAAATCAAACTAGAGCTGGTGAAGGACTGTGGGCTAGAGCCAGGCAGAGATTTGCAGCTTGCCTCTGGCTGTGTGGCCTCAGGAAAATCAAGCGACCTCTCTGATCTTCACTCTCTGCATCTAGAAAACTTGGAATACAGTTCCCACGTCACAGTGTAACTTCAGGGATTATATAAAATGGTATCGAAAAGTGCTTAGCTGGGTGTCAGGGATAGAGTAAGAGTTAAAAAATTAGCTATAGTTTTCAGTAAATGGTGCTGTTAAAACTGGACATTTATAAGCCAAAAACAAAAAAGATAAACCTCAAACTAAACATTACGTTTAAAAAAGAGAGCTGGAGATGGGGTCTTGCTATGTTGCCTGGGCTGCAGTACGGTGGCTACTCTTAGGAATGATGATAGTGCACTACAGCCTCGAACTCCTGGCCTCAAGTGATTCCCCTGCCTCTGCTTCCCGAGTACCTAGAAAAACAGACACATGCCCACATGCCCCTGTGCCCCACTTATGACTTTTATAAAAGAATAGATCACAACCTTAAGTGTAAAACGTAAAACTATAAAATGTTTTGAAAAATATAAAAGAAAATGATACATCTAGGGCTAGGCAAAGAGCTTTCAGGCCAAAACATGATCCATTTTAAAAAATTCGTAAATTGGACCTCATCAAAACTAAAAACCTTTGCTCTGCAGAAGATCCCGGAAAGAAGATGAAGAGACAAGCTACAGCCGGGGGAAAATATTTGTAAACCACATACCCCACAATAACAAATGAATAATATCCAGGATATACAAATAACTTTCAAAACTCAGTAATAAACAAAGAAAAAAACCAATCCAATTAGACAGGAGGCAAAATACGTGAACAAACAATTCAACAAAAAGTAGATGCAGGTGGTAAATGAGAACATAAGAAGGTATTCAACATCATTAGCCATCAGGGAATGAACTATAAATTCAAAAGGCAATATCGCTATAACCTGTAAGAATAGCAAAAAATTAAAAACCATAATGACAATCCCAAAAGCTGGTGAGGATGCAAATAAACTGGAATGTTCATACAATGCCACTAGGAATGTAAAACCTCATAGCCACTCTAGGAAACAGTGTATCAGTGACTCACAAACTAAACATCCAATTACCATACGATCCGGCAGTTGTATGCTTCGGCATCTGTCCTAAAGAAATTAAAACTTTATGTTCACACAAAACCCTGTACACCAATGTTTACAGCAACTTCACCCACAGTACCCCAAAACAACCCAGTTGTCCTTCAACAACCGAACGGTGCAACTGTGTATATTCAGACCAGGGGATACTATTCAGCAATGAAAGGGAGTGAAATATTGATACATACAACTTGGGAGAATCTTCAGGGAATTATGCTAAGCGAAAAAACGCCCATCCTAAAAGACTGCCTACTGTGTGATTCTATGTATATAACATTTTAGAAATGACAACATTTTAGATACAGGCAACGCATCAGTGGTAACACGGGTAACAGGAGGCAGGGGTGAGAGGGAGGTGAATGTGGGTATGAAAGGGACACTTACAGTAATGGAATGACTCGATATCTTAAGATATTGTACTATAGTTTTGCAAAATGTTGACATTGGGAGAAACTGCGTAAAGTGTACATAGTTTCTGATTAGAACTGCATGTGAATGTACAATTGTCTCAATAAAAATTTCAACAGTCTGGGCGCGATGGCTCACGCCTCTAATCCCAGCACTTTGGGAGGCTGGGGCGGGTAGATCGCCTGAGGTCAGGAGTTTGAGACGAGCCTGAGCAACTTAGTGAAACCCCATCTCTACTAAAAATACAAAAATTAGCTGGGTGAGGTGGTGCATGCCTGTAAACCCAGCTACCTGGGAGGCTGAGGCAGGAGAATCGCTTGAACCTGGGAGGCAGAGATTGCAGTGAGCCAAGATTACACCATTGCACCCAGCCTGGGTAACAAGAGCGAGACCCTTTCTCAAAAAAAAAAAAAAAAAAAAAAAAAAGGAAAGAAAAAAAGTCAATAGAAAATAAAGAGGAATTTTGGGTACCCAAAAAGGTGCTATTGTTTCTATAAAATAAATGTCTCTCTAGATGGTATACGAGTGGATACTAATGAATTCCTAAGTCCATATGAAAAGATGAAAAGTAGCGCTGGTTTGCCTTGGCCTCATTCTTCTCAAACGTAAGTGTGATGGCCAAGCCATTATTGCTTGGGTTGTAGAGCACCTGGCCTTTCCGTGCACCCCCCCCGAGGCAGCCAGATGTTTTATTTTCTCCATCACACCACTGCAGGGCGCTGAGGATGCACTGGATTCTTGTCTTTGGGGGCAGCCTGCCTCCAGGTATCATGCGTGTGCAACTGCCTAAAAGGCACAGCTTCCCAAATGGCAAGACGGAGGGAGAGTACTACGAGGAATGTCCCAAAAAAGGCAGGTGCTCTCCCTCCCCTGGGGGCTGCTGGGGCAGTCCTGGCTTCTAGCCTTGGAGCTGGCTGCCTGGGTTTGAACTGTCCCTCTGCCATTAGATGGGTGCAAAAGTAATTCCGGTTTTTGCCTTTATGTTTGCAAAAGCTGCAATTACTCTTGCCCCAACCTAATACCAGCTTCTGTGGCTTTGGGCCCATCACTTAATTCCTCTGTGCCCCATTTCTTCATCTGTAAAATGGGAATCATAATAGCAACTATTATACCTTACAGGATTGTGGAGAGAAGGGACTGAATTAATACAGTCCTGAACTGCAGAATGAGTTTCTCGCCAAGGATGGATGGCATCCATGACAATGGCCCCATAAGATTATAATGGAGTTGGCTGGGCATGGTGACTCACGCCTGTAATCCCAGCACTTAGGGAGGCCGAGGCAGATGGACCACGAGGTCAGGAGATCAAGACCATCCTGGCTAACATGTTGAAACCCCATCTCTACTAAAAATAAATAAATAAATAAATATAAATATATATGTATATATATATATTAGCTGGGGATGGTGGCAGTCGCCTGTAGTCCCGGCTACTTGGGAGGCTGAGGCAGAAGAAGGGTGTGAACCCGGGAGGTGGAGGTTGCAGTGAGCCAAGATCGCGCCATTGCACTCCAGCCTGGGCAACAGAGTGAGACTCTGTATCTAAAAAAAAAAAAAAAAAGATTATAATGGAGTTGCCCTATACAGGTGTACCATTTTTATTCTGTCTTTTTACTGTACCTTTTCTGTTTAGGTGTGTTTTGATTCACAAATGTGACCACTGTGTTCCAACGGCCTACAGTATTCAGTACAGAAAAACGCCATATAAGTTTGTAGCCTGGGAACAAAAGGCCAGAACATACCGCCTAGGTGTGTAGGAGGTTATGCCAACTAGGTGTGTGTTAAGTGCCCTCTGTGATGTTCCCATAATGACAAAATTCCCCAACGATGCACTTCTCAGAATGTGTCCCCACTGTTAAGAGAGCTATGCCTGCACAGCTAAAGCACTTAACCCCGTGCAGACCCACAGTAAGATAATACCAAAATGTGCAGTTATTATTCTCTCATAAGATTGTTCCAAGGATTAGGTAAGTAATTCCTGCCAATGAAACCTTTTGCATAGCAGCTGCCACACAGAGAATGCTCAGGACATGACAGTTTACTGGGATAACTATGGCTGGATAACGATTTGGTAAATTAATTGATGCGTTCCTCTTCTCCCTGCACTTTTCCTTCTTTGCTTCCTCTACTGAAGTAGTTCATTGCTTTGGAAAAGTCGGTTACTGCAAAGACTTTCTCACCTGTCCTTTGTCTCTAAAAGCACAAGCCCCAATATGGAGAGAGGTAATGTGTATTTAGGCAGCAGAAAAGAAATAGGGACTTTTATTGACCCTGGTTCCATGAGGAGGAAGAGGAGGAGAAGAAGAAGGGGGAGGGGAAGGAGAGGAGGAGGAGGAGGAGGAGTGGGAGGGAGGAGGAGGAGGGGGAGTGGGAGGGAGCAGGAGGAGGCAGAGGAGGAAGAAGAGGAAGAAGAAGGAAGAAGAGGAAGGAGAAGAAGAAGAGGAGGAAGAGGAGGAGGGGGAGGAGGAGAGGTAGGGAGAGAAGGGGGAGGAGAAACAGGAGCATGGAGAGGAAGAAGAGGAGGAGGAGGGGAGGGGGAAGGGAAGGAGGAGGAAAGAAGGAAGGAAGGAAGGAGGGAAGGAAGGAAGGAAGGAAGGAAGGAAGGAAGGAAGGAAGGAAGGAAGGAAGGAAGGGAGGGAGGGAAGGAGGGAGGGAAGAATGCCTGTACAGCCAGACCTGACACCCCCGACAGCCTGGCCCTGTTAAGAATCACTGTTCAGGATACTCATGACTCCAGGAGTGGAATAAACAATCAAATCCAATCTAATTCCAACTCGATGCTCTCTTGGGTATGAGGAAGCCCCAAGCAGGATGGAGGTTGAGTTACAGAACAACAATGAGGGTCAGAAATGAAGTTGGTTTCGAAGAACAAGGACCACGCTTTCTGAGCACCTGAGCTTACGGAGCCATCCTCCTGCCCAGGGTGCTAGCATTTCCTGCACCATAGAGTGGTGATCCCCAAACTGGGCTGTGGGGCTTTTCTCCGCCTACCCCACCGTACCCCTCTCTTCACTGGAAGCATCCATGAGTCAGTGCCAGGGCCCCAGCCCTTATCTCCTTTCCTTCACATATTCCTTGGGAGACTGATAAAGCACCATTCAGTGACAAAACTAGATTTGTCCGCGGAGAAGCTCCACGTCTCAGTGGATGTGCAGGAGCTGTCAGGGAATATTTTTTCTCCCCACCCACTAAGCTTTTAAAATGACTGAAGTGCCACCCTCCCTAATTACCCAATTCAGTGGTGCACACAATGGATCTGCCACTTTCTGAGGATTTCTGACATCCCTAATTCCCTGTGGCCTCTCAGCTCTGACAGGAGGCATCTGGGGTAATGGGGGGCAGGGACGCAGAGCTGGGAGAATGCAGGGAGTTAATTGGAGAGACAGGGATACAGGTGAGAAGTGAAGTCGCACTCACTCTTGAATCACAGTTGCAGACACCAGGGCTGGGATGACTTACAGGTGGTCTGTGTCACCCTCTTATCTGACAGAGGAGGAAAGTGAGGCAAAGAGGGAGTGCTTACTGGACAATGGTACATCTGGGACTATAACTTAGGTGTTCATGTACTCACCCATTCATTCACTCATGATTCATTAAAGCATTCATCTGCCAGACACTACTACATCTTGAGACATAACAGATATAATAGTGAACACAGCAAAGTCTCCACATTCCTGGTATTTACATTCTAGTAGAGAGAAATGGGAAGTAAACATCTATTTCTAGTAAGTCCTGTAAGGAAAACACAGCACAGTAAGGAGAAAGAGAGATGAAAAGGGGGCTGCTTATTAGTCAAGATGGTCAGACGTCCTCAGTGGTGAGATGAGATTTCAGCAAGAGCCCACTTGAAGAAAATGGATAGAGCCCATATGGATGAGCATTCTAGGTATGAGAGGGCTTTTAAAAAATCATGTGCAGGCTGGGCGCAGTGGCTCATGCCTGTAATCCCAGCACTTTGGGAGGTTGGGGAAGGCGGATCACCTGAGGTCAGGAGTTCAAGACCAGCCCGACCAACATGGTGAAACCCCTTCTCTACTAAAAAATACAAAAATTAGCTGGGTGCAGTGGTGGCTGCCTGTAATCCCAGCTACTTGGGAGGCTGAGGAAGGGAGAACTGCTTGAACACAGAAGACGGAGGTTGCAGTGAGCCAAGATCGCGCCACTGCACTCCAGCCTGGGCAACAGAGCGAGACTCCATCTCAAAAGAAAAAAAAACTCATGTGCAAAGGCCCTATGGTGGGAACATCCCTGGACTATTCCAGAAACAACTTGGTGGCAATGTAACTGGTTCTAAGCATGCTTGGGTGAAGGCAGTAGGGTGTGACGCAGTCAGAGGGTCAATGGGACCACATGCCACAGAAGCTGACAGGCCATTATAAGGCTTCTGGCTCTGCGCCCCATGAGATGGCAACTGCCGAGTCTGGAGCAGATATGTGTGGCCTTTTGACAGACTCCTCAATCTGCACACAGACTCCTTGGATAACAGAAACACCCTTTAGATAAGGGTTTTTCATTCTTGGCACCACTGACCTTTGGGACTGCAAAGCTCTTTGTGGTGAGGGGGTGCACTATGGGATGTTTACCGGCCTTCCTGGCCTCCACCCGCTAAACACAAATAGCAGCTCCCCTATTTTGACAACCAAAAATATCCCATGCACATTGTCAAACGTCCGTTCAGGGGAATCTAGTTGAGGACCACCGTTTTAAAACATCACACTGCCGGGCGCAGTGGCTCACACCTATAATCGCAGTAATTTGGGAGAGTGAGGGCATGGATCACTTGAGGTCAGGAGTTCGAGACCACACTGGCCAACATGGTGAAACCCCATCTCACTAAAAATATAAAAATTAGCCCAGCCTGATAGTGGGCACCTATAATCCCAGCTACTCATGAGGGTGAAGCAGGAGAATCACCTGAGCCTGGGAGGCGGAAGCTGCAGTGAGCTGAGATGGCGTCACTTCAGTCCAGCCTGGGTGACAGAATGAGACTCCATCTCAAAAATAAAATAATAAATCACACAACTTCAGGAGGAAATAAATAATCTAATCCAATAGTTTCCATGCCTCATTAAACATTAGCATTATCTGGGAAGTTTGTTTTTCCAAATACAGATTCTAGACCATCACCCCAGACCTGCAGAGCCTGTGTCCCCAGGGGCTAGTGCTCCAGAAACTTTGTAGATGCCAGCTCTCCATAATACCCCAAAGATCCAGCCCAGCCCTTCTCCAACCCCTGTCTTTCCTGTTGACCCTTCACATTGCTGCTGCCAAGGCGCAGAGCCTGTTCTATTATTTAATCATATGTTTCCCTAAATCAGCCAATTTCTTTTACTTAATTATTGATGCTAAAAAGGGAAATCTGTATCAGTAGTTCCCAAACTGATATCAAAGGTATAGGAAACACTGAGCATCCTGTCAACAGGAATGTAGCCTGGGGTGGAGTCTGATTCGCATTTCCAATGAGCTCCCAGGGAGGCAGCCTGCGGGTCGGCAGATCACACTCCGCCTTCTGAAACTCCACAACACTTCCAGAAATGGAAACCCTATTTGTGGCACATAGAAGGTAGTTATAAAAAGCAAGCCTAGTGTAAACAAACCCATGTGAAATTGCAGGGCCACAAGGTTGCCCGACAAAGCATCTGAGCCTGAGGTCTACTCCCTCTGGTGCTAAGAGGGGACATTAGAAAGATTTAAGAGGCATTAAACACACACATTCACAGGCACACACACACCTACCTGCTATTTCCTCTTTCAGGCCACCAGAAGCACTAAGAGGGAATGAAACCTCCTCATGATATTAATTAATGTTGTCTAATGCCTGGTCTGTGTGTTACCTAAAATTATCACAAATCCCTTCCAAAGTCACCAAGCAGACCCCTCAACTCTGGGAAATACTCAAGAAGTCCAATTTTCTCTACTTAACTTCTGAGAATGCGGAGGATCAGTGCTCATTGTCCCACAGGGAGCCGATAAAAACCGTGAACAGCTCTCAGGTCTGCTGTCTGCCCGGGGCCAGAGTGAGAATTCGGCCTCCTGCAGGATCCTGAGACACCTTGAAGCTTCCCATCCTACTGATGCTATCTGCACTTTCCCCCCTCGAACTCACCACAACCAGTACTACCTGGCTGGGAGGTCATTACCATCTGCACCTTTCTGCCGCTTCCTGCTCTCTCTCCAAGCTGTGGCCTGGTCACAAGATCCTGCTGGAGGGAAGGAGTCGATTTGGAGATGGCAATCACTTAGCCAAGGGAGATGCAAACAGTGGTAGGAGACATTAAAGCATTTTAACACTTGACCTTTATGCCCCAAGCTAAATAAACAGAATTGTTTATGATAGCTAGGATTACAGTTTCCTGCCTTCCAGAGAAAGGCTGTTGGCAGAAAGGAGCCTAAGTTCCTAGAGAGAGGGAGGAGGGTGGAGCTGACTGGAAGACTTTTCAGGAACCCTTTGATCAAATTCCCTAGCACAGCAGTTTCTGCAGGCAAGAGTCTGGACTCTGGTGTCAGACTGTCTGGCTGCAAATCCCAGCTCTGCCACGTGCTACCTGTGTGAGTGACCACGGGGAAGTAATTTAACCTCCTGCCCCTTAAATACATTTTAATTTCTTTCTTTCTTTGAGTCAGGGTCTCACTCTGTTGCCAGGCTGGAGTGCAGTGGTATGATCTCGGCTCACTGCAACCTCTGCCTCCCGGGTTCAAGCGATTCTAACTCAGCCTCCTGAGCAGCTGGGACTACAGGCGCACACCACCACGCCTGGCTAATTTTTGTATTTTTAGTAGAGATGGGGTTTCACCATGTTGACCAGGATGGTCTTGATCTCTTCACCTCGCAATCCATCTGCGTCGTACTCCCAAAGTGCTGAGATTAGAGGCCTGAGCCACCATACCCAGCCAGCTGCATTTTAATTTCTACATGGTGAAACTTAACTGAGGGAATGTAAAGATTACATGAGGGCAATACATATAAACTATCCTCACATCACATAATAAATGCTCAGTGAATTAGTTATTATGGTGTTAAGCCCCTCAACAGTCACTAATCACATTGAATGAATGTTTCCTCTATTGAGATAAAAAGAAGGAAATGACAAAATAACAAATTTTGACTGCTGGCTATGGTTGTCAAGAGGGCTACATTACAATCCGAGTCTCCCATTCATTCCCAGAAACATACATTTCACATCACTGCAACAAATGATACCTCTCACGTTTATCAGATCAAGAAAAAATCCTCCATTCCAGAAACGTGCTGGGGTTTACTCTTACTGCAAGAACCGGGTGAGCAGGGGCATCCTTGGAGCTCGCCTCAGACAGGTAAGGGAGTTTTAACTGGAAGCTTTTATGCCAATCATTTCTACCCCAAGAGAAAGCAGCTGTCTCATTTAAGGAATGCTCATCCCCATTTTCAGTTAAACCACTGTCCATGGTTCTGCAAAAATGGAGGAGAAGGTGAGAGGGGCCTAGGCCTAGTAACTTTCTTAGCACCATAACTCGCTAACTTAGTAACAAAGAATACAGTGTGGAATGCGAAACACAGTGACTTCATAGTGGAGAAGCTGGCAGCCACCCCCTCAGCCCACCAAAGTGGGCACCGTGATGAACAGTATCGGGGGTGTAGCTCTCAGTATATGATGAGAAGAGCATTTCACTTCTGCAGTGTTGTTCCCCACAACTCCAAACCCCAGGCTAATCATGAGAAACACATCAGCCAAACCCAGACTGGATGTACAGGACGCCGGACTTGTACCCCTCAATGCTGTCGTCATTTAAAACAACAAACAAACAAACAAACAAAAACACTTTGAGACTCTGAGTCTTTTTCACAGAACAGAGGAGATTAGGGAAAGGGGACAACTAAATGCAATGTGGTGCCTGGGATTGGATTTGGAATAGAAACAGGTCATTAATGGAAACACCAGTGAGATCTGAATAGAATGTGGCCTTAATAGTAATATAGCAATGCTGGTCCCTTCATTGCAACAAACCTACCCTGTGGACGGACGATGTTATCAGTGGGGAAAACCATATGTAGGGTATACAGGAACTCTCTGTACTAACTTGGAAACATTTCTGCAAATCCAAAATTATCCCCAAATACAAAGCTTAATTTTTTTACTTTTTATTTTTATTTTATTTTATTTTTTAAGAAATGGGGCCTCACTCTGTCACCCAGGCTGGAGTGCAGTGGTGTGATCACAGCTCACTGCAGCCTCCAGTTCCAGGGTGCAAGTGATCCTCCCACCTCAGCCTCCTGAGTATTTGGGAATACAGGCATGCGCTACCACACCTGGCTTTTCTTTTCCATTTTTTTTTTTTTTTTTTTTGGAAGAGACAGGATTCTCCCTAGGATGCCCAGCCTGGTCTTGAACTCCTGGCCTGCAAGCAATCCTTCCACTTTGGAAAGCTTACTTTACAAAATTAGGGGCGTGGTGCTATCCATAGCTACTCACATATGAGAAAGAGGAAGAACACACACAAAGTGGGAATTGAAGCCAGCATGGCAATGTCTGGACATCATGAAATATCAATTTCAGCAGGGAATAAAGGAACAGTCAAAAAAAACTGTCTAAGCCTGTGATGTTCATAAATTTTGACTCAAAAAGCCAAAAAAGGCTTTCTGAGTAGAAAACCTAGAGAAGGGAGGCACCTTGATGGTGGTGTCTCTTAATACAGATCAGGACAGTGGGATAGTTGCCTGCCCCACATCTGCCTGTGTTGGCTGGTGGTCCTGCCTGACCTTCTGTATCTTTGGATTGGAGCACTCTTCTAACTTTTCTTGCAGTTCGAAACAGACAGCTGAGCCTATTTCCCAATCAGCAGTTGGTTTTCTATTCTCCGTTGGTGTTCTCCCCTCTCATAGTAAGCAGCAGCCTTGCAGTTGTTCCCAGAAGCTGGAGGCTGTTTTCAGGGCCAAAGGTGAGCTTACAGTCACCTGGTTTCCATGGAAACCAAAGCATCACCATGCTCTCTCCAGAGCGACTTGGCAAGGCCCCGAGTACGTGTCTCTCCATTTCAAACTAATCTCCCCAGCACCACACACACACAGGTTTCCCTGGAGGAGCATTACCAGGGATCACAGGGACACATAACTCCCACAATGACCAAGGAGGGCAGGGAGCGGTCTCTGGAGAGACTCTGCATGACGGGCTGGCCTGTGAAAGCCCATGAAGGCCTCCAGCATTCTCCTGAGACACAGAACTCCTTCAGGGTCATGGGGCAGGCAGAGAGGTGGTGAGGAGCCATCATCAACCATTTTTCCAAAGTCACCAGAGTTTTTGGAAGGAGCAGCAAGCTCAGTTCTGCCTACACAATACAGCTACAGAGATGTGTGGTCCAGTCCAGTGGTTTCCGGAATTTAGCTTACTAGAAAATTACCTGAAAGACTTGTCACCATGCAGATTCCTGGGCTCTGAGACAGGAGATTCTGATGCCCTGTGTCTGTGATCTGTGTTCCTACCCATCCCCTCCCCAGGTGATGCTGGGAGAGAAGTATCAAAGATCAGACTTTGAGAAGTGCAGGCGGAAGCAGAGAGGAACCTACACTTCTAACCTTGTTCCACATCTAATTCACTTTATCACCCTTAGCAAGACCTTACTGATACACTGATAAACAGAGTCTCGCTCTGGTGCCCAGGCTGAAGTACAGTGGCATGATCTTGGCTCACTGCAACTCCACCTCCCAAGTTTAAGGAACTCTCCTGGCTCAGCCTCCCAAGTAGCTGGGATTACAGGCATATGCCACTGCACTGAGCGAATTTTTGTGGTTTTAGTAGAAACAAGGTTTCACCACACTGGCCAGGCTGGTCTCAAACTCCTGACCTCAAGTGATCTGTCCACCTCAGCCTCCCAAAGTTCTGGGACTGCAGGCATGAGCCACCGTGCCTGGCCTCAAATATTGTTTTCAAGGATGGCAGGATAGAGACCATGATGTTCCTTAGAATACCTTAGAATTCCTAAGGGAATTGGACCACCCTGGAATTTCTTTCCTAATGGTATTCTAAGGAACATCTCTCTCTACCATGCCACCCTAGAATAAAACGGGTTCTAAGGCCAAATAGTTTGGTAATTAGCGTTTATGCCAGTCTTCTCTAGAACACACATAATTTAGCATTTTAGAGACTAAGTCCTGCCGTAAACAAGTCTCTGTGAGCTATTCTTCCTGATGTTTTCCTAACTCATGTGCTCACAGAACTCTGTTGTTGCTACTGTTGTTCGCTTGTACGCTACTTGCTACTAACCAAGTCCTGGGATACCTAACTGGGTAAGTGGAGGGCTAGAAAATACCAATAATTTTTTTAATTTTTATTATTTATTTATTTATTTATTTAGAGACCAAGTCTCACTCTGTTGCCCAGGCTAGAGTGCAGTGGTACAATCTTGGCTCACTGCAACCTCCGTCTCCCAGGTTCAAGCAATTCTCCTGCCTCAGCCTCCAAAGCGGCTGGGACTACAGGTGCACGCCACCATATTTGGCTAATTTTTGTATTATTAGCAGAGATGGAGTTTCCCTATGTTGTCCAGGCTGGTCTTGAACTCCTGACCTCAAGTGATCCACCTGCCTCAGCCTCCAAAGTGCTGGGATTACAGGCATGAGCCACCGCACCCTTACACATAATAATAAATATTAATTATTTTGACTGACTTCTTACTATATGTTGAGTGCTTGCCATTCAACATCTCATTGAATTATACAACTGCTCTACCCAAAGCAGCACAACCAGCAAATTGCAGAACCTCGACTCCAACCCCAAGCATATTGACACTGAGCTTAAATTATGCTAGGAGCTCCTCAAACATGGGAAAGAGCAGAGACTGTGACATGACGTCCTTTACTCCAGAACTGATCACAGATAAAGTAACTTTCTGGACACAGGAAAGATGAATAGACTGGTTCAGGAAATACAAACAGCAGTGCCTGGGAAAACAGCTTATAAAGGGGAAAAATCTGGACCCTGAAGTTTCAAGTACCAAGCAATACTAAACCGTAAGTATACAACAAAGCCCAACTTTTCAAGTTATAAGCACACTCGGTTTTTCCCTTTCCTATCAGATGAGCTTTTGAGTAATGTAGCAGCCAGGCGCCCAGCTCTGTGATGTATTACATTAATGCATTATCAGAAGCAGCTGTTGCTCTAATGATATGGACGAAGGCTGCAGAGCTTGGGTGATGTATTGCTCCAACACACTGCAATGGAGGAATGAGGCAGATCCCGTGCAGGATAGCGACGCAGTTAGAAAGTCAAGATCGATTTATCAGGGCCATCCCAAGCCAGCATCGAGAAAGAGGAGCTGACTAGGCTGTCGGAATTTATCAACATAATTATGTGCCATGATTTATTAAGTACTAAAAAACGAAGGCATCAAAGGCACTTTGGTTGTTGTTGTTTCAACTTATTAAAAAAAGAAGACAAATTTTTAAAGTGATTTTGGTTTTTTACTTTTATTATTTTTATTTTTATTTATTTATTTATTTTTGAGACAGAGTTTCATGCTTGTTGCCCAGATTGGAGTGCAATGGTGTGATCTCTGCTCACCACAACCTCCATCTCCTGGGTTCAAGCGATTCTCCTGCCTCAGCCTCCTGAGTAGCTGGGGTAATAGGCATGTGCCACCATGCCCGGCTAATTTTGTATTTTTAATAGAGACAAGGTTTCTTCATGTTGGTCAGGCTGGTCTCAAACTCCCGACCTCAGGTGATCCTCCCACCTTTGCCTCCCAAAGTGCTGGGATTACAGACATGAGCCACCGTTCCTGGTTTGGTTTTTACCTTTAAATAGTAAAGTGCCTCTACATAAATACTTACAACTAATGAAATCCTTAAACTAAAGATAAAATGTGGGTTGGGGACAGATCTTATTTTATTTTATTTCTTTTGAGATGGAGTTTTGCTCTGTCACCCAGGCTCAAGTGCAGTGGTGCGATCTCAGCTCATTGCAACCTCTGCCTCCCAAGTTCAAGTGATTCTCCTGCCTCAGCCTCCCGAGTAGCTGGGATTACAGGTATCCACCACCACATCCAGTTAATTTTTTGTATTTTTAGTAGAGATGAGGTTTCACCATGTTGGCCAGGCTGGTCTCGAACTCCTGTCCTCAAATGATCCTCCCGCCTCAGCCTCCCAACATGCTGGGATTACAAGTGTGAGCCACCGCACCTGGCGCAGATCTCTTTTAATCAGGTATGTTTCTCTCTTTGATGAGAAATAAGCCTTTATCAAGTTATTCGTGAAACTCTACCTCTCTTTGCAGTTCCAAATGCAACAGGAACAGCTGAAGCAGTTGAGGGCTAAACCAAATTGGATCTGGCATTGCCTGCTGCGTATGAGAGGTACAACAACAGCCATACTGAGAACAATGGTTAAGAATGTATTCTATTCTCACTGGGCTGAGCACGCTATATCCATTATTACATTTCATATGCATTATAATCCTTCCATGTAAATACAATGATCATCCCCATTTTACAAATGAGGAAATGAGGTTTTAAGGATGTTAAATTAATTTAACCAAGGCTTCACAGTCAGCAGGTGAGCTGAAAATGAAAATGCCGGTCATCCTGCTGCCAAAGTCCATTCAATATGCATTTTCTGAGCCCTACTAAGTGTAAGGTACAGAAGATTCATCATGGATAAGTTTGGATAAGCCCCAAGTACGTGGAACATAATTTTAGCAGAAGAGACAGATCCTTGTCCTTGCTCCAAATGAATGAATGAACAAAGAAATAAATGAATGAATGAATAAAGAATGAACAAATAAATTTATTACTGTTTAGAACAAAGAAACTCAGTCTACTGATATAAATGTGAATCTCATCCACAACACCCTCATGGAAGCATGCAGAATAATAGTTGACCAAATATCTAGGCACCCCATGGCCTAGTCAACCTGACACAAAATTAACCATCACAGCAACATAACAATAACAAAAGTAATAAATCCAGACTGGTCCTTCATATCCTTTGTATATGACTTTTCTGACTCTCACCTAGGGTAGGCATCATTATCCCCATTTTACTGCTAAGAGAACTCTGGCTTTGGGTATACAGGTGTATGAACAAAATGGCAAGACATACTAACTATGATGAGTTTGAAGGAATCAATGTCAGAAAAACAGCAGGTTGGTGAAGGCTGGTCAGGGAATAGAGTTCATGAGTAGTATAGATCTAATTGCTCCTAACCATCAAAGACACATGAGGTTTAAATCAATGTATATATCACATCTTAGACTCTGTTCATATATTTTCCAATGCCCCCTTCTTTCATGAACATCCCTAATATTTATCAGGATAAGTCCAGTTCTCTCCACCACTCCTAAATATAGATATCACATTTACCAATATCATGAGATAGAAAAGAATATTATTTTTAGCCCTTTCTCTTTACAACAGGTAGTCAGCTGACTCTTTAACCTTCTGCTACACACCTTTGGTACATCTCAGGGCAGCTGAAATGTTTAAGACCCTGCCAGGCAGGCATGTTTCATCCATTCTCACACTTTCTGTAGCTATACAGGACTCAACAGGAATCATGACTCATGAAAAGCCTTGTTTTTGTCTGTGGAAAAGCCGGGGAAAGCATACCTTGCAGAACACTCCTCAAGCATTCAAAGCTGATCTTGAAGACAAGATTTACCTACCCTGCTACTAAGGAAGCCAAAGAGCCAAGGGTGCATGGTGCCCAGGAAGGTGGCAAACAGGAGATCCTCTGGAGTGGAGAGGGTGAGAACCACGTGCAGCTCCCAGGGGAGATTGCCAGAGCCCCAGCATGAGGCAGGCAGGTCCCGAGCCACGGTAAGGTCAAATAATGAACAGGACATGCTCCCACCTCCTGGTCCACTACCTGCCTGAACCTTCCCTGACTGCCCGCAACCAGTTATTGCAGGTGCTGCATCTCATCCCAGTTTTCCCATCACAGAGTTACTCTTAGCTAAGGGGTTAGCCATAAGGGCCAACACCCCTTCCCTTTCCCAGAAACATTCTCATTTTAAGAGAGGATGCTGGAATACTTGATGGAGTGAATGATGGACTCTCAGGCACTGGATGGATAATGAGAGGTTTCTTTCAAAACAGAGGAACCTGCCATCACCATGCATATCATGCACTATTGATGGTCAGCGACACTGCCTAGCTGTAAAGCTGATTCTGGAATTCATTTTCCATGTGTAGCCTATGGAAACAACATTTATTCTAAGAATCCACTTAGCAACCGTATTAGTCAGGGTTCTCCAGAGGATCAGAACAGATAGGGAGGGAGGGTGTGTGTGTGTGTGTGTGTGTGTGTGTATTTACTCATCATAAGGAATTGGCTCACACAATTATGGAGCCCAAGAAGCTCCAAGATCTGCAGGGTGAGTCAGTATGCTGGAGGCCCAGGAGAATGAATGGTGGTGTTCCAGTCTGAAGGCAGCAGGCTGGAGACCCAGAAAGAGCCCATGCTTCAGTTTGAGTCTGAAGGCAGGAAGAAGCAGAAGTCTCACTTTGAAGTCAGGCAGGCAAGAGAAATTCTCTCTGATGCAGGGGAGCTCAGCCTTTCTGCTCTATTCAGGCCTTCAGCTGACTGGATGAGGCCCACTCACATGACATGGAGCCATCTGCTTTACTCAGTCTACTGACATAAATGTTAATCTCATCCAAAATGCCCTCATAGAAACATGCAGAATAATATTTGACCAAATATCTGGGCACCCCATGGTCTAGTCAACCTGACACATAAAATTAACCATCAAAGCAATGTAACAATAACAAAACTAATAAAACCAGACTGGTCCTTCATATTCTTCATATATGACTTTTCTGACTCTGACCTAGGGAAGGCATCATTATCCTCATTTTACTGCTAAGGGAACTCTGGCTTAAATAGTTGAGTAAATAAGTTATCCAAGACCACAAGAGCTAGTGCGTTAGCAGCATTCTAACTTATGATGCTGCTCTAATTATTTGCTTTCCTTAAACGCAATCAGTCTGTATGATAAAAATAAAATTAAGACCCCAAATGATGTATAATTTAGCCTTGGGGGGAAAAAAAACAAATTACCTCCTTTCATCCTTGAAATCTCCTGAGATCTATGGTCCCCACACCCAGCATATCTTATTTACCACCCTCACACCTTCTATGAACTTCCTCTTCCTCTTCTTGAGGATAACTTCCAAATATGATGTCATTTCCTGTCACATGACAAGGACTGTTATGGGAGCCTCAACTGATTTGGCTCAGAATCAGCTCAGAAATACATCCTCACCACTGTGATATAAATTCCTTGAGGAAAAATAATAGGTGGGCTGGTTCACTGCTCTATCCCCAGAGCCAACACAGTGCCTAGCACATAGCAGAACCTCAATAAATGTGTTGATGGATGGACACCTGGATACGGGAGGAAGAAAGATAAAGATCTAAAGGGGACAGGAACACTGTCATGTCAGCTCACCCAGGGAGCATCCTTTGGTGTGGACACATAGCAAGACAGGACAGAGATGTCTCCTTGTGGAATGAGATGGTTCAGGAAAAACATCTGGGTATAAAACAGTTTGGGATATGTGCTTTAGGGTGCACTGAGAACACATACTTGACAACAGTCACTCTACTTGAATATTATGGTCAAGCCAATCCTAAGAGAGAATGAAAAATGAATATCTGGCAATGGGCATACTGACTCAAGGCATATTTTGCTGTGCAATGAAAACATGGCCATATAGTCATAGACTTCATGATTTTGATGTCAGTGCCATTTCAGTCAATTTCGCAGGGTCCTTTATCTAAAAAAAGGAAAAGAAAGACCTCCATATTCATGACCCAGGTCCAAGTCCTGCTTTCTCTCTCATGACAGTCTGGCAGGTACTAATTTGACTTGGTCGGTCCACAGTCTGTCTTCTCTACAGATTGTAAAATTACTCAGGGTCAAGGTTTCTATCTTATTTCCACTTGAGCAGCTCATTGGTTGAAACTGGAAATGTGATTAGCATGCATTCTGGCTTAGAACCTAGAGAATGTTCCTTATGTGTAGCAGAAATATGCCACCATAGTCAAGAGAGGGGCCTGCCTTGGTTTTAATCCCAGAAAAATGACCATAAGCAAGCCACTCACCCTCGGGGGTTTCAAATCCCCATCAGAAACACGTGTTTAATATTTAGAATTCTGGAAGAATGATGACCATATAGTCTCTAATTCTTCCAAAATCCCTACATAAAAAAAAAATAGAGTAACCAGATCGAAATGAGTAAATAGACAACATCTATGAGAAACAACGAAGTGCCTGCACGAATGTCAAGATATAAGTGGACAGAGACCAACCATCCACATCCCAAGACTCTTGTGCTACCCTCCTCTATGTGATAGGAAGCAGCAAGAAACCTCAGGTCATGTGGCAGACTCAACAAAAGGAGACACCCAATGTGACCAACAGGCAGTGGTAGCAATGTGTAGAGTGCCAACCTGAAGACAGTAGCTGAAGTAGGAAGGGTATTTCCCAACCCAACAGCGGGTGAACACGACGTATCCCCAGTGAGCTGCGAAGCAACAAATGTGGTCAACTCCTTGCAAACGTTCAAACTCCAAGACTCCAAACTCTGCTTGCAAACTTCGCTTGCAAACTCCCAAACTCAACTAACCAGTCAGAACTGCTTGGAGGACCATCCACACTGAGAAGATACTGCTGAAGTCAGCAGCAAAAGAAAAAAAACGAAACAAAGTCCAAATAAAAGTGACGGGGGTGAGGAGGAGGGGACAGACATCACAGACAGCAAGGGACAATTTTTTTAAACTACATGAAAAAAAGCAAAAACAACAAAAGAGGGAGCTCTGTGAAATTAGATATGCTACCTAAGATTTTATGAAATATAATATCACTTAAAAATGAACAACAGAGGCCAGACATGGTGGTTCACACCTGTAATCCCAGCACTTTGGGAGGTCAAGGCAGGTGGATCATGAGATCAGCAGTTCGAGAACAGCCTGGCCAACAAAGTGAAACCCCCTCTCTACTAAAAATACAAAAAAAAAAAAAAAAAAAATAGCCAGGCGTGGTGGCAGGTGCCTGTAATCCCAGCTACTTGGGAGGCTGAGGGAGGAGAATCGCTTGAACCCAGAAGGCAGAGGTTGCAGTGAGCCTAGTTCGTACCATTGCACTCCAGCCTGGGTGACAGTGCGAGACTCCATCTCAAACAAAAAAAAGGACAACCGAAAATAATCACAGGCATATCTCCTACAAATTTATTATGAAAGAGAAAAAGGAGCAGACTAAAATCTCTACAGATAACAAAAGAATGCCAGAGAGGCATTGTCAAAAATAAGATGAATGCTGCAACATTCTATTTCAAAACACGCCAACAGGCATTGAGAAAAGGATACAAGAAACGGAAAACAATATAAATCAGAATTAGAAAGGCTTAAAAATGAGGTGACAGAATTTAAGAGAAAGAAATAAAAGAAAAAACTCATTTTAATAACCAAGAATAAACTAGAAAAATCTAAGGGCAAATCAATATGAAAACTAAAAGAGAAAAGGGAGAAAATATAAATAGTCCTCTCAACAAAGGTGAATTTTATGATGTGTAAATCAAGCTGTTAAAAAGAGAGATAAATAAAAAGAAGATTCAAGAGTACGTAGCACATTTTAAAGATGGGTAAAATAGAGATGAGAGTCCTTGAAAAAGAAAGAGAAAACAAGAGAAAGAGCAAATTCTAAAAATCCTATTTCAAAGAGACTTTCCCAAAATTAAAAATTATTAAAAATTAATGGAATCATACATCAAAAAAAAAAAAAAAACAAACAGTATACCTGCAAATAGTGTTCTCAAGTGTCCTTTGTCAAGAATAGGATTGTAAATTACTAGACATTAGAAAAAAGAATCTTCAGGCATCTTGGCAAAAGAACACCTGATTTATAAGGGAAAGAAAATTATTTTCATGTAGCTTGAAAGAATCACTGCAGGCCTGAAGAAAAGGAAATAATAATATTTAAGAGACAAATAAAGTGACCCACGTCTTCTATATCCAGTAAGTCACCTACACACAGAAAGGATATAAACTGTAAACAGCATGCAGTAACTCAGAGAAGAGAATCCTCATGGATCCTCACCTAAAAATGTACTGGAGAGGCCAGTGCAGTTGCTCACGCCAGTAATCCCAGCACTTGGGGAGGATGAGGCGGGGGATCATTTGATGTCAGGAGCTTGAGACCAGCCTGGCCAACATGGTGAAACCCCATCTCTACTAAAAATACAAAAATTAACCGGGCATGGTGGTGCATGCCCCTAATCCCAGCTACTGGGGAGGCTGAAACAGCAGAATTCCTTAAACCCAGGAGGTGGAGGGTGCAGTGAGCCAAGATTGCACCACTGCACTCCAGCCTGGGTGATAGAGCAAGACTCTGCCTCAATGAAATAAAATAAAGTATTGGAGAATGAGCTTCAGACTGTCAAAATGGTCAGAAAGATGTAAACATCAGGATGGTTATTTGTACAACTAAGACTGAGGGTTTATAAAGCAAAGTAATCATAAGTAACATATGTATGATCTCACAATGGGGACACAGTACAACCATGAAAAACAGAGGAATGATAGGGATACCATATGCAAAAAAAAAAAGCAAACAAAACAAACAAAAAAAACAAATCAGCCAGTCCTCAAAGCAAAATACCCCTGCTTTCAGCTATCCTAATTGATGGTAGTAAAAACTAATGTAGTCTGAGTATTATAATTCTGAGACTGTGTGTATATATGTGTATATATTGTTGAAGCAATTACATAATTTGGGAATATCCTAATTATATAATATCCTGTGTCCTTTACAAGCAGGATGCTTAGGGGGAAGATAAAACAGAGAATAGATATGTTAAAATCCCTGAAGTGTAAAACATGGATTGGAAGTATCAGTATGAGCCCACGGTGTATTTTATCCTTTTAAAACTGTGTGTGTTTTTCTTGCTTTATCTACTGTAAAGGCATAGAAACGATGAGTAACTCAGAAACAATCAGCATCTCTAGCACTCAGATGATGTTCATAAAATATCACTTCTCACTAAAAGAAATGAGGGCTTCTTGGAGAAATTACTGATTCCAATACTGGGTTAAGAAATGTATAAAATGAGCCTGGAAATCTCATCACACCAGGTAGCAAGGAAGCTATCAAGAACTACTAAGTCATATCAAAAGGACTCAAAAGCCAAAGTAATGTTACATAATGTATACATTGTAGAAAAATTATTCATAGACTGATATATGCTTATTTTTAGGGATTAGTAGATCAAGAAAGCTTTCAGACCTCTGGTCTAGTCCTGGGACTGGCAAATGTTTCTGTAAAAGGTCAAATAGTAAATATTTGTGGCTTTGCAGGCCAGATGGTCTCTGTTGCAACTACCCAACTCTGCTGTTGTTAACTCAAAGAAGCAGCCGTCGACTATATATAAATGAGCGGTCATGGCTGTGTTCCCATCAAACTTAATTTACAAAAACAGATGGCACCTGGGCTATCGTTTATTGACCCCCTGATTTAGTGCAAGAAAGACAATTAACTAGGTCATTTCAATCAGTGCTAGACAGGAGAAAATAAATCTTCAGTGATTTGAATCAGAACAAAGGCCGTTTGGGAAGAGGACAGGATAGTGACTGGTGCAGGCATGAATTGCATTTCCATGAAGTTGGTGATATGGTTTGGATCTGCCCCCCTACCCAAATCTCATCTCAAATTGCAATTCCCCAAGGGTGGGGACTGGTGTAGTGACGTGATCGTGGGGACAGGTTTCTTGGGAATGGTTTTAGCACCACCCTCTTGGTACTGTTCTCACAATAGTGAGGTGTCAAAAGATTTTTGTCGTTTAAGGTGTGTGGTGAAACTGTGTCTACTAAAAATACAAAAATTAGCTGGGTGTGGTGAAAGGTGCTGTAATCCCAGCTACTTGGGAGGCTGAGGCAGAATCGCTTGAACCTGGGAGGCGGAGGTTGCAGTGAGCTGAGACTGCGCCACTGCACTCCAGCCTGAGGGACTAAGTAAGACTCTACCTCAAAACAAAAACAAAAACAAAAAAAAGTGTGTGGCATCCACCCCCCCTCACACTCTTGCTCCTGCTCTGGCCATGTGAACTGTCTGCCCTCATGATGCCTTCTGCCATGAGCAAAAGCCCCATGAAGCTTCCCTGGAAGCAGATGCCAGTGCCCTTCCCATACAGCCTGCAGAACCACGAGCCAATGATACCTTCACTTCTACATTACCCAGTCTCAGGTATTTGTTTATAGCAATACAAGAATGGCCGAATACAGCCGGTCATGTTCTATTTCTACATGCATCACTCATGGTGGCTTTATGAGTGTATTCACTTATGAAAATTCATTGAGCGATGAATTTACAATTTGTTCACTTGATGTATATTAGACTTCAATAAAATACAGTACATCTGAAAAAAGAGTTAGGAATTTTATGGCTGGAGAAAGTACAGACAAAAAATAAGGAAAAGCTGCTGCATGAAGTATGAAGAGGAAATTGTTGGGGGCAGCAGGCAGGCCAGCTCCTTGGCTGAAACATTTCACAGCCAGGTGGATAACATCCAGATCTTCTGGGGAGGATATCTGAGGGACCAGCTGATTTATAATGAGAGGTGTGAGCTGGAGGAGGAAAGAAGGATGGACAGAGAAAGACAACATGGTAATCCACCCACTGAACTCTCCAAAGAAGGGCCAAGGGAAACCTGGCCCCCACACCCACCACACTCAGAGCGGCTACTCTGCCCATGAAGCCAGAAAAATATCCTCACTCAGAGGCAAAATTAGAGTCTGCTTAACTCAGAGATGAGGCAGGGTTTAGGGACGCAATGATCTGAGTATCAACCACGATACTGCCTTTCAGTAGTAATTTCTTTTGAAGCTTTGTGGAGGTCATTGGTGTCATTCATTAAAAATGTTGTGCTTTCCACCTGCTTCTCATGTGACAGAATCATATTTCCTGGTTCTTTTGTAGATGAAGGTGTGGTTATGTGTTTAGTTCTGGCTGAGGTGAAGCATGCCACTTCCAGCTCGATTGGTTCCCCCACTCCCTAGCTTTATGGAGGTATGGTTGACAAATAAAAACTGTATATATTTAAGATGTACATCATGATGTTTTGATATATGTACACATTGTGAAGTGATTACCATAATGAAGCTAATTAACATATCAATCACTTCACACAGCTACGTTTGCTTGTGGTAAGAACATCTGAGGTCTACTCCCCTAGCAAATTTCAAGTATACACCACATTATTGTTAACTATAGTCACTATACTGCATTTTAGGTCTCCAGGACTTGTTCATCTTATAACTGAAAACTTATACTGTGTGGTATAAAGAGAGCGGCCAGCATCTTCCTATTTTTCCCACCGTCCAGCTCTGGGTAACCAGCATTTTACCCTCTGTTTCTATGGCTCTGCCATTTTTAGATTCTACATATAAGTGATATTATACAGTATTTGTGTCTTTCTGTGTCTTGCTTACTTCACTTAGCATGATGTCCTCCAGATTCATCCATGTTGTCACAAATGGAAAAATTCCTTTTTAAGACTGAATATAATTTCATTGTGTATATGCACACAAACACACAAACATACCTATATATATACACACACCACATTTTCTTTATCCATTCAGCCATTAATGAACTCTAAGGTCATTGTGTATGTGTATACATGTGTATATGGTATATAAATGTATATATGTACCAATGTGTATATATATATACGTATAACCTAAGAGTCATTGTGTGTATATATATATATGTATATGTTATATGTACATATATATACACAAACACACAATAGCCTAAGAGTCACTGTGCGTATATATGTGTGTGTATATGTGTATATAGTATATGTGAGATATATATACACATATATACACATATAGATACATATATACATATATATCTGTGTATACATGTATCTCACATTTTCTATATCCATTCATCCACCATTGGACTCTTGGGTCATTTCATATTGTGGCTATTGTGAATAATGTGCAATAAACATGGAAGTGCAGTCCTCTCTTTATTTCCTTTCGATTTATACCCAGAAGTGGGATTCTTGGGTCATATGGTAGTTCTAGTTTTAATTATTTGAGAAATCTCCATACTGTTTCCCATAATGGCTGTACCAATTTATATTCCCACCAACGAGTGCCTAAGAGTTAGTTCTCTTTTCTCCACATCATCGCCAACACTTACATTTTGGCCTTTGGACAACAGCCATCCTAATAGGTATGAGGTGGTATCTCATTATGGTTTGGATTTTTACTTCCCTGATCATGCTGAGCACCTTTTCATGTATATGTGGTCCATTTGTATGTCTTCTTTGGAAAAATATCTATTTGAGTCTTATGTCTATTTTTAAAAATCTGGCTATTGGCTTTTTGCTACTGAGTTGTATTACTTTTTATATAGCACAGATATTAATCACTTATCAGATATGTGACTTGCAAATATTTTCTCCCATTTCATAGGCTGCCTTTCCATTTTGTTGATGGTTTCCTTTGCTATGAGAAAACTTTCTGGTCTCACGTAAAACCACTTTGTATTTTTGCTTTTTGTCACCTGTGTTTTTGCGTCATGTCCAACAAACTGCTCAGACCAATGTCAAGGCACTTTCTCCTGTGTTTTGCTTCTAGGAGTTTTATGGCTTTAGGTCTTAAGTTTAAGCATTTAATCCATTTTGACTTGATTTTTATGTATGGTATAAGGGTCTAATTTCACTCTTCTACCTCTGGATATCCAGTTGTCCCATTAACATTTCTCGAAGAGACCATCCTTTCCCCATTGTATGTTCTTGTCACCCTTGTTGAAGGTCAGTTGATCATAGATGTATGGATTTATTTCTGAGCTCTCTATTAAGCTCCACTGGTCTATGTGTCTGTTTATATGCCAGTATCAAAGTGTTTTAATTACTATAGCTTTGTAATATAATTTGAAACCCGGAAGTGTGATACCTCCAGCTTCATTCCCCCAGAATAATCTTGCTCAAGATTCAACATCTTCTGTTGTTCCTTGCCAACTTTGGATTTTTTGTGTGTGTACAACCTGATGGTTTAAAGCTGGTGTAAAACACTCCAGAACTTTCTTTATCTTTCTGAGCCAGAGAATGGCAATGGTGGGAATGATAACTGCTCTATCACCTTGGATCAGCTCCATGACCCACCTGCAATGGTCATGTAATGGAGCAAGAACAAAACCTTTGCTGCTTTAAGCTATTCAGGTTTGGGGTTTGATACAGCAGCATTACCTCACCTATAATGACGGATGTGGGCATCTAAAACGCACTTAGATCAACATGCAGATTTTCATGAGTCTTTTTAAAGCTGCACTTTATCTTATACACATAAAAATATATTTTCGAATATTAACTCACATATTACAATCAGGATACATAATACAACCGTAAATGAGTAAAATGCCATGCTATCTTATTAAGTTAGCACTTTCTAAATTCAAGACCAGAGTGGAGGCAATTACTTCCCAAGGATTAGAAGATCATACTGAACTTGGGTCTCTGTCTGGAGTCCCAAAGATAAGCCCTATCGTATAAAAGAAAATTCTTTCTCTCAAGGCAACATACTCACCATTATCATTATATATTAAAAAAAAAAACCCAAACCCTCACTTCTCATATCATAGCTGCTGGATTACTGAAAAGCGAATGACCCAATTCCTAATCCAGAGCCCAAGAAACAGGCTATACACACTATTACCACTTTTACTATAATTACTCTTAATGATAATAATAGTCACCTTCTACGATCTGTTAGCCATTTCTCAGTGGTTTACATATCATCGTAAACAACATTTGCTCAGTGAATGAATGACTATGAATGAGGTAGAATTTGAAATGGGTATTAAAGGAGACATGAGATTTAGACTCAATGAGACAAAGCGGCAAAGACATTTTGGCCAGAGAGGATGACGTAAAGTGAAGAAAAAAGGTGGAGACAGGCATGCCACATAATGGGAAAGGAGACAGGCATTTTTTGGCAGAAAATGGAATTCAGATGTAATCTTATAGATAAAGAAGGTCCCCTGAGTGCTTCAGATCTAGGGACTGGGATGACAAAGCATAATTCAAAGAAAACTATCCTGATAGCAGTCCAGGGTCAGGATGAGAACAGGAAGAGACCTGAGTCTGGGAAACAATTTAGGCAAATATTGTAATAGCTCAGGCTTGATGAGAAGTGGATCTTGCCAAGGATGCAGGTATAAAGAATGAATGTGACTATGTTTTGACCAACTATGTATGAGTGTAAGTATGATGTGAGATCTCTGGAGAATCTTAAAGACAGAAGATACAGCCTTCTTTGCTCCTTTATTCATCACACCACCTGGAACATGTAAGCGATGGCTGGATCTCCACGGGCTATTTTGTACCATGAGAACAGGAGCCATGGATGCACAATGGATTGGGAAGGAGAGAGATGGGCTCCCAATACCTTCATTGAGCTACCACACTAATCAAAGCCTACCTGATTCTGGATCTTTTTTACGTTAGAGAAAGATAAACTTCACCTTAATTTACTGTTATTTGGAGTTTCTCCTAGAAGCAACTGAATCCAGTTATACCTGATAAATGAGGTTAGAGAACAAGGGGAGGAGGGATATGATGGCTCATGCATGCAATCCCAGCACTTTGGAAGGCTGAGGCAGGAGGACTGCTTGAGGCCAGGAGTTTGAAACCAGCCTGGGCAACAAAGCAAAACCTCATCACTACCAAAACTTACAAAAAAGAAAAATCAGCCAGCCATGATGGCACATGCCTGTAGTCTCAGCTGCTTGGGAGGCTGAGGTGGGAGGATTGTTTGAACTGGGGAGGTTGAGGCTGCAGTGAGCCATGAGTGTACCACTGCACTCACCCTGGGTGATAGAGGAAGACCCTGTCTCAAAAAAATAAACCAATAATTAAAAAATTCAACTATTTTTTTAAATAAAAGGGCACAAAGGGAGACCTAATAAGCCAAACAAACACAGTGTGAATTAAGGGTTAAGGATTTCTGTCCCACCACCCGAATTTAGGTTCTCGCTCTGCCATTGAGTAATTTTGGAAGCTTAAGCAAGTACCTTGGTTTCAACAATGGTTAAATATGGAATAATGATAAATAGTACCTACCTAATGGATTCTTAAGATGATTAAATGCAACAACTAATGTAAAATGTTCAGCATGCTCTGTGGTGCAAATTTTATTAAGCAATGCTGAATAAAATAGAATAGAATATGCCCCAAATGAAAAAAAGGCTAAAAATTCTTGGAGAGAGGAAATGAATGAGAAGGGAATGGATACTTCTGCCAGAGGGTTGGGAGAGGTTAGAAAAGCTTCCTGGAAAACACATTTCTCAAACTCTCTTTCTCCTTTCCAGGATCACCCATGTCACCTTCATGCTGTGAAAATGAAAAGTCCAGAGAAGGTGGCTTTTTCCCCTGTCTCAGCCCTGCTGTCTTCTGGCCATCTTGGGAGGGAGCCTTTGACCACAACTGCAGTTCCACCTTCTGTTTAATGGGCTTATGGTCAACACTCTGTCAACGGCCTATCAACACCATTGATCTTCATGTTCCAGGAAATGCTGTACTGTTGGGAAGAAGAGACGCTTGGCTTCAATTCTGCATAAAAGGGGCTGATTAAATCAAAGGGATATTTGGCTTTTCACTGTGTTGGGGTTGATCAGCACTGACAGAATGATGGAGGAGGTGGGGCTGGGCTCTGTGAAGTTAAAAACTCTTTCAGGGAAACCAGGCCACTTCTTAACTCCCCAAACACTTCATGAGGAGCTAGAAGTTTCTGAGATATGACTGCTCTGTAAAAGGCATGAATCTGATTAACACTAAAAAAGGCAAGAAAAAAGAAGGTGGAAATGTGCATGGTTTAATGGCAAGTAGAATATATTTATAGCTACATTTGGGGAATGTGTTTGAAGATGACATTGTCATAGCTCCATATTTGCTGTTTTCACGTAATAGTAATATTTGCTGTTTTCACATAATATAAAAAAATGGAATTTGGGAGAGGCGTGGGGCTGGTGGTAATATGAAATCTATTAGGTTTGAGTCACCTTCTTCCACTCGGTATCAGTGTGACTGTGAATAAATAATAACTTCTTTCAGCCTCAGTTTGTTTATTGCAAAATGAGTTATGGTAATAATTAAGTGAAATAATGTAGATAAAAGGGCTTAGTAAATGCTGAGTTCCTCTTATTCTTTTTTTTTTTTTTTCTTCTTGAGACAGAGTCTTGCTCTGTTGCCCAGGCTGGAGTGCAATGGCAGAATCTTGGCTCACTGCAGCCTCCGTCACCTGGGTTCAAGCAATTCTCCTGCCTCAGCCTCCTAAGTAGCCGGGATTACAGGCACATGTCACCATGCCCAGCTACTTTTTATATTTATAATAGAGATGGGGTTTCACCATGTTGGCAAGGCTGGTCTCAAACTCCTGACCTCAGGTGATCCCCCCGCCTCGGCCTCCCAAAGTACTGGGATTATAGGCGTGAGCCACCATGCCCAGCCTAGGGTTCCTCTTATTCAAAAACACTTGTTAGTAGCTGGATGGGGAGAGAGAGGGGCAGAGAGACAAAGCCACCAACACTTTCTTTCTTTCTTTCTTTTTCTTGAGACAGAGTCTTGCTCCATCATCCAGGCTGGAGTTCAGTGGCGTAATCTCGGCTCACTACAACCTCTGCCTCCTGGGATCAAGTGATTCTCCTGCCTCAGCAACAATTTCTTTAAGATCTGCAGAGCATCTTTCTGTTTTCTGGTGAAAACTGCCATTCCTTACACATCCTTAAAATTCAATCCAAACTCAGTTGTATTTTTGCTTTGGGCTTACCATGTGTTTTTTTTCTTCATCAGAAGCTTAAATAAAGAAATTCTGTTTTGGACTTTTATACAAATTTCCTTTTTTCTTACCCCTTACACTCAAAATGAGGAACATTACTCTTAGAAAACACCCCTGTCATTGTATGTTTCTGAGCAAGAATGGATGCTAGGTCAATGGAATGACGTGTATAGAATCTGCATTCAGCCAATTTAAAATTTTAATAACAGTTGACCTTTGGGGCCTGGGAAATCTCTCCAGACAGACAACTGAAAGATTCAGGCTGAAGAAGAAACCTGGGAATTGGAAAGTGGGCTGGGAACATCCATGTTCTATGGGTTCTCAAGGCAACAGAGGTGGCTTTGCAAGAGTTCCATCTGTGAATGGTTAAACTCGAGTGAGCAGTATACAGCCACGGTCTGATGCTTAGCCAGCGTCACTGCTCACTGGAACAGGATGGGCAGTATGTCCTTGACCTCCTTACACTTCAGTTAAAACCACAGGTGGCACATATCAAGCCTTCCTCTGTGCCAGGCACTGCTGCAAGGTTTACCTGGTGTGGTCAGCAGAATAATGCCCTCCCTTCCTCCAAAGATGTTCACAATCTAATCCCTGGAACTTGCAAATATGTCATTTTATATGGCAAAAGGAACTTTGCAGATATGATTAAGGTTCTCCAGATGCGGAGGTTATCCTGGACTATCAGGGTGGGCCCAGAGTTGCAATCTCAAGGATCCCCAGAGGAGGTAGCCAGGAGAACCAAGGTTAGTGATATGCAGAGATGATAGTATCAGAGATAAGCATGATGTGGCTACCAGCCAAGGAATGTGGGTGGGTGCCAGAAGCTTGACAAGGCAAGGAATAGATTATCTCCTGGAGCTGACAGTAGGAACCGTGATTTTAACCCCATAGGTCTCAATTTAGACTTTTGACCTCCAGATCTGTAAGAGAGTAAGTCTGTGCTGTTTTAAGCCACTAATTCTGTGGTAATTTGTTACAACAGAAAAGGAAAGTAATACACCTGTATTATCTCATTTAAATCCTCACCTGCTCTTATCACCCCCCTTTTTCAGATGGGGAAACTGGGGCAAACTGAGGCTAAGCAATTTAATATCTTACACCTAATAATACCTAATAATTGGCAGACCCAAGGGATGGACAGTGGTGGTCTGGCATCAGAGTATGCACTCATAACCACTGTATGATAGGAAGGCTTTGAGGGAGCAGGCAAGAGCACAGACAACACTGCAAGGAGGCTTATCTCCACCTCCTTAGCAAAACAGTCACTTTCTAAAGACTGCTCCACAAGTGTGATACAATTAGCAAATAATGCTAATTCCAAGCAAGTCTCATGTACTCATTAAAGCAGGGCTACAAAAAAGCCCTGTTTTAGTAAAACATTTATAGCACCCCTTTGGTAAGTATTGAGGGTGCTAAGCCCTTTACACAAAAAAGTATCTCCCCAAATCATTCCCAAACACTACAAAGGTGGTGCCATCAGTATTCTCAGTACACAGATGAAGAATCTGAAGCGCAGTAGATTCTTTGGTCTAAAGATGCCCATCAAATCTAAAATCAATACAATTGAATACATGGACATAGAGAGTAGAAGGATAATTACCAGAGGCTGGGAAGAGTAATAAGAGGATGGTGGGGGGAAGGTGGGGACGGTTAATGGGTACAGTAACAGAAAGAAGGAATAAGACCTTCTACTTGATAGTACAATAGGGTGACTATAGTTAATAAGAAGTTAATTGTACATTTCCAAATAACTAAAAGAGTATAACTGGATTGTTTGTAACACAAAGGATAAATGCTCAAAGGGATGGAGACCCCCACACTCCATGATGTGACTGTGGTACACTGCATGCCTGTATCAAAACATCTCACGTGCCCCCCAAATATACACACCTGCTGTGTACCCACACAATTCCAAAATTTAAAAATGTTTTAATGAAAAATAAAATAAGGCTGCCCATCAACATGCAAGTGATTCAAGATTACTTGCTGAGAGACTCCTGCTTCCACATATGGAGGATCAGCTGCTCCAGAAATTGCCCTCCTGATATAACAATTAGAAAGAAATTGTGGCTGGGCACGGCAACTCATGCCTGTAATCCCAGTACTTTGGGAGGCCGAGGCAGACAGATCACTTGAGGTTAGGGGTTCAAGACCAGTTGAGGGGTTCATGGCCAACATGGTGAAACCCCATCTCTACTAAAAATACAAAAATTAGCTGGGCACGGTGGCGCGTGCCTATAATCCCAGCTACTCGGGAGGCTAAGGGAGGAGAATCACTTGAACTCCGGAGGTGGAGGTTGCAGTGAGCTGAGATCACGCCACTGCACTCCAGCCTAGGCAACAGCCTGTCTCAAAAAAAGAAAAAGAAAAAGAAAAAAAAGAAATTGTTTCTCATAGTGTGATCCTAGCATATCAATCACCTAAGAACTTGTTCAGGTAGACATTTGGTCCAACAGTGTGCTGGTAAACATTTAATAAGTGGCTCTTCCGTAAAACAATTTTTAAAGCCCTGCCTTAAAGTAATTCACCAATTACTATGGTGTAAATATTTCCACTCTGTTGATTTCAAGCTACCAAGTTTCAGCCTACTTAGAACTCATTTTACAAAAATTGCAGGCTGGGTGCAGTGGCTCAGGCATGTAATCTCTAGCACTTTGGGAGGCCAAGGCAGATGGATTGCTGGAGACCAGGAGACCAAGCAGCCTGGCCAAAATGGCGAAACCCCATCTCTACCCCCCCAAAAAAAAAACAATTAGCCAGGCATGGTGGTGCATGCTCATAATCCCATATACACAGGAACCTGAGGTGGGAAAATCATCTGAGCCCCAGGAGATCTAGGCTGCAGTGAGCCATGATTGTGCCACTGCACTCCAGCCTGGGTGACAGGATGAGACTGTGCCTCAAAAATATATATATATGTATATTTTTTTTTTTGCTAAGAATTTACCAATTGTCTCCCACTAGTTTACAATCGCAAGCACAGCAGACCACTGCCTGTTTTCCACCCCACATCTAACTTAATCAGAATCTCAGAGAGGAAGCCCAGTGATCTGCATTTTGAACAGGAGCTCCAGGGCATTCATGTACATTTGACTGTATAGTAACTTGCATTTCCCCACATCTAGAGTTGCCACACTCCTACTTAAATTTAAATTCCAGAGAGACCATAATTTTTAATGTAAATCTGTCAAATCTGCGACATATTTATACTAAAAATTTATTCATTATGTAAAATTCAAATTTTACTGGGCTTAATACATATTTAGTTTGTTTGTTTGTTCATTTTGAAACAGTTTCACTCTGTCACCCAGGCTGGAGTGCACTGGAGCAATCTCGGCTCACTGCAACCTCCACCTCCTGGGTTCAAGCAATTCTCGTGCCTCAGTCTCTCAAGTAGCTGGTGTTACAGGTGTGTGCCACCACGCCTGGCTAATTTTGGTATTACTTGTAGAGATGGGGTTTCACCATGTTGGCCAGGCTGGTCTTGAACTCCTGCTCTTGTGGTCTTGGCCTCAAGTGATCCTCCTGCCTCAGCCTCCCAAAGTGATGGGATTACAGGCACGAGCCACCATGCATGGCCAATATATTTTTATTTGTTAGATTTGCACCCCTACATATATCCTCACCAACATTTGGGATTATCACATTTTTAAGTGTTTGCTATTTGAGCATTAGACCCATTATCTTGCTGAATTAACCTGCATTCCACCAGTAACTACATTAACATATCATATATATTAGTTTTCTGGGAGTGACTTTGCTCATTTTTCTACTGGTCACTGCCTTTTTCTTATTGACTGATACTAATATTTCCATTTTGTGTATTGGAAATATCTATAAGCTTAATTTATATCTTTTATCCAGAAGAATTTTAAAATCTCAATGTGGTGAAGTCTATCAGTTTTTCCCTTTATGATAACAACAGTGCTCATCACAAAAAGTCAAAAACTGCTACCAAAGAGGTGACTTATACATTTATTTCAACAATATTTACCATATTGTAGGTGTTCAATAAACTTTTGCTACTGTTACTTCTATGATGATTACTTATTTGCAGAAGGTTATTTCTTATTTCTTCCCTGGTTTCCCTAACAGAAATGTCCAAGAGGGTATAGTTAGTTCTCAGGCACTGAGGAAAGACTTTATTGTATTTTATTGGGAGACAGAGTCTCACTCTTGTCACCCAGGCTGGAGTGCAATGGCATGATCTTGGCTCACTACAGCCTCAGCTTCCTGGGTTCAAGCAATTCTTGTGCCTCAGCCTCCCGAGTAGCTGGGACTATGGGTGCGCCTAGCTTTCTTTCTTTTTTTTTTTTTTTTTTTTTAGTAGAGACAGATTCGCCGTGTTGCCCAGGCTGGTCTTGAACTTCTGACCTCAAGTGATCCACCCGCTTCGGCCTCCCCAAGCGCTGGGATTACAGGGATGAGCTGCCACGTCCAGCTGGAAAGACTGACTTTTCTTAGGCTGCTGCCTCATCAAGTATTTGCTCCTCCTTCAAGAGGAACCCAGGAACTGAATGGTGCTGTTCACTTAGAAACAGTGAGACCCTTGCCTAAATTTCAAGTTATTCAGTCCACCTGTTCACCCTGGGAATGCTCTCCTCCTCCATAACATCCTAGAAATATTGGCTAAGAGGTAAAGAGGCTGCAGGAAGGGAGGAAGGAAGCATTTTAAATGTAGCCTCTGCAATTTGGCCAAGTTCCGAGTGACAGAGATGAAATAATAGCTCACGGAGCACACGATCAGATGCTTGCTGAGAGTTAAGGGTGATTACTGACTGCTCTGCCAACTTACGAGTCCTCATTACGGTTTCCAGAGCTGAAAAACTCTGCTTAGCACCACAGAACAATGCCCTTTCTGGCCTGCCCCCTTTGAAGGTCATAAACCACTTTAATTAAGAACACTTTTAATAATGGAAGACTCAAGATGCCAAGCAAGGGCACCACGAGCATCTCTGAAACTAGGATGAAAAATCTCCCTGTTTCATGCCTTCACCGAGATCATTTTCTGCTGGGTTTAATGCTTCGTTCTCAGCAGTGTCCAGCAGTGGTGGCGAAAGAAGAGACCTGGCACCACCTGCTCCACCGTTATTGTTCCCAACCCCCACCCGGCCTGAGTTAGACAGAAGGATGCTCACCTGAGGGCCTGTCCATCTCTCCAGAGGTGGGCAGGTGGGGGTTTGTCACAAGCCCAGGAAGCCCCTCCCTCCATGAGACCACGGCCAGCCTGAATATGTGATGAAGCATTTCTCAAACTGAGATGTTCCACAAACACTGAGGCAAACACAAGGTAAGAGGATCTCAACCTCAGCACCACTGACATTTGGACTGGGTCATTCTCGATGGCAGGGGGCTGTCCTGTGCACTACAGCATAGTGTGCAGTGCCCTATCCTCTACCCACTAGATGCTGATGGCACTCGCCACCCAGTCGTGACACGCCAAGGTGTCTCCAGACATTTCCAAACGTCCCCTGGGGGTATGGGTACCAGGGTTGGCAACAGAAACACAGGTGGCCCAGTTAAATTTGAATTTCAGATAAACAACAAGTAATTTTTAGTGTACGTATACAGCAATCCCACCACTGGGTATCTAGAAGTCATTATACAAAAAACAATGCTTGCACACGCAGGTTTACAGCAGCATAATTCACAATTGCAAAAATGTGAAACCAACTCAAATGTCCATCAATCAAGTGGAGGTGAAAGAATGAATGGCATTCGCAGCAACCTGGATGAGATTGGAGACTATTATTCTAAGTGAAGTAACTCAGGAATGGAAGACCAAACATTGTATGTTCTCACTCATAAGTGGGAGGTAAGTTATGAGGATGCAAAGGCATAAGAATGACCCAGTGGACTTTGGGGACTCAGGGGGAAGGGGTGGGAAGGAGGTGAGGGATAAAGACTACAAACTGGGTGCAGCGTATACTGCTCAGGTGACGGGTGCACCAAAATCTCACAAATCACCCCTAAAGAACTTACTCATGTAACCAAACACCACCTGTCCCCCAATAACTTATGGAAATAATTTTTTTAAAAAAAAAGTATGCCCATGCAATATTTACAACACACATATACTAAAAAATTGTTACTAAATTTCCAGTTTCACTAGGCATCCTTATCTATCTGATGGCCTTATCTGAGGGGCAAAATCACTCACTCGCTGAGAAACACGGCCCCAGGGCACTCGGTCTTAAATGAATATTAGAATCTGCCAGCAAGGTTTTAAAATATCCCTATCTTCCACCCCACCCTCCCAGCCAATTGAGACAGAATCCATAGAGGCAGAGCTAAGTCATTGGTACTTTCTTGATAATCTTCCCCAGGAGATTCGACCATGTAGCCAGGTTGGGAACTGCTGCCATTGTAATTCCAAGAGTTTCCTAGTGATAATATTAATATCTGAAATGCTTGTAAAAACCAAAACCAAAGCAAATTAAATAAAAAGATTCTTGATCCTGAGCACAGACCTAATGAAACATAATTTTCAGAGGCCGAGGTCTGATAACCCTGGATTTTTAACCAGGTCTCGGGTGACTGTGGTCACCAGGTCAGCATGGGAGGCCTTGTCCCGGAGAAACTCTCCCAGGTGTGCGCAGGACACCCACACAAATCATGTCTGTAACAGGGAAACCCGAGATAGATGCCCATCCATGTAAGAATTCTGTGTCACACCACAGGACATTACGCAGCAGGAGAATGACTAATTACAGCTACACCCATCACCGATACACATGAAGAATACAATGGTAAATAAAATAAGAACAAAAATGTATACATAGGCTGGGCATGGTGGCTCATGCCTGTAATCTTAGCACTTTGGAAGGCCAAGGTGGGCAGATCACCTGAGGTCAGGGGTTCAAGACCAGCCTGGGCAACACAGTGAAACCCTATCTCTATTAAAAACAAAAAAAAATTAGCTAGGCATGGTGGCACATGCCTGTAATCCCAGCAGTTTGGGAGGTCAAGGTGGGTGGATCGCTTGAGATCAGGAGTTTCAGACCAGACTGGTCAACATGGTGAAACCCTGTCTCTACTAAAAATACAAAGATTAACCAGGTGTGGTGGCACATACCCGTAATCCCAGCTACTCAGGAGGCTAAGGCCTGAGAATCACTTGAACCCGGGAGGTGGAAGTTTTAGTGAGCCAAGGTCACACCACTGCACTCCACCCTTGGCAATAGAGTGAGACTCCATCTCCAAAAAAAAAAACAAAACCTATATATGTGTGTGTATATATATGTGTGTGTATATACATGCATATATATGTATATATATGTGTGTGTGTGTCTGTATATGTGTGTGTCTATATATGTGTATGTATCTATACATATATATGTGTGTGTATATATATATATACACACACATATATATATATATGCAAGGCCCCCAAATCTCCACCTCTGATAACCAGCACAGGTGATTCTGACGTACCTGGTAATTAGTCTACACCTTAAGAGTATGTATATATATGTATACACACACACACACACACACACATAGACACACGCACACACGCTCACACACACACTACTTTTGGAAAATGCAAAATCAAGAAACTTTTAATAACTTTAACTTTTAACTTTTAACAATCTATCCCTTGTGTCCTTTAAAGATACTCAAATGTGCAGTAAGTAAGAGAGGATGACGGAAATACAAGGAAGTGGCTGCCTGTGAAGATGAGTTGGGGGACGGTCATGGGGGAGACTCAGCAGTGCAGGGACCGTTTCTGCTGATAAGTGGTGTGGGGGTTTCTGGAGTACTCTTTTTAATATTAGGCTCCAACATCTGCATATAACCAGCAAACTCAACAAAATACACTCCATCAACCAGCGGCTTATATACACATGCCTAATGTAATATATATATATAATATATATAATGTTATATATATTATATATATAACGTTATATATATATAATGTTATATATATAATGTTATATATATATATAATGTTATATATATATATATATATATATATTTTTTTTTTTTTTTTGGAGACGGAGTCTTGCTGTGTTGCCCAGGCTGGGGTGCAGTGGTGCCATCTCAGCTCTGTGCAACCTCTACCTCCCAGATTCAAGCAATTCTCATACCTTAGCCTCTTGAATAGCTGAGACTACAGGTGTACACCACCACACCCAGCTATTTTTTGTATTTTTAGTAAAGACAGGGTTTCATCATGTCCTCCAGGGTGGTCTCAAACTCCTGATCTCAAGTGATCTGCCCGCCTCAGTCTCCCAAAGTGCTGAGATTTCAGGCATGAGCCACTGTGCCCAGTCAAATATATACTCTTTTTAAATAAAAAGTTCAGGATATCTCTGTCTACTCATTCAGATTGTGTAGGTCTCTGTGACGTCCCCAAATGTCCACCTCTGATAACCAGCACAGGTGATTCTGAGGTACCTGGTAATCAGTCTACACCTTGAGAGACAGTGATGAAAAGTGAGTTACACTTGAGGTGAGAAGTCCTGAGCTGAACACCCAGTGTCACCACCACTGTACAGCTTTGGGTACGTCTCTTATCCTCTTTGGCCTGGGTTGGATGCCCCTCCTACATAATGCTGTCTCCCCCCAGCTCCCTCTCTCCTGGCACTTGGACCACTGCAGAACAGATATTCACCACATTGAGTTTCCCTTGAACTCAGGTGTCCTACCCTCAAGGGAAAAAAGGCATCTTACTCATCTTACTCCTGGCTCCCAGCCCTGAAATGAGTATCCAGTAGGTGCCTGACAAATGTTTGCTGGACTGAGAAGAGACATAGATGGAAGAAGAGCTTGGCCAGGTAAGTGAAAAATAATAACTGAAAGGCTTTCACTCACTAGTTAGACTTCAGACAATTGGAGCATCAAATAGAAGAAGAATAGCAACGATTGTAACACACTGAATAACTCAAGAAGGATCTATGAGCCTGTAGTGATACTCAAGAATGGGGGGTGGAGGGACAGGGCTCATTTTTACATAAGAATACCAGATAACAAAAATAGAAAGAATGATCATTAAGAGTTTGAAACCCACCAATGTGGAACTGCCAATGTGACAATTAACTCAAGTAAGGATCATAAGTGGGTGCTAAAAACCATCGGGTGAAAGATTGATAGGAAATGGAATCTTCACATCATCTCAACATCAGCCCACGGCAGGGATGGCCTCCTGGGTGTTCAGTCTACGCAGGTGCACAGACACCCACAGGCAGAAAAGCTTAGCGAATGCTCTGCTGTCTGCCTTGAAAGTCCTCGTCATTTTTTAACAAGAGGTCTCACACTTTTATTTTTTACTGGGTTTTGCAAATGATGTAGTCATTCTTACCAATTACAGGTGGAAACATCTCTACAATGCAGAAGACTGGAGGATACCGCCTTAAATAAGTGATTAAATCTATCACTGATTGATTACAGCAATTAAACGTATCACTCAGTGCCCACTGGTGTGATGTGCTCAGTGATGGCCACATCAGCCTATGTAACATTCTTGTCAAAAATTATCTACCTGAATCTCATCTGGGAGGCCAATCAGAGAGAACCAGATTATGAGACAGATGCTCCATGACCGAAGATCTCTGGCTTGAGCTTGTCTCAGAATCCCCTGCAGGGCTTGTTAGAATGGATTTCTGGGCCCCACTTCCAGACTTTCTGATTCAATAGGCCTGCGGTGAGGCCAAAGAATATTCGGGGTGATTAATTAATAAGTTCCTAGTTGATGCTGCTGCTGCTGGTTGAGGTAGCATATTTTGAGAACTACTGTTCTATAAAACGAACGGCTTGACCATTCAAAACTGTCAATTGTTGTAAAAGACCAACAAGAAGAGTGGGTGACCCATGCTAGAACACAAAAGATTCAAGAGACATTGTAACCAAATGCAATGTATTATCTTTAATTGGATCCTGTATTCTTTTTTTTTTTTTTTTTTTGAGATGGAGTCTCGCAATGTCACCCAGGCTGGAGTGCAGTGGCGCGATCTCGGCTCACTGCAAGCTCCGCCTCCCGGGTTCACGCCATTCTCCTGCCTCAGCCTCCCGGGTAGCTGGGACTACAGGTGCCTGCCACCACGCCAGGCTTTTTTTTTCTATTTTTAGTAGAGACGCGGTTTCAGCGTGTTAGCCAGGATGGTCTCGATCTCCTGACCTCGTGATCTGCCCGCCTCGGCCTCCAAAAGCCTGTATTCTTTTTTTAAAAATAGCTAGAAAGGACACTTCTGGGACAGCTGTGAGGATTTGGACACAGGCTGTATAGTAGATAACATCCTTGTATCATTGTTATAGGTCTTAGGTCAGCTAATGGTATGCTGGTTATATGGGAGAATACCCTTGCTCTTAGTAGATACAGACTCTAGCAGTCGGGGAGGACATGTCATTCATGATGTCTGCAATTATCTTCAAAGAGTACATCCCCCGTAATAGTTGTGTATATCAAGTACGTAGACACACAAACACACAGAGAGAAAGAGATCGAGACAGCAAGAGAGAAGATGTCAAATAGGTAAAATATTAAGAAATCACTGAAACATCTGTTGTTGTGTAATGTACCCACTAGGTGTTGGGTGAGTGAATAAAATGGCAGTGCCCCTGCCCTTCTGATAGGACCTACTAGTGTGTATTAGTCTCCCACGGATGCCATAAGAAAGTAACACAATCTAGGCAGCTTGAAACAACAGGAGATTATTCTCTCACCCTTCTGGAGACTGGAAGTCTGAAATCAAGGCACTGGTAGGGTTGGTTCCATCCTGAGGCTCTGAGGGAACATCGGGCCTCCCTCCCGGCTTCTTGTTGCTGCTGGAAATCGGTGGCATTCCTGGAATTTCAGCTGTGTCATTACAATCTCTGCCTCTACCATCGCACGGCCTTCCCTATAGGTCTCCAAATTTCCCTCTTCTTTTAAGGAGACCAGTCAATGAATTAGCCACTCCAACCCCAAAATCAAGCATGACCTCATCTTAACTAATTATATCTTCAAAGGCCTTATTTCCAAATACAGTTACATTCTGAGGTTCCAGGTAGACATGAATTTTGGGCAGATGCTGTTCAACCCAATCTATGGTGGGCCTGAGAAATCAATGTCCCTGCTGCTGGACCACAGCCATGGAGGAGAAGGTGGCCAGGAGCCAAGGGCCATGTGTCTCCCACAGATGTCTTGGTCCTCTCCTCTCCTTGAACTCAATTACAAATCCGCAGCAGCAAAGCCTTCCATAGAACTAACACCCACCTGCCCAGCTTGGTCAGCTAAATTTATCATATGAGATGTCTCCTTCCTCCCATCTATAGTAAACAGAGGCTACTATATATAGCATTAGGGAAAGAGGCACCCCTGCCCTGTTCCCAATGCACTTCCTTTCTCGCAAACATAGCCTCACCATGCCCACATGCCCACCACCCTTGTGCACCTGCCTCTCCTGAGCAGCGTTGGTTCCGCTGAAGAGTTCCTGCCATGAAAATGCATGAACATATGTCCTCAGCGTCACGGTCAAAAGGGAATTCAATCAAGAATCTGGTGATGCATTTGCAAATTAAAATTCTGTACCATAATGAGCAGAACCATTCAAACTAATAATTACATAAACTCCCGTTATGGGTGGCCCGGTAATTACAACAGGTACTTTTAGCAAATTTAAAAAGCAACTTAGGTTTCCATTATCACCATGAAGAATACCATGGGCAGTTGCATCTTTGCACTGTTAGGTGGAGACACCCCCTTAGGAATGTTCCTGGACATAGTAAAAAGGGTGCAGAAATCCCTAACCCCACTCTCTCAAAAGGGCAGATTTATAATAGAGAAGGAAGACGGTAAGGGATGCAATAAAAATACCTAAAATCGAAGGGTCAAGACACGGTGGATCACGCATGTAATCCCAGCACTTTGGGAGGCTGAGATGGGAGAAATGCTTGGGGCTAGGAGTCTGAGACCAGCCTAGGCAACATACAGAGACCCCTGTCTCTACAAATTTTAAAAATTGGCGGAGGCAGGAAAATGGCTTGAGCACAAGATTTTGAGGCTGTAGTGAGCCATGATCATACCAAGGCACTCCAGTCTGGGTGAGAGCAAGACCCTGTCTGAAAACAAAACAGAACAAAAATCTGTCATTGCAATGTAGAACACATGGTTGTAAAAAGAGGTGTTCATTCGATGGCGATCTGACCTCCCCGTCGGACCTCAGCTTGGCCACCTCCTCCTTGCCTTCTGTGCTCTCCAGCCTTCGTAGCCTTTCTTCTGGTTTGTTCTGTTTTAGAGACAGAGTCTCACTCTGCCACCCAGGCTGGAGAGCAGCGGCAGAATCATGGCTCGCTGCAACCTCAACCTCCTGAGTTCACATGATCCTCCTACCTCAGCCTCCTATCTGGGACTACAGTATGCATAACCACATGGGCTAATTTTATTTTCATTTCTGTTTATTTTGTACAGATGGGGGTCTCACTATATTGCTAGAGCTGGTCTCAAAGTCCTGGCCTCAAGCAATCCTCCCACTTCAGCCTCCCTAAGTGCTAGGATTACGGGTGTGAGCCACTGCTCTGGCCTTTCTTCTAATATAGAAAACTCTGTCTCTCTACTCATGCAGCATACCTCTACTCTCAAATGTGTTGGGTTTTATTTCACACCAACCAATGCTCCAATTCTCTGCCATCACCAACTGGGTGTCCTACAGTTCAATTCTAACACGATCCACCTGGAATTAGAATCAGATTCCACAGGTTGAGGGCTCAGTCCCTCAGCCTCAGACTGGCCCCACTTCAGAGCAAGCCTGGACCTCCCTTCTCACCATCTGGTTATAAATCACAGATTCTCTGGTTCAATAGTTTCCTAGCATGGCTCACAGAATTTAGGAAATTACTTACTATTACTGGTATGTTGTAAAGGATATAACTCAGGAACGCCCAGTTGGATAAAAATATGCATAGGGCGAGATATGGGGAAGGGCGTGCGTAGAACTTCCATGTCCTCGCCAGGCACCCCACCATGAGGCACTCCCATTCCATGAGAGCAGAGATCTTGGCTGAGCTGTTCATGGCTCTGTCCCAAGATAGAGTAGTGCATCCGGCACTTGGTTGGTGTTTGATAAACGTCCATGAGCAAATGAAAAGAAAAGGAAAGGAGAGGTAAATCAATGAAGACACACTCACATCCATTTAGTCTGAGCCTCAAATAACCCTATGAGGGAGGTCCTGTGATTGTGTCCCTTTTACAGATTAGAAAACTGAGACTTAGAGACACTTAGAGACATGAAGACATCTAATGTGGCAAAGCCTGGCCCCCACCTCAGGCCGTCTGTGCACTTTCCATCACATCCTGCCATGTAAGAACAGGAGTGGTGGTCTATTAACAAAATCTTTTTTAAAAAGAAAGAAGAATAGCTGGTAAGTCAGTCCACTAATTACAACCCCATGTCCTCCTCATTTTACTAGCAAACAAAGCAGACTTCTTTTCTCTTTTTAAACCCAATGTGGACACCGGTGTGGATGTTCCATTCCATGGTACTAGACTCAGAGCAGCTTGAAAGGAGGATTTGAATCATACCAATCACTCTCTTGCCCATGGCATGGATTGGCTCAGTGTCAGACACCCCATGGGAGGGGCTCTGAAATACTGATGGATGGAGTAGACTTCTCACTTCTCACACACTGGGGAGGAAGGATGCCCAGATGGTCTGAGCAGGATATGAATTCTAGAGCCTCACTGGTTAGCCAACTACATTCAGCAAGATCTGGCAAAGTCAGGGGTGGTGATGGACAGTGGAGGTTTGCAGATTCTACTTGAGGAAGGGCTGTGCTGTGTAGAAGGGCAGGGGTGCTAAAGCCAGCCACATCTGTGTTCTGATCCTGGCTCTGTGAACCTAGGAATTATTAATCTCTCTGAGGCTCAGTTTCTCTTCTGTAAAGATGACATCATAACAATATCCGTTTCAGAGGGCAGTGAGAATTATTAAAATAAGCAAGTCAGACAAGGATTTCAATCCACAGCCTTGCACATGCCTAGAGCTCAATAGATGTTATCATCTCTAGATCTGGGGCGAAGCACAGACACTCACAATCATGGCCAATGTCCAGCAGCAGCAGAATCCCATTCCTTAAAGTAAAACGGCTGCCCCAAATCCAGTTACCTTTATTGTAACTCACCCCTGGTTCCTCAATGTTAATGACTCCAGATACAATATCAGACCATGTGTGGGTCCTCGTGTCTGCTAGCTAAAACCAAAGCTAAGACCCATGAAGGGCCAGGCAGCTTTGTTATCTGAGTTGTTCACTTCCTGGCATGTGGTCAGCCTATGAGTAATTCTGTAATGACTTATTCAATGCCCCTGCCAGAACCATCTAAGCCTGGATGGATGGTGCACCAGGGAGTGCCCGGCAGTCCATTTCACAGCACTTAAACCTACATAGAGCTCCAGTCTCCCTCAAAAAGAAGCCCAGGATGGGAGGTGAGAATGGCTTTCTCTCTTTTTTTTTTTTTTTCTTTTTATGACAGAGTCTTGCTCTGTCTCCAGGCTGCAGTGCACTGGCGCAACCTCGGCTCATTGCAACCTCTGCCTTCTGGGTTCAAGTGATTCTCCTGCCTCAGCCTCCTGAGTAGCTGGGACTACAGGTGTGTGACACCACACCCAGATAATTTTTTTTTTTTTTTTTTAAGCAGAGACAGGGTTTCACCAAGTTGGCCAGAATGGTCTCTATCTCTTGACCTCGTGATCTGCCCACTTTGGCCTCTCAAAGTGCTGGGATTACAGGCATCAGCCACCACGCTTGGCCGAGAATAGCTTTCTCTTAAGGGACTTCCAAAGGTGACAATGGGGGGGACAGTATAGATTTCCTCATTGCCTCCATCTGACTTCACATTTGTCAAAACTGAGGCATGACACACAGCTCCGAAGGGACCAACTCGGGATTTGCATCCAGATTTCGCTTAATACAAAGCCTTGCTTTCTCCGCTGAGAAGTGCCGCTAAAGGCCATGGCCATACTTGCCTGAGAAAAGCTACTCTGTTTTCAGATGTTTATTCTATGATAAGAGCAGTTGCAGGTCTTCATGTAACTGCTATGTATACATAGCTATGCCCCTCTCTTCCCCATCCCAAAGTCCTGCAGCCCCTAAGCTTGTTCAGAGCCTCAAGAGCTGCCTGGTGACCATTCGTCCATTCCTAGAGATAAGCAACCAAGGTTGAACTTACAAAGTGCAAGGAGTGTAGCCCATGTATCTGGTTCTTTCCTTCAGAACTCAATCTTATCATTGTTCACACATTGTTGAGGTCATTAGATCAATGGCCATCTTGTAAATTAGGATATGCACTAAGTCTTGTTCACTATTGTGTCCATGTGTCTGGCATGGAATTGATGTTCTACGTATGTTGGCTGAATGATGGATGAATGGATGGCTGGATGATAAATGGATGAATGGATGGTGGATGGGTGAGTGGATGGATGGATAGGTAGATGGAAAATAGAAGGAAAGACAGAGGAGGAGTGGATGGATGGATGAGTAGATGAATGGCTGGGTGAACAGGTAGGTTAATGGATGAGTGAATGAATAGGTGGATAAATGGGTGAGTTGATGGCTGGGTGAGTGGGTAGGCAGGTGAATAGATACATTAATGGGTGAATGTGAATGGTAATCTTTTGGACCTTGTTCAGGCACAACTTGTAGTTTACTTGTCAAACTGTTGATACATTCAGCCTCTTCAGATCAACCTCCTTGAAATTCTCAGATTTCTGGGGATACCTCATTAGTTCCATTTCACAGACGAATAAATCAAGATGCAGAGAAGACAAGCACCTTGGCCAAGTTGACCCAAAGATTTAGTGACACAAAAGACTTAGGGTCCCCCAGTGCTTTGTCTTGGCCTCTTCTTTCCTCCTTTTTCTGGCATAGGATGCCCTGAGTTTCAGTTAACCCTGTGGTCTAAATGAGAATTCTTCATGTTTTTCTTTCTTTTGACCCAGAAATCTTTCCTGATGTTTCTCCACTTAAACAAGCACCCGGGTATGTGGACACAGGGAAAGCCTACAAGGCTTGGTATCAATGGTTTAGCCCCATGATTCTCAAATTCTAATGTGCAGAATCAACTGGAGATTCCATTGTGGATTCCTGGACTACACACTAAGAAAGTTCACTTAAGAAGCCTGTGATGGGGCTAGGAAAACTGCACTTCTAAATAGTTCCCAGATGATGTGAATGCAGGTGCTCCAGGGGCTACACCTAGAAGCACTGGCTTGGGCATATGGAAGTGCTGATCTGCTGCATTGGGGATGTCTGTCCGGGTGCTGAGGTCCAGGCACAGCTCCCCTCAGGGTGGGAGAATCTCTGATGAGGAAGTAGGAACAAAGCCTTGAGAACAGTGGGGTCATGGCCCCCCATACTGAGCTTGCGGTCAGTGCAGACCACTTGGGGAGTGCTTGGCAGCCCACCTGCAGCAGTCAAGCCCTACCACCCCGAGATGGTGGAGGCTCAGCACCAGACAGAGACATTGCATATCCCAAGAATCAACAATAAAGATGGCAACCACAATGCAAAGGATCAGCTCCCATCCTCATTTAAGTTTCCTGGGCCCTTAGCTTGAAAGTGCCTTTGAAAAAAGTATTTAATATAACAGTGAGAAAATTATGTCAGTGAAAGAGATCTGATCTAACCAACTCCACCTTGTTTTTAAGCCAAAAATTACCCTTGGTTGTTCCAGGGTTTAGGCCAAGCTAACTTTGGGAGAAATGTAGTTTATATGTTAAAAGATAATAGACCTTCCCAAAACTAAACTGCCTTTGTAAAAGTAATAAAAGCCCACAAGTTTAGCATCATGAAAGGGGCCTGAATCCTGCTAAGAGGTAGGCATAATTAAATGATAAACAGCCACTGTTCTGGAGAACACAAGATTGATAACTTTCCCAATTGCACCTGTAGCAACATTGCTATTGTAGAACCTAAGATTGGTCGATTGAGGTATCTTTTTGGAGTTTTGCATTTCTGACAACCAAATGACTCCACTCAGACCCGTGACTCATGACTCAACTGGTCCTGTGGCCCTTGCCCAGAAGCAGAATCAGCATATGAGGACCATTGTTCAGATACCTACGACTACAATTCCTAACCAATAAGCAGTGCCCATTTCCTAGTCCCCGGCCAATCAAACTATATTTTAAAAACTCTAGCCTCCAAACTATGGAGAGGCTGCTTTGAGTAATAAAAAAACTCCACTATCCCATTTAGCTGCCGCTATATATATTAAACTTCTTTCTCTATTGCAATTCCCGTCTTGATAAATTGGCTGTACCTGGGCATCAGGCAAGAAGAACCCACTGGGTGGTTAGAAGCCAGTCTGGGATAATTGAATAAGCCAGTGGACATGGGGAGGAAGCCTTACTAATGACTGATTTGTGTTACTCCTCCACTCAGGCTTCAGTGTCAGATATGATTTAGAAAAATACCACAACAATGGTGGTCGCTGTTCTCTAGTATAGAGCAGAAAGTTCATACCAGGTACATTTCCGTATTTTTCTGAAGCAGACTTAGGCCCAAAAAGGGGATGCACTGCATCATCCATACTAACGCTGGCTCTCTTGTCTATTTTGCAAGGAGCAAGACACACTTGAGACCCAGTGAGAAGCTATGAGCTCATGGGAAGAGGTTTTAGTCTTCCTAAACTTCAGTTTCAACCTCTGTGTGGAAAAAATTGGGATAATTCCTGCCTGGTTCAATTAAAATGACTAAGTGGGATGCCCCAGTAGGTCTTCCATGTGGTCCAATTATTTGGCACATTTTAATTGAGCACATATTATGTGTCAGGTATTTTACTGGAAATATTTATGTGCAAAGTAAGCAAAATTTTTGCTTTCATGGGACCCTCGTAAATATTAGTGTATTTTCCAAGCCTCTTTTACTATTTTTTTTTCCTTAAGATCTTGCTTTGTCACCCAGGCTGGAGTGCAGAAGAGCTATCATAGCTCACTGTAATCTCAAACTCCTGGGCTCAAGTGATCAACCCGCCTCAGCCCCTCAAGTAGCTGGGACCACAGGCATATTCTACCATGCCCAGCTAACAACAACAAAAAAAAATGTAGAGATAAGATCTCACCATGTTGCCCAGGCTGGTCTTGAACTCCTGGCCTCAATCCATCCTCCTACCTCAGCCTTCCAAAGCACTGTGATTACAAACACGAGAAACCACCCCTGGGCCCTCCTTTACTTTTTAAAACTACATTATTGTAGTGACTTTCTCCACACCACCAAGAAAGCCTTATTTGAACGCTTTTTCTTTATTTAAGCTACTAAGCTACTTTATTGAGGATGGGTGTATCGCAGGCAACGTGTTCCAAGATTTGCTTGCATCATCTCATTTAATTTTCACAGCAACCCACCAGTAGATAAGTATGTTATTCCTTCTACTGTAAAGATGAGGAAACAGACTCAGAAGGTCACTCAATTAAGGGGCAGAGTTGAGATTCAAACCGAGGCAGTCTGACTCCAAAATCAAGACCCCACCTCCTTCTTACACACAGCCCAACATGTAAATGCAGGGTTGGAACCCCCACCCACCCACCTAGATCCCAAGCGGAAATGCTCATAGCACAGCTGCCAGCCCAAGTCCCATATGTGCCAGACTAGCCGGCTGTGGCCTCAGCAAAGAATTTATTTCTCTCCCCTCCACTTGAATGATTTCATTTTCCCCTCGAATTCCCGGCCTAGAAACTTCTCTGCTGAAATGTTGATTTACCACGGGTGCTCCCACTATGGGGCAGGCCCTTTAATTGCTTCCTGAAGGAGTCTTTTGGTGCTCTTCTGAGAGCCCTGATTGGAATTTTTAAAGAATTATAATTTCCCATAGCAAGCTGTCATTAAAATTCCACAAACCTCCCTGTGAGGATCTTAATATCCCCACAGATCTGGGCTCAGGCTGACATTCCCCCATGGTTTTCCAGGTGGGTGACCTTGGAAAGGTCCCTCCAATTCTCAGTGCCTGGATTCCCTTTTGCCACCACACAGGGCTAATAGGAGGATCAAATGAGAACGTGAACATCAGGTTCTTAGGGCATGCCTGGAAAACGAGATGCTCAAATTAAGCTAAATGAGGCCTTAGGGACAATCTAGTTCAAATACTGAATTTAACTTAGGTGGAACTTATGACTCAGAAGTAGAAAGTGACTTGCCTAATTAAAGTCACACAAATAGAGATGGTTTCTCAATGGTTACTCTAGTATCTCCATCATTCCAATATTTCTTAAGTCTTTCTCCTGTTCCCCAGGGTCCCAGGGGACTATTATCAGTGTGGAATATGGGGTGAACCTGCAGGGCAGAAGATAGAAAAAATAAAGAAATTTAAATGTACCTAGCACTCACTATGACTGTATAATCCTGTAAGGAAGATGGCATCTCTCCCATTTTACAAATAAGAAATCTGAAGCTCAGAGAGGGTAAATAACCTGACCAAGGTCACACAGCTAGTAGGCTCTAGAGTCAGGATTCTACCCCAACTCTGCTTGACTGTGAAGCCTACTCACTTTCATCCCACCACACTGTCAACCTGCAACTGTGCCTCAATAGATCCCCATGTCCATATGGTCAGTGTATGGCTGTGGCTTTATGAAGAAATCTCCTTAAACATTTCAATTCTCTATGTGAGGCTCTATCAGCTGGTGTGGTGGTTTTAAAATACATCCACGGATTTGCTGACACTTTAAAAAAAAAAAAAATGGAGCCACCACCTCCCTTGAGTCAAGGCTGGACTTTAGTGACTCTCTAACAAATAGAATATGGAAAAAGTGACAGCGGGTGACTTCCAAAATTGAGTCATAAAAGGCACTGTGGTTTCTTCTTTACCTTTTCTCTTGGATCCCTGGCTCTGAAGGGTGGCCAGCAGCCATGTTGTTAGGATGCTCAAACAGTCCTGTAGAAGGTCCACCATGACAAGAAACAGGAATTTTGCCAACAGCCACACGTGTGAGCCATCTTGTCAGTAGCCCTTCCAGTCCCTCTCAGACCTTCAGATGACTGCAACTTCATGGGAGACCCTGGGGCAGAATGCCCTCGCTAAACAGCTCGCAAATTCCTGAACCTCAGAAACTGTGATATAATAACTATCTGTTGTTTTAATCTAAGTTTGTGATGATTTATTAGACAATTACATATACTAATATGATTAACTTTTTTTATTATACTTTAAGTTTTAGGGTACATGTGCACAACGTGCAGGTTTGTTACGTATGTATACATATGCCATGTTGGTGTGCTGCACCCATTAACTCATCATTTACATTAGGTATATCTCCTAATGCTATCCCTCCTCCCTCCTCCCATCCCACGACAGGCCCTGGTGTGTGATGTTCCCTTCCCTGTGTCCAAGTGTTCTCATTGTTCAATTCCCACCTATCAATGAGAACATAAGCTGTTTGGTTTTTTGTCCTTGCGATAGTTTGCTGAGAACGATCGTTTCCAACTTTATCCATGTACCTACAAAGGAAATGAACTCATCCTTTTTTAATATAATAACCATCCCAAAATTTAGTGGTTTCAAACAATAACCATTTATTTTGTTTATGATACTAATGAATCAGCAATTAGGGCTAGGCTCAGCTGAGTGGTTCATCTGTTTTCAGCTGGGCTTCCTCCTGCTTTGTGGTGAGCTGCAGGTAACCAAAATGACTGTTTATGGAGGTTCGGTGGGTGTCAGCTGGAGCAATGAGAAACAACCAGGCTATTCCTCAGGGTCCAAATGACAAAGAAAAGATGACCCCAGTCTTAAAATTGCACAGTCAGGTCTGTTGCATCCTATTAGCCAAATCAAGTTACAAGGTCAGCCAAAAAATTCAAGGATGTGGGAAGCAGACCACACCCCTTAGTGAAATACGTTGTAGAGTTTCCCTGGTTATAGGGAGGTATGGAGAATTGGGGACATTTTGCAACTTGCCACAGAGACTGAGTTTATTTTAAACATGGTAGCTATGCAACATAACCATCGCCATCAGCAGCAGCTTAGTAATTTTAATATTCGAAGTTGCTGAGTCACTCAGCTCAAGAATGTGGACTGAAATAGGGCCAAAATTGAAATTTCATCAGCAAAGATCAGTGACACACTCCAGAGGAGAACTGGCTCCAGACACTGCTCTAGCTCAGGTTATGGGACAGTTAGTAGTTTCATTTGTTTCCAGAAAGCTGGCTACAAACCTGAAAGCTATATACTTCCCAGGAAGACACCAAGATAGGTAGAATATTCCAGAAGGAATATTTTGCTTCCAGGTTTTCTGGGTAAAGTATGGAAGCAAAGAAAAGAAAAGGAGAAAAAAAAGAATGAAAAGGGTATAGAGGTGTTTCAGTTTTTGGCCAGAATGTTAGCAAAAAATAAATACTCATGTGAAATTATCTTGATGGATTAAAAACAGAAACCCAAAAATTAAATGTGATGTAAATTAATAACTATTCAAATAATCAAAATAACTTTATGGATGTTAATTCTGTTGTAACATATATTTGACATCAATAAGAATTGAGTCAACTGAAAACCACATTTTGCAATACATATGTATGTAAACATGTATAGATGTACATTTAACCATATATATTTATGTATACTATAAATATATATTTGTATAATTTATATAGGTATATATTTTATATATACATTATATACATATATTTATATTTATATTTATATTTATAGTTATATGGAGATATGTAACTATGATACTAGTTACATATAAATATGTAACCATATAACTATATATTATAAAGTTCTATATGTAGCCATATATATAAAACTGTACCATATAGTTACATATAAATTGCCACTATATATCAATTATATAAAAATATGTAACTATATATGATATAGTTGCCTACAAATATTTATATATTCCCTGCTGAAAAATTCCTACTTATTCCAGGGGCTTTTCCTTAACTCTTCCAAAAAGAAATAAACGTGTGTCACTAGAACTCAATACTTGGTTCACGCCTCTACTCTAGAATGTAAACCATGGCATTCGCTTAATGGCAGGTAGAGTTCTTCAGTTCTCTGAGTACAGGGACACTGTCTTCTCACTTCTGTCTTTCCAGTGTTTGCCAAGTTTGTTCACAAAGTGATGCCTTTGCTCCTGTAAATCCACACACTATAGGAAAAGCTGCACAATCTCTCCTGTTCTTTCCATAAAGAAATAGTCCAATGGAGTCCAGAGAACACAATCGCAAGACATAGCAAAAGGCAGGATTGGAACATTTCCGGTCAACATTTTGGCCTTATTTATAAATTATCCAGACTAGACTTTAGTCCTTACAATAGGTCTATGATGGAGACAAACCAGATTTTATCCCCAGTGGACAGATGAGAAAACTAAGGCTCAGAGATATTGAGTAAAAGGTACACTGACACCAATTATATAGGGCCAGAAATATGTAAGTGAAAAACAGATGTTTGCAGTGGTCTACAGTCCCTTGAGATGAAGGTAAGCCTGGTCAAGACCCCCAGTCCCAAAGCCCTCTGTGAGATCTTTGATACCCAGATGGCTGGCTTTCTGGGGATCACCTCTGCTTTGCCGCTCTTGTCTTGGCATGCGCTCTCTGCTGCAGAAACAACTGACCCTTGTATGAAACTCAGCTCTTTTCTGCATTTCCAACAAAATCCCCATTTATACACAGTACAATGATTTAGGTGAGGTAGGAAGTTGGGGGGAGAATGAGCACACAATTACACGTTGAAAGGTACATTCTTGTTCTTAAAATGTTCATCATCCACCATCAATCTGACCTGTGTCTCCACCTCTTTCTGTGCCTTCCTCTCTCTCTGTCCTGGTCTAGAGCAAGACACATCAGTCTCCTTGACATGGGCAGAAGAACTTGGTCATTCTCTTTCATTAACTTGGCTCACACAGGACTCTTTCAGTCTCACTGTCCTGCCTTACTATGTTTCCAAACAAAATTCCTCCCTAATGGCCAGGTGCAGTGGCTCATACTTGTAATCCCAGCACTTTGGGAGGCTAAGGTAGGTGGATCACTTGAGATCAGGCATTTGAGACCAGTCTGGCCAACGTGGTGAAACCCCATCTCTACTAAAAATACAAAAATTAGCCAGGCGTGGTGGCACATGCCTGTAATCCCTGCTACTCAGGAGGCTGAGGCACGAGAATCACTTGAACCTGGGAGACAGAAGTTGCAGTGAGCCAAGATCACACCATGGCACTCCAGCCTGGGCGACAGAGTGAAACTCTATCTCAAAACAACCATCACCACCACCATTCCTCCCTAGGAAGGCTTACGATGCCACCTGCTACCATCATATAATTTTTACCATATATTTCCACTCTTGACATAAAAAAAAGAATGGGTTCAGATCAGTAGAAGGAATGGAGTAAGCTTCAAAATGGAATACCGTGGAGCTTGCAGGGTTACAGAATGAAGGCCCTGAGGGCCTCCAGGGGAGGCTGGTTGAGGTAGAGTTTTGCTTGGACTTCTGTAGCCATTATACCTCTGTGAATTCAGCCAACAACCAGGATATCTAATGGGGCATTTAGAACCATGGCCACCCAAAGTAGGCAGCATAGAAGATAAACTAGCCATTGCATCTGGAGACTTGAATTTGAAACCTGGTCCCGCCACTAAGTAGACCATGCTCTTGGTCTTTGATCCATGTCATTTATTTCTTGTATTCTGTTGCTTTAACATCTGAGACCTTGCTGACTCTGGAGGGACTGCCGTTCCTAAGGTCAGCTAATTCCTAAAGACTAGAAACAAGTCCTGTGTAAGCGTGCATTTCAAATACAAGCCAACCAGTCCAGAGCCCAGATCCCCCAACTACCTCCTCTATCCCGCTCTCACACTCCAGGCCACAGTCCACCAGCCCTAATCACCCCAGGGCCAGGTAGCAGACAATTAGGAACAGCTCCTCGGCCCCAGAGCTCTCTGCCATTATTCAAACCAGCCATTCCTAAATCTCCTTATGCTGCCTGCCTGATCCTTACACAGAAACCACAATACAAGCTCCTGGCCACAGTCCTCCTTCCACCCTCTGCCACATGCAGGATGGATCCTCGTGTGTCCCCATGTGGCCCCATGTGGCATGGCCTGCCCCCTCCTCTTGGGAACATGAGTAACAATCTTTTCAACGGCAGATACTTCCTGATCTGTTAACCTCACTATAGCTCAAATTTTCCATTTTTTAGATTGTAGGGGACTGGTCAGGGTAGTGGGAAAAATTATGAAGATAAAGTTATAGGAAATAGACACAATCCTTCTTGGAAGGCCAGGAGGTTTGCATAGCTTCAGTAAAAGATTTGGCTGAAGGCAGCTGAATTCTCTTGAAAGCTGAGGGCGTAGATACTTGTTTAATCATGTGGTCCTAAGACTGACCTTTGATCTTCTGCAGATGCAGGACTGATCTCTCTGGGGGAGGCCAACCAGATTAATTACCCACAGGTGTGTTGACTCAAAGCCTTTGTCATTAAATCCGTGCTGAATAAATGCCTGCAGGGCCAGCGAGTCTGTGTGCAGCTGCCACAACTCTTTCTGTGAGTGGCCCGGTCCCCTGCCCTGCTCTTTCACTGAGTATCAGTGTCTGAGTATGTTATTCATCCATTGTGCAGCCTTGGACTGTGGGTCAGCCCCCGCATTAATTAATTAATTGACACATAATAATTACACATATTTATGGGGCACATCCTGATATTTCCATAAATATAACATGTAGTAATCACATCAGAGTAATCAGCATATCCATCATCTCAAATATTTATCATTTCTTTGTGTTGGGAACATTCAATATCTTCTATTTTAAAACACTTGGCGCCATCTGTCCGTACTGCAGCCCTCAGTCTCCTGATCTGCAACCTGAGTCATGGACTAGACCAGGATATCTTGGCTTCACTCTGATGTCTCGTAATTCACATCATACTTTATGTATTTCTTTAAGTGGACTCAGTTTTTAAAGGAAAGTAATAGATTTAGAAAGGAAGCTTTACATAAATGCAAAATCCACACCAGCTGCCATAAAGAATAACCATAAACTAAGCACAATAGATATAATAAACACAATGAGCTGGGTACCACTGTCTTTCCAAGGCTCTGTGCCTCTTTGTAGTAAAGGGAAGCTGGGGAGCTTTGGAGAGGCATTAAAGCTGTGCTTGCACCAATCTGGGCCTTTCTCCCCACAGGATTTGAAAAATGGAAGGCCAATGAAACAGCAGCATGTTCCTTACACTGAGCTCCTGTAGATGATGTCATGCCGTGTCCACATAAAACCACCTTGTGGCAGGAACATGGATGGGGCTGGAGGCCATTATCCTTAGTGAACTAACGCAGGAGCAGAAACCCCAAATACCACATGTTGTCACTTATAAGTGGGAGCTAAATGATGAGAACTCACGAACACAAAGAAGGGAACAGACACAGGGGCCTACTTGAGGGTGGAGGGTGAGAGGAGGGAGAGGAACAGAAAAAACAATTATTGGGTACCAGGCTTACTACCTGAGTGATGAAACAATTTGTACAACAAACCCCCATCACTCGAGTTTACCTATATAACAAACCTGCACACATACCCACAAGCCTAAAATAAAAGTTAAAAAAACAAAAAAAAACACCTTGTGGCCACCAGCCCTCTCAAATTTCATTATTGAAAACACTGAGCTCATTAATCTTCTACCCCAAACTCTACATAGTATTTCAGGGCTTTGGGCAGAAAGGCCCAGAAACAAAACAATCAAGCCCTAACTCCCTATCCATTATGAAAACATAATAAGGTCTGCTACACCCAAGACAATAGCTTGGCCTCCCTAAATGGCAATTTCTGTTTTTCTGTGTGATTGTTCCTAAGTCACTTTTCCCTCCAGAAGCATCTGTTTTTCGCATCTGGAAAACAAGGAGATTCAACCCTGACAGTCCGTGTGATCCGAAAGAGATCCCTCAAAACGGGCCAAGGATCAGGCTGACATGTCGGAGCTGCTGTGGCTGGATCCTTGGTACATGTGTGCGTAAGAACACACGAACACTCCCCCACTGGCCTCAATTTGCCTCAGGGACACCAAACAGGAATTGCATTTAGTAATCAGTTGACTCCCCTTGACTTGGTTTGGTGCTTTTTCTAAATAACAAGAGCCTGGCAACATCAGAACCTTGCAACAATCTTTATTAATGAAGCTCCCGGCGCCATGCAGAGAAGACACAGGCAGCGTATGCAAACGTGCTAAGGAAATTATTTCTATCAGCTCCAGCTATTTGAAAGCAATTGAAAAGTTTCCATTTGAAGAAAAAGTAATTTTCCTGATGTGAGTTTCCAGAGCTGTTTGTCTGCCCCCACCTAAGGCTGCTGCAGCTTCCTCGGCTCTGGGCTTTCTACATTTTATTAAACCACAGCTAAGTGGCGTCATGCTGTTAAAATATTGTGTCGCTTTTTAAAGTGATATCATTACCTAATAATTTTGAGAGCTTTACCTTTTTTTTCTTTGCCAGGAAGGGAAATGGACCAAATGGCTTGGCACTGTCACAACCATATGGGGGCAGGGAGTGGTGGGTGTGGGGCATTGGGGCCAAAGAGCAGGGAGAACCAAGCACCCGAGGTCACGTAGGAAATGAGTATGTGAATTCTTCAGTATCCCACGTTTATAGAGAATTGGGAGAGATGCGAAATGCAGGTAAACAATACCAGAGCAACTCCTGACCCCAGAGGTGGATTTTCCATGACATTGATGAAACTGACCTAATTTTATATACCTAATGGTATAATCATATTTTTGTTTCTTTTACTTAAAGAGTGTGCTTGTTTTCTGTTGCTGCAGAACAAATCACGACAACCTTAGGAGCTCAAAACAACACTCACTCATTCGCTCACAGTTCTGTAAGGGCAGATGTCTAGCATGCCATGGCTGGGGTCTCTGCGTAGAGTCCTACAAGCCCGACATCAAAGTGTTGACCTTGCTGAATTTTCATCTGGAGGTGCTGGAGAAAAATCTGCCTCAATATTAATTCCGTTGTTGGAAAAATGCATTTCCGTGAGGTTTCGGGACTGAGGCTCTGTTTTCTGGCAGCTGTCAGACAAGGGCAGCCCTCAGTCCCACAGATCTCTTGTATTCCTCAGGGCATGGCACTTCCATCTTTAAACCAGCAACAGTGCATCAAAACCTTCTCACTGATCTGTGACTTCCTCTTTTTTGACCAACAGCAGAAAATTCTCTTCTTCTAATGGACTGGTGTGATTAAGCCAATCCCAGCCAAATCATTCTTCCTCTCTTAGGACCAACTATGCCATATAAGGCCAGGCACAGTGGCTCATTCCTGTAATCCCTAGCACTTTGGGAAGCCAAGGCAGGAGGACTGCTTGAGCCCAGGAGTCCGAAACCAGCCTGGGCAACATAGGGAGATGCCCAAGTGTACAAAACAAAAAAAAAAGAAAGAAAAAAAATTAGCTAGGAGTGGTGATGCGTGCTTGCTGTCCCAGCTACTTGGGAGGTGGAAGGGAGTGGAATGCTTGAGCCCAGGAGGTCAAGGCTGCAGTGAGTTAGGACTGTGCCACTGTACTCCAGCCTAGCTGACAGAGCAAGGCCTATGCCACATAACAATCTAATCACAGGAGTAAAATCCATTATATTCAAGTTCCAAAGAATATTCAGGGTATGTGCATGAGACAGGTAGGGAATCTCAGGGGGCATTTCAGGATTCCGCCTACACAAAGAAGGGCTCCAAACTGTTAAGATTCAGGACCCACAAAACTTGAGTCTCCTTGAGCCTGATGTGTTTGCTCCTTGAAGCTCTCACCCGGACCATTTGATCTCAGGTCTTTAACGTCTTTTCAGGCCCAGCTGCTCAAAGACTTACCTAACTGCCTACACATTAAGTCAGAATGTGGTTGAGCATGGAGGGCTACGGTGGGCATCTGTTGCTTTTTCTGCCTGGAAACCACTCTCCTTCTCTGTTAACACCTGCCTGATCTTCCTCTCCTGTCAAACTTTTCTCCCACTTTAAGTCTCTGTGGTTCGGACAAAGGGCCCATCTCCACCTCCAGATATGGCCAAGTGATGTTATTTTGTTAATTCAGTCCCCTTTCCCTGCACTTTGATCTCAGTGTTAAGTATGAGAATTGTTAAATGACCCATGGTGGTCAACAGGAATCTACCAAAAAGGCACTTTTTCCTTTTTCTCACTGAGGCCATGACCAATAGAATGATTGATGTGGTTGGAGCACAAAGGGTAACCAGGTGGAGCCTAATAATGAAGCCAATACAAAAGAATAGCCCTACGTGCAGAGAGCAAGAGGTGGGTACTAATGACAACATCTAAGCTTTTTGGTCCTACTGAGCCTGAAGTGAGACTACTCTTGGACAAATAAGTTTATTTCTCATCTATCTATCCATCCATCCACCCTCTCACCTACCCATCCATGCATCTATCCATGCATCCATCCATCCAACCTCCCACCCGCCCACCTACCCATCTTCCCACCTACCCAAACATGCATCCATCCATGCATCCATCCACCCTCCCACCTCCCCAACCACAGATCCATCCATGCATCTATCTGTGCATCCATCCATCCATGCATCCATCCACCGCCCCACCCACTCACCTACCCTCCCTCCCACCCACCCACCCAACCATGCATCCATCCATCCACCCTCCCACCTACCAAACCATGCATCCATCCATGCATACATCTACCCTCCCACCCACCCACCTACCCCACCTCCCACCTACCCAAACATGCAGCCATCCATGCATCCATCCAACCTCCCACCCGCCCAACCATGCATCCATCCATCCATCCATCCACCCTCCTACCTATCCAATCACGCATCCATCCATGCATCTATCCATCCACCCCCCATCCATCCAGCTACCCACCCTCCCACCTCCCATCCATGAATCCATCCATCCATCCATCTACCCACCCTCCCACCCACCCTCTCACCTACCCATCCATACACCCAAGCATCCATCCGTCCATCCATACATCCATCCATCCATCCATCCATCCATCCATCCATCCATCCATCCATCCATTCTTCTTTGTTTTAAGCTATTTCGTGTTGAGTTTCTGTCACTTATAATCCCAAGATTAACACAGAGATTAACACAGGAGGCAGCCTGTCTCCCATCCTTCCATGCAACTCTCACAAATGCAAACCCCCTCCCAGCCCCGATTCTCCAGCTGTACTGAAATGCAAGCCATTCCGCCTTCTTTCCTCACTCACTTCACTCACTCACCTGCTTCATAGTGCATCGATCTTTCTCATTCCCTGACCAGCCACATTGTGCCTGGCTCAAAGCGCACCTGTTCTTGACAACTTCCCACCCTCCCCACCCTAATTAAGAATTAATTCTCTCCTTTTCTAGACTCTCAGAAGACTCTGGTTGTACCTACTTACCTTCTAGCCTACTCCCTTGCCTGCTCTTAGTGAGTTCTGTTCACATCCCATCTCAGCATGTGGCACACAGCAAGTGATTAGGTATGCATGCATGTAAAACTATCATTATTCCCATTTTAACATAAAAGAAACAGATGTTCAGGGAGGTTCAGTCAGACCAATCTGACACCATAGTCTACATTCTCAACCACTATGAAGTCTTTCACTTTATTATTATATTATGATCCATATTGTTACTAGCATTAATAGTAAAAATAACTACACATATGGAACATGGAACTTTTGTCTTGCAATATGGTAAGAGGTAATTTAAATAGATTATGTCCTTTAATCTTCAAAGACACTCTAATGTCATGCTGTCTTATAGGAGAGATAACTGAGTCCCAGAGGAGTTTGATGATTGCTCAAGGTCACACAGCTAGAACTTGAACCCAATTCTCTTTCCAGAACCATCATTCTCAGACATTACATTTATAATGCTTGGGGTGGGGAGAGAGAGAGGGAGCGAGGGGAGAGACAGGGGGTGTAGAGAGAGACAGAGAGAAAGAGAGAGCTTAAGAATGAACTTGAAGGTGAGCCTAACTAAGAACTTGAACTTGCTGAGACCTGTGCATTCAACCTCAGAGACCCCTTAGAAAGTGGCACGGAGGTGCTGGGGGAGGAGTGAGAAGGCCCACCAGGAGGCAATGCACCTTCCCTGTCCGCTTCCCAAGACTACTGCCCCTGGATACGAAGCAATGTCTGTGTCAAAATTTTCATTTTCCATCACCCAAGCCAGTCAGTCTGGACTGTGTGTTTAAATAGGATTTTCTTTCCTTCTTTCCCTTTTTGTTTTTTTTTTAAATTGGAAAGAAGCTTTAAACCCTTCGAAAGTGGCCTTAGGGACCAGCTCACAGTATGATCTGCAACCCCTCCTTTTGAGGCGAGCGTCCCTGCAGCCACATTGCGATCTCTGTTTTCAATTACAAAAGCTTGTTTGAACATGGGCTGTCACAGAGGCTGTTCAAACAGGCTTTTGTAATTGAAAAGAAGGAAAAACAAAAGATTTCTAACCTTCCAAAGCCAGGGTGGGAAAGAACTGGTCAGACAACTGTGGAACCAAAATGGTGGCCCACAATATCGGCATTGAGGCAGCCAAGAAGGCATTACAGGAGTTTTTTTTTTTGTTTTTTTTTTGTTTTTTTGGCCAGAAGCACAGAGAGTGAAAGCAGCTAGGACCTGGTCAGCATCGGCTCTGGTGTAAAGTTACGGGGCTAGAATCTGACAGCAGGAAGGGATGTGGTGGCAGGAGGAACATATAGTGATGTTCACCAGTGTTACCTAACATAACAATTTTATTTTAAATTGACATATAATAATTGTATATGTTTACGGGGTACAACATGATGTTTTGATACATCTATATGTTGTGGAATGATTAAATCGAGCTAATTAGCTTATCCATCATCTCACATACTTTTTTTCATGGTGAGAATATTTAAAATCTATGCATGACTCGGTGTGGTGGTTCCTGCCTACAATCTCAACGCTTGGGAAGGCTGGGGCTGGAGGACCATTTGAGGCCAGGAGTTTAAGACCAGCCTGAGCAACATAGTGACACCCCGTCTCTACGAACAATTAAAAGACTAGCAGGGTGTGGTAATCTCAGCTACTCAGGAGGCTGAGGCAGGAACACCACGTGGGCCCAGGAGGTGAAGGCTACAGTGAGCTGTGATCACACCACTGTTCTCCAGCCTGGGTGACAGAGCAATACCCTGTCTCAAAAAATAAAAAAAAAATAAATAAATAAAAATAAAATAAATTTATTCAGCTATTTCAAAATATACTTTATTACTAATGATAGTCACCATGTCCTGCCAAAGATCACTAAAACATATTCCTCTTGTCTAACCAAAACTTTATTCTATCTCACCAACAACCTCCAGCTCCTGCCCCAGCCTCTGGTAACCACCATTCTACTCTCTGTTTCCAGGAGTTTGGTATTTTTAGATTCTACATATAAGTGAGATCATGTAATATTTGTATTTCTGTGCCTAGCTTATTTCACTTAGCATAATGTCTTCCAGATTTACCCATTTGGTCACAAATAACAGAATTTCCTTCTTTTTCAAGGCTGAATAGTATTCCATCATGTATATACACCACATTATTTTTACCCATTCATCTTTTGCAGGACACTTACACTGATTTCACATTTTGACTATTGTGAATAGTGATGCAATGAACATGAGACAGCAGATACCTCTTCGATATACAGATTTCATTCCCTTTGGATATATACCCAGAAGCACTATTGCTGGATCATACAGTAGTTCTACTTTTAGTTTTGGGGGGAACCTCCATACTGTTTTCCATCATAGCTGTACTAATTGACATTCCCACCAGCAGTGTACAAGCATTCTCTTTTCTCCACATCCTAACCAACACTTACCTTTTAACTTTTTGATAATACCTAAGGTAATGACTTTAGATCATTCGTACATAGAGTGTTAAAAGCCATTGGTGCCTAGAATGAGAAAGTAATTTCATATTCAATTTTCTTGCAACATTTTGGAATTCATCAAGCAAAAAGTCTGTTTGCTACACACCTATATATTTAACTTCTAATATTTTTGTATCTCCTTTTTAACAAAGACAGAGCAAGTCTCATACTTGGAGCCTTTTAGGAATCTGGATAGAATTTAGTAACATTGTTTTACTTTCATTGGATTTTAAGAAAAATAATCATACTTTCCAATTAAAATAAATTTCAGTTAAAATGGAATCAATTTAAAATATTAAATGAATAACAGAGCTAGGATATAAAAATATGGCAAAAATCATTCTGGTATTTGGAACTGCAGAAATAAACAAAGAGGTTTGTGGAAAAGTCCACTTTGGGACACTGGTTTGATGGCCAAGACCGTGGATTATAGTGAATGCATGCATTCACATCCCAACCCTACTACCTACTAGCCTTCCCAAACTGTATAAACTTCAGTTCCTCCTCTAGAAAATGGAGCTAATAAAAATACCTGACTTAACAGGTTGCTCTGAGGATGTACCAGAAAACGAATCACTCAGTTATTGTTTTCTATTATTGTTAAAAATAAGCTTAATGTTTCTCAAACTTAAATAATGTAGGGACTCCCTTCAGAGGAAAAGCAATTCTCAAGAATCCACCCTGTGGCTAAAAATTTTGCAGACCCCAAGTCTTCAGCTAAGAATACAATTTATAAACCATGGATCCAGGCACTGAAAAATAAATAATGAAGAGATTGAGATTTAGGTGATTTTTCCAAGGTCACACAACAAGTTATGAGTCTGAGGTGCAGTAGAATCCAAATCTCCTTCTGTTAATGGGCAATCATTATCCCATGCCAGTGTGACTGCATTGGCGTGGGATAATGATTGCGAGGTCTGGACCACTCATTGCAGGATTTCTGGCATCCCTAACCCCTGCCTTGCCTACACTAAATTCCAAAAGCACCCCCCAGTCAGCTAAGAGCTCCAAATTTCACCACATTTTCAAAGACTCCCTAGGAAGGTGATTAAGAACAGCCAGTATCCCTGTTCCAGCCCCAACCCTTCTCCAATATACCAATTTTACAAATAGGATTTCCAGTGAGAGATACAGGGTTCTTGAATGCAGGCAGGAGACTCAGATACACCTGGGTTTTGCCAAAGTGTCATAAGTGTAATTACACGCATATCTCATTTTAAATAGTATCAGATTTAAAAGGGAGGCATCATTCTCAAGCTTTTACCTTCCCTTTTCATTGGAAGAGATAACAACACATCTTTGAATGTTGAATGGCCTGATATTTACATAATGGCTTACCTTTGTTCCTTCCACTCCCAGCCAACAGTTAGAACATCACCCAAGTGAGCAAGGGAACCCTGGAGGGGTAGTCTGACTGCTACCCCACCTGTAGTAAACAGAGGACAATAGATAGTAGGAAAGGCAAAGAAGGCCACTGCATGTTTAGTCTACGGAGACATGAGCTTGGCCCATCAGGTTTAGAAGTTCATTTTGTGGTAGTGAAACACTGCCCAAGGTAGCAGTGCTGACAGGGGCCCAGTTAGTTATTTGGAGGTTTATGCTGATGTGTAAGCAGAGAAAGCTCCTCTTCAGGACAGAGGGTGGAAGAGACCTGAGAGACTGAGAAAAAAAAAAACCTGGTTTTACATATACAATTATGTATAGTTTTATGTAATTCTATATTATAGTATAAGGTAATATATATAACATGTATATTTGTGGTAAAATACACATAACATAAAATTCACTATGTTAATCATTTTATAGTGTACAATTCAGTGGCATTTAGTACATTCACAATGTTATGCAACCATCACCACCATCTGCTTCCAGTAATGTTCCTGTTCAACCACTAATCATGTTCATGTTCCACTAATCATGAACCACTAATCATGTCCAAGTTTATGTTCAACCATTAATCTACTTTCTGTTTCCATGGGTTTTCCTTTTCTGGACACTTTTATAAATGCAATCATAGAGTAAGTGTTCTTCAGGTCTAGTTTTTTCTACTAAGTATGGTATTTTCAAGGTTCATCTACATTGTAGCTTGGGTGAGAACTTCATTCCTTTTCAAGGCTGAATAATATCCCACTGTATGGGTAGATGGCATTTTGTCTGTTCACTTGCTGATGGACATTTGGTTTGCTTCCATCTTTTGGCTTTTGTGAATGGTACAGCTATAAGCATTTGTATACAGGTAGTAGGGACTGGGCTCAGGGGCAGGGACCTTACTTAGGTCAAGGGAAGTTTGTCTGCAGAGGCATCGGGATCTGAGGATCAATACTTAGGAGAGACCAGGGTTGATGTGGAAACAGGGAGGGTGGGAGAGTATGGATGACCAGCTTCAGTGGGTGTCTGTGTTAAAAGGGATCAGATAATAGGATGACTCTCAATTTCTAACTAAAAAAGCCAAGGAAGAAGAATAGGAGGGTCCCTGCACCAACTCAGGGCACTGCATTGTGGTTTTGCCTAGAAAAAGCTCTAGTCTTTACTTAGCTCCCAGTCTGCAAAGGAGAATCCAGTCAGACTTTATTCCCAATCCCTGGGCCCCATAGCATCACGTCCATCCTTGGGAAGGAACACAGTATCTGGAGACATGAAGATGGAAACAAAAAATTATGAAGATAAGACTTCATAAGATAAGAATGATTCCTGGAAAGGTAGGTGTCTTAGTCCACTTGTGTTGCCATAAAAGAATACCTAGGCTGGGTAATTTAGAATGAAAAGAGGTTTATTTAGCTCATGGTTCTGCAGGCTGTACAAGAAGCATGGTGCCAGCATCTGTTTCTGCTGAGGGCTTCAGGCTACTTCTACTTATGGCGGAAAATGAAAGGGAGTTGGTGAGTACAGAGATCACAGGGCAAGAAAGAAGGCAAGAGAGAGAGGGAGAAGGTGCCAGGCTCATTTTAACAACCAGCTCTCAAAGGAATGAATAGAGAATTCATTTACCCACCAACCCCATTTCCCTGCCAGGGAAGACATTAATTTATTCACGAGGGATCAGCCCTCATGACCCCAACACCTCTCATTAGGCCCCATCTCCAACATTAGCAATCAAATTTTAACATGAGGTTTGGAGGAGTTAAACATCCAAATCATAGAAGTAGGTGTATTAGTCCGTTCTTACAGTGCAATACCTGAGACTGCATAATTTATAAAGGAAAGAGGTTTAACTGACTCACAGTTCAGCATGGCTGGTGAGGCATCAGGAAACTTTCAATAATGGCGGAAGGCAAAGGAGAAGCAGGCACCTTCTTCATGGGGTAGCAGGACGGAATGAGTGCCAGGAGGGGAAATGCTAGATGCTCATAAAACCATCAGACACCATGAGATTCAGTCACTATCATGAGAACAGCATGGGGTACACTACCCCCATGAGCCAATTACCTCGACATGGTCCTGACCTTGACATGTGGGGATTATGGGAATTACAATTCAAGATGAGATTTTGTGTGGGGACACAGACAAACCAAATCAGTAGGAAAGCCAGGAAGGTCTCTAAGAATTAGGGAAAGGACAGGAAGGCATGATGGCTAAAAACTGGCTCTGGAGGCGAGGCACGGTGGCTCCCGCCTGTAATCCCAGCACTTTGGGAGGCTGAGGTAGGCAGATCACTTGAGGTCGGGAGTTTGAGACCAGTCTGGCCAACATGGTGAAACCCTGTCTCTACTAAAAACACAAAAATTAGCTGGGTGTGGTGGCGCAGGCCTGTAATCCCAGCTATTTGGGAGGTTGAGGCAGGAGAACTGCATGAACTCAGGAGGTGGAGGTTGCAGTCAACCAAGATTGCACCACTGCATTCAAGCCTGGGCCACAGAGCAAGACTCTGCCTCAAAAAAAAAGAAAAGAAAAAAAAAAAACCCTGGCTCTGGAGACAGATGATCTAGGTCTGAATTCACCATCTGTCCTCTGCTGTCTGTGAGTCTTCAGGGAGCTGCTCCAATCCCATGTGCCCCTGTACTTGTTGGAGCTGGCGCTAATCCTGAAGGCCTTCATTATTCAACCTCCACCTATGGCATCCCTCTGACTCACTGAGGCCGCTTCCAGCCTTGTTCTGAGGGTCCTGCAAGGTCCCCACCACCCCCCATCCCCAATCACAAAGCCATAGCATTCTTCTTCGCCTCTCTTTTTGTTAATTTAGAGTTTATTATTTTTCTTATTTAAATTGTAAATCTCTTCCCTGGAAGTCTCGCCTAAACTACCCTATTACCACTCCATTAGCAGCCGTTTTTCCCCTCTGGTTACAGATTTTTCTGATCTCTCATATGCATCATTTGGTGCAGAACAAAATTATCAGCTGCTCCAGCAAGCGGCGGGAGAGGTTAATGTGAAAACCATCCAAGGCCTTGTGGAGAGTCCCCTGGGAAGAAGCATGGGGGGTTGAGAGACCTGGCAGAAGCCTTCTCTGTCCTCCACATCCCCTGCTCAACCTGGGAAGAAAGGAAGAGCCCATCACTTCCCCGTCAAGCGTGGGAGCATATCCAGGAAAAAAGGCAAAGTGCCGGTGTCTGCCAAGCCCAGTGGTTGCAATCTTTCAAAGGCTTGAATATTTTACACTTCCTTCTGTGGCTGGGCTCACATGCAGAATGGAGAGCGTTAGCCCCTGAATTCCAAATTTACTTTAAGTAATTAAACTCATTTATTTCCATCTGAATACACTGTGGGGTTGGAAGAGTTTATGGAAATCTGGGTAAAGAGAATGAATAGATAAATAAATTATATGAGGGTGGGTGGTTACTGATGGTAGGGATATTAAATGGTTTAAACCAGCAGCAGCTTTCTGCCAGAGTGGGCGGATGACTGTGCACCACGGGGACCCTTCACCTGGGTTCTGGGTCCAGCAGGGAGAGGGTGACCATTCAGAAGCACCTGCTGTGCCTGGGCTCTCCTCTGCCCTGGGCTGGGCAGGAACTTCCAGTGGGTTTGTCTTACTCCAGCAAGACAAGGGGCTGAACAAGGGCTATCCTTAGCTGAGACACCCTCCTTACCACATCTCCTTGTGTCCCTTTTTCTTCTTCCCTTCCTTCCATCCATCCCTGTATGGTTTAGATGTTTGTCCCCTTTAAATCTCAGCTTTCATGTCAAAATGTGACCCCAGTGTTGGAGGTGGGAGGTGTTGAATCATGGGGATGGATCCCTCATGAATGGCTTAACACCATCCCCTTGGTGATGAGTGAGTTCTCGCTCTGAGTTCACATTGAGAGCTAGGGTTTGGGGGACTGTTTGTTGAGACAGGGTCTTGCTGTGTTGCCCGGGCTGGAATGCAGTGGTGCGATCATAGCTCACTGCAGCCTCAACCTCCTGGGCTCAAGTGATCCTCCCACTTCAGCCTCCCAAGTAGCTGAGACCACAGGAGTACATCACCATGCCCGGCTAATTTTTTTTATTATTTTTTGTGGAGATTGGGTCCAGCTACGTTGCTCATGCTAGTCGCAAACTCCTAGCCTCAAGCGATCCTCCCACTTTGGCTTCCCAAAGTGCTGGGATTACAGGCATGAGCCACCACACCTGGCCTATCTGGTTGTTTAAAGAGCCTGGCTCCTCCTCCTCCTGCTCTCTCCTGCTCCCTCCCTCTCTTGCCATGTCATGCACCTGCTCTGCCTTTATCTTCCACCATAATTGGAAGCTTCCTGAGGCCTCCCCAGCAGCAGATTCTGGCACTATGCTTCCTGTACAGCCTGCTGAACCATTAGCCAATTAAACCACTTTTCTTTATAAATTACCCAGCCTCAGATATTTCTTTAGAGCAATGCAAGAACCATCTAAGACACTTCCTTTTCCTATTTCTCATTCCCTTCATTACCCTTCCAGAAATAGTTGCTATTATCAATAGTCTTATCAATATCAGTGACGGGCTCCATTCAAAATCAATTTCATCTTCACGCCCTCATCGGTCCTTCTCAGTCAAGTCAGATAAGATTCTTTTCATCCCTGAATGCTTCCCTTACAGCCTACTCCCCCCGCACATCCCGGGTACTTTGCTCCTACCTTTCATCAGATTCCACCTTGCACCATAAGTAATTTATACAAAAATTGCTATCCCTCCAAGGGGACAGGATGTGAACACTTGAGCCAGTAAAGAAACACAATCTCTGGAGACGGTAGGCGAAAGAGGGAAAGATCCTGGTCACATCAGAAGCCACACAGAAAGCTCATTATGAGCTAGAATGGGACCAGAGCTCTTGTTTCTCTAGCTTTCCCCCAAATCCCACTGCTTTCTACGGCCTTAGCATTCTCTGGGGTGCCTAGCATGATACCTATATCCTAACAGGTGATCAGTAATATTTACAGAATTGCTTGCAATTTGGAAGGGCTAAGTTAGATTCCCACCAACACATCAGAGATGGAGCAGGGATTAGAATCAATGATTCCCATTATCCTTGGAGTCTCCTACTCAATATCACACAGGGAAGAGAACAGATTCTTCAGGTAGCCTTGCACGGCACGTATTCACATTCCACCACTGCACGTACAAATAGACAACTCCATCGGGCAGGAAGTATCTGTGCTTTTCCTTTAAGATCCTTGTGATGATGTACTTATTTTGTCCTTTCGATGGATTTTTTTTAAAATTATAATGCTGAGCAGGAAGAATTTCCACCCAGGCCCTCCTGAAGGACGTTTTAATTCCAGTTCAGATCCCACACCGACATCATTTTCTAGGGACAGCCTTGCATCTCAAGGACGAGGATCCTACCTGGGCACACTCCTGGTCTCCCCGCTGCCCCACTTTTGGACAAGGTCTTTTGTCTGTCCCTGGAAGGATGCTTCCTCCTCTGCCCAGTACAGAGCTGCCTGGGCTGTGGTCTTGAGACTAGGGAGCCAGGTCAAGGCTAGCATGGCACACACTCAAAAAGCTGTGATCAGTTCCCCTACAAGTTAACAAATTGCCATATAACCCAGTAATTCCACTCCTAGGTATCCACCCAAGAGAAATAAAAACAGGTCCCCAAACAGACCCTTGTACACCAATGCTCAGAGCAGCTCTAAACAATCCAAAGGTAGGAGCAGCCCAAATGTATAGCCACGATGAGTGAATAAACAAAATAGGATCTCTCCACATACAATTATATGGATAATGTACAATAAAAAGGAATAAGACGGAGTGAAATACACTACTTCCTTCTATAGAAACGAAGTACTAATATGGCCAGGTGCAGTGGCTCAAGCCTGTAATCCCAGCACTTTGGGAGGCCAAGGCAGGTGGATCACTAGGTCAGGAGATCGAGACTATCCTGGCTAACACGGTGAAACCTCGTCTCTACCAAAAATGCAAAAAGTTAGCTGGGCGTGGTGGCAGTTGCCTGTAGTCCCCGCTACTCAGGAGGCTGAGGCAGGAGAATGGCATGAACCCGGGAGGTGGAGCTTGCAGTGAGCCGAGATCGCGCCAGTGCATTGTAGCCCGAGTGACAGAGCAAGACTCCATCTCAAAAAAAAAAAGGAAGTACTAATATATGTTTCAATATGGACGAACCTTGAAAACATTATGCTCAGTGAAAGAAAAGGCAGAGAGAAAGGATCACATGCTATAGGATTCCATGTATAGGAAATACCCAGCAAAGCGAATCTATAGAAAGTAGATGAGTAATTTCCAGGGCTGTGGAGAAGGGGAATGCAGAGTCACTCCTAACGGGTATGGGGTTTCCTTCGGAGAAATGAAAATGTTTTGAAACTAGATCAAGGTGGTGGCGGCACAACCTTGTGAATGCACTAAATATCATGGAATTATATGCTTTAAAATGGTTAACTTTATATTATATAAAATTTGCATAATCCCAGCACTTTGGGAGGCCGAGGCAGGCGGATCACCTCAGGTTGGGAGTTTGGGACCTACCTGACTAACATGGAGAAACCCCATCTCTACTAAAAATACAAAAAATTAGCCGGGCCAGGCAGCACATGCCTGTAGTCCCAGCTACTCGGGAGGCTGAGGCAGGAGAATCGCTTGAACCCAGGAAGAGGAGGTTGCGGTGAGCTCAGATTGCACCATTGCACTCCAGCCTGGGAAACAAGAGAAAAACTCTGTCTCCAAAAAAAAAAAAAAAAAAAAAAAAAATGCAATTAAAACAACAGCTCTGCGTTTACTTTAGGCTTTCAGTAGGGTGACACCATGATTTACTATCTAACCTGGAACAGGTTACAGGGCTAATTCAGAGAAATAGGCATTAACCAGAACCATCCAGGGATATATGGTCAGCAATACCCCTGAAGGAGAAGGGGAATGCAGAGTCACTCCTAACGAATATGGGGTTTCCTTCCTTCACTGAAGTGTCAGCAATTTGTACGTTTTTTTTCTACATATCAGGATAAGAAGTATAAACACCACAACCAATTTTCCAGGTACCTATGTGCTATCAGTTGATAAGATGAAACTGCCTCAGCTCTCAGACCCTGGGAAAGAGTTGGATATATGATTCCTGCCTGAGAGGCATATTATCCCATGGTCACAGCCCCAGGCTCCACTGAGCCTCCTTGTGTCCACTGTTCACCCCATGTGGAACATCTTCCTTCCTTGAACACCTGTAGAGCCAGCATTCCTTGGAGCTGGACCTAAAGATGACTTTTCTGAGAAGCCTCCTTTACTTTCCAGGAAGAGTCAAGTGCTGCTTCTTACTCTGGCCAAGCCTGCTTTGTTGCAGGTCTCACTATCACTGCACCTTAGTCCTTCCTCCCTTGGCTGTGATCAACCTCAGGACAACCAGGAAGTCTTATGCAAATTCACAGTCCTGGTGGTTACTTTGTAACTCTGGAGTAACATCTTGGTTAACCGAATGAGTTCATTTTCCTGGAGATAAGGAATGCCTTCAGCTCACTGTCCACCCTGGAACGTTTTAGAGGGGTTTTAATCATTCATCCAGAGAATCATGCATTAATTTTGTTATAGATAGTGAGGGCTCTGTTAAAGCTGGTCAGTAGGTCTATTAACTCTTACTATCTGTCAGGTACTAATAACATACGATACGGAACTAGGTGCATGGTCTGGGATGTCAAGTTGCACACAGTCCAGTGTTGGTGGAAAAAGGTAAAACTGGCTGGGCGTGGTGGCTCACGCCTATGATCCCAGCACTTTGGGAGGCCGAGGTGAGTGGATCACCTGAGGTCAGAAGTTTGAGACCAGCCTGGCCAACATGGTGAAACCCCATCTTTACTAAAAACACAAAAATTAGCCAGGCATGGTGGCAGGTACCTGTAGTCCCAGCTACTCGGGAGGCTGAGGCAGGAGAATCACTTGAACCTGGGAGGCAGAGGTTGCAGTGAGCTGAGATTGTGCCACTGCATTCCAACCTGGGCAATAAAACAAGACTCTGTCTCAAAATAATAATAATAAAAATAAAGGTAAAACTGCAGTTGTGATATGAGAACTGCAGGCTGTTGCTGACTGCTTGGGACATGGAATTTGACCTGTGAAAGGAGGGCTTTCTTAGAAGGCAAGGCTCAAGCTGCACTCTAAATCTGAGAGGTGGGAAGAGCCTAACTTGTGAGAGATTCTTTCTCCCCTATGGGAGAGAGAGGATCATATTCTAGGAGCTAAGAGGTCAGTGCAGCGGGAACAGAAAGGGGAAGAAGGAACCTGACGGGGTCCAGGAGCTAGACCCTGCAGTGGGAAGTCACTTCAAACAGAGAAGAGTCACAATCCAGTTTGAATTTTATAATGATCACTCTGGTCACACTTTGAGACTACATTAAAAAATACATTTGAGGGATCATGGGGTGAGCAAGGGAGAGGTTATGTCAGGTATCCAGGTAAAAAACGGTGGATGGCGGCACGGACTGGGGACATAACCATTTCTGTGCTGACACATTTCCCAGGGCCCAGGAGAAAGGCGGCAGGACTCAAATGGATACGCCCAGTGCAGTCCAGAGCTTGAGTCTCCTTCCTTCCCACCCACTGTGGCTCCCATAGGTGCTGTCAGAACCACCTGGGAATTCCCGTCTTCTTTGACTCGAATCATTATGAGGTCCCGATCTGACAGATAATCTTGAGAAAATTACTTAACATCTCAAACTCTCTGTTTTTATGAAATGAAGATGAGTCCTGAAAGCACCAAATCTCTTAGGCTGTTGGGAGGATTCAACGGAAGATGCACATAAAGTGCTTAGCAGCGTGCCCGGTGGTAGGGGCTTAATGGACTTACTAAGTATTCTCCATTATGTTATTATCAATATTATCACGCTTCCATGGGCATGTTTTAAAACAGTGGAGCCCTTTAGTAAGTCTCTCCTCTGGGGTGTGGACTCAAAGCACGGGCAATGGCAGTGAAAAGGAGCCTGGCACCTGTGGTGCTTAGCAAGCAGTTGTCTAAAGTGGAGGAATAGGAACGAAAACAGACCCACGAATTCCAGACTGTAGAGCAGGTTCAACTGGGGCCATGCCTGCAGGGTGGGGTGAAGGGAGAAAGGGCGACTCAGTGGAAGCCCTTCTGACTCAATTCATCCCCATCCTAGGGGCACATGGGATGCAGGTCATATCACCTGCATCAAAGGCAGGGGACACACCCGCCAGCTCGTCCTGTGCACAGCTGAATTCAGCCCTGAGGCAGGAGTCACCCAGGCATTGGGAAACCTGCTTTCCCCCATCAGGAGAGCATGTTCTCTCCTGGCTAAGAGGATGTCGTTTCCGACTCTCTCCCAGCTCAATCCAGGGGTTGTGCTCTGAGAGGTAAAGCTAATAAAACGGCAGCCCAGTGGAGTCAGAGATAAGCAGCTTAGTGTGGGGGGTGGTGTTGACCCAGCAGCTTTCTCACCTGACAACCACTTGTGGGGCTTACCAGAAGGAAAAATGAGAATTCTCTCTCCCTTCTAGGGGGTCCTCCTCCTCCTGCTTCCCCTGAAATTAGTTCCAAGGCTGGGAAGCAGCGGAGGACCCAGCACCTCCTAATTATAAAGGGAAAGTGGGAGGAAGGGGCTGGGCACATAGGCCCCTACAAAAGCTTAAAACAAATGGTGAATAGGCAAATTTAGATGGAAGCAATGGTCAAGTAGAGGCCTTTTCCTTAAGACTTTTCTCTGAGAGTCTTATGAGCAAAGAGATTGGGAAAGGAGGTAAAGAAAGAAATAAGAGAGGGAGGAAAGTGAGACAGAGAATTAATACAAGCTGACGGTAAGACAAAAACAAATAGAAGACAAACACCAACAAAGGAGGGGGGAATTAAGGATAATCCGAGAATTAGAGCTGTTATGGATAAAGCTGTCTAACCTGTTATGGTGATGGGAAGAAACAGTCCTTTCATCTGGGATTTTTTGCTAGAGTGTCAGGGAGACAGTTCAGACACCACACAAATTTTCAGGCTTGGTCTCCTGCTTCAGGCTATCCAATGTCTTACATTTGTACTTGAGATAGGACTTAAAATCCTTAACACAGTCTGTAGGAATCTGCACAATCCAATCTTACACCTACCATGGGACAGGCATTACTAGCTGCTGTGAAGGCTGGAGAAGTTAGACTGCTTCTACCAAGAAAGCTGTGTGCAGTTCACAGGGCAGTGCACTGAGTAACCCTAAGCCCCATTATTCCCAATGTGATCATCATGAATTTTAATGTGACATTTTTTAAGGCTTATGATGGTAATGTGTCATATTGTAGTCTATAAACTTTTTTTTTCTTTTGATATTGAGTCTCACCCTGTCACCCAGGCTGGAGTACAGTGACATAATCTTGGCTCATTGCAACCTCCACCTCAAGGATTCAAGCAATTTTCACGCCTCAGCCTCTGGAGTGGCTGAGATTACAGGCAAACACCATCAAGCCAGGCTAATTTTTGTATTTTTAGTAGAGACAGGGTTTCACCATATTGGCCAGGCTGGTCTCAAACTCCTGACCTCAGGTGATCTGCCCACCTTGACCTCCCAAAGTTCTGGGATTACAGGCATGAGCCACAGCACCCAGCCTGTCTTCTATAAACTTCTCTGATTACCTACTAAAAGTAGGTCCTCTCTGAAGGAACCCTGCCAGTCTCATCCACTCTCTCTTCTTAGCCCCAAGGAATAAGTAGGCACAAAAGTGCTCATTGAATGGATGAATGAACATCATTTAGGTACAAGTGTTGAGTGGTATTTTAGTCTCTGGAGTGCTTCAGCCCTCTCTAGAATCTCAAAATATGGAAAGGATGCAATAGCCAGTTGAATTATCTTGACTCTATTCAAATCATGTGGAAGAAAATATTAATAGATGGAAAAGCAAAGGCACAAGTCAAATTAGTGATGATCTTGACCTCTTAGGATCTGTTCACTCATCAGAGGAGGTAATAAGATGCTCCATCTACAATCTAGATACGTAGAAGAGACAAAGGGAGTGGGCAATAAAAAGTGGTGGAATGAGCAGCCTCTAAAATATCCACAGTGGTTTCCACCTCCTGGTGTTCTGCCCCTGTGTAATACCCTCCCCTTGGGTGTGGACTCAACACAGCAACTTACTTCTACTCAATACCATACAGCAAAAGTGATGGCACATCACAATAGTAGGTGATAAAAAGGCTGTGGCTTCCAACTGGCGAACGCTTTGTCATAGTCTCTCGCTCTTTTTGTTTTGTTTTGTTTTGTTTTGTTTTGTTTTTGAGACAGAGTCTCTCTCTGTCGCCCAGGCTGGAGTGCAGCGGCGCAGTCTCAGCTCATTGCAAGCTCCACCTCCCAGGTTCACGCCATTCTCCTGCCTCAGCTTCCTGAGTAGCTGGGACTACAGGTGCCTGCCGCCAGGCCCGACTAATTTTTTGTATTTTTAGTAGAGATGGGCTTTCACCATGTTAGCCAGGATGGTCTCGATCTCCTGACCTCATGATCCGCCCGCCTCAGCTTCCCAAAGTGCTGGGATTACAGGCGTGAGCCACTGCGCCCGGCTTCTCTCTTTTTTTTCTTTTGCTCTCTCTCTCATCACCAGCTGCCATGTTGTAAGGGCACCCAAGCAGTCTACAGAGAGTCCCACATGATGGGGAACTGAGGCTGGCCAACAACTATATGAGTGAGCTTACAAGCAGATCCAGGATCTGCCAAAGTTTACATGAATGAACTTGGAATGGGATTCTCTAGCCTCACTCCGGCTTCAGATGAGACTGCAGCCCTGGCTGACAACATAAATGCAAACTCATGAGAGATCCTGCACCGGGGAACCCAACGAAGCTACTTCCTAATTTCTGACCCAACAAAAATTGGGGATAATAAACATTTCTTCTTTTAACTTGCCAAATTTTGTGATAATTTGTTATGTAACAGAAAATAATAAATACATGTGAGAAGACATCTACTAGACACTGCTAACTCAAAATGAAGACAGTTTTCTGTGTTTTTCCTGGATTATTTTGGGGCCAAAACCTCCTTTCCTCCTGGCTGCCATCACCAAATGAGACAACACAACTTCAAAGTCCCCAACAGATCTCATGAAAGTTGTGGGTTAATGCCTCTGTCCTTGAATCAAGCAGACCTAGGTTTGAATCCTGATCCTGCAAACTGCAAGTTGGATGGCTCTAAGGAAGTTCCTTACCACCACTGAGCCTTGATGTCTTCATGATGGAAGGAGAGGAGTGATGGAATATACCCTGTCCACCTCTTAACATTGGTGTAAAGAAAGATGTCATTCACACATCCAAAGTGCTCAGCATGGTGTCTGGTACATGATAGGTACTAAGACAATGTTAGGTGTTATCTTTACCTTTTCTCAAACCTTTAACAAAGGCCAGAATGCAGAATTATTAGTATTTTGGATGTGTTGCTGGAATGTTCGGAATATCATTCTTCTTGAGCAAGGACCTGGTTATAAACCTGTGTTAGCCTGTTTTGCATTGCTACAAAGGAATACCTGAGACTGGGTAATTTATAAAGAAAAGAGGTTTATTTGGCTCACAGTTCTTCAGGCTGTACCAGCATGGCTCCAGCATCTGCTCGGCTTCCGGGGAGGACCTCAGAGAGCTTTCAATCGCAGCAGAAAGCAAAGGGGTGCAGGTGTGTCATACAGCAAGGGAGAGGAAGCAAGAGAGATACCACGCTCTTTTAAACAACCAGCTCTGACTTGAGCTCATTACTGTGGGGAAGGTACCAAGCCATTCACGAGGCATCTGCCCCCATCACCCAAACCCCTTTCACGAGGCCCTATCTCCAACATTGGAATCGTATTTCCAAATGAGATTTGGAGGGGACGAATATTCAAACCATATCAACCCCTGTGTGAGTCGAAACAACCCATACATAGTAGGGGTGGGGAGATTAATAAGTCACAATAAATAACTGTGGGATAAATAAGATGATGTCATGCACCTGTGTGTGGCTTTCCACTTATTAAGCCAGGTCAACCTGTTCTCCTTATCATACACCCACAAGCTGAATTTCTAGACCAAGAAAGAGAAGCTAACACAACACACAGCTATTACATGCAGCTTGGAAACGTCAAGGGACTTGCCTAAGGTCACACGCTTGGCAATGCTAGAGTCTCAACTTAGACTTGGATCTTCTGACACTAAGAAGAGCACTTTTTTCCTGAGTGACTTAAGTACATTAGGAAGCTGGCCACCCCACCAGGCCAGCTGTCCTGCCTCCTCTCTGTTCTTGGGTCTGGAGGCCAGAACTGGACAAGCTCCTGGCACTCTCCCCATGGACCTATCCCTTTGTTATACTTTTCCTCATTAGAACTTCACTTTCATTGCCAAGCCAGCTCTCCTAATCTCGTGTCAACTATGCCACCTCTAATTATTTCACTGTAATTATTTTTTCTTAACAAAGGAGATAAAACTAATCATAACATCTTTTTTGTAAGCCTCCAAGAGTCATGCTTAAATTACTGCACTGATTTAAAAACCCCAGCTAGCAAATAGGAAATAATTACACTTTTATCTGGGTTGTGGCTGGTGTTTTGCCAGATACCTACTAAGTTCTTGTGCAAAAACAAGAGCTCATGAGTAGATAAATGACTTTGTCATAAAAGTCCTTCAACATGCAATGTATCTTCCCTTATTTTGTGATGTAGTGGGACTGGAGTGAGGTGAGAGGAGCTGGGAGATCTCAGGTGTCCGTGACATGTCCCCAAACCACACTGTTCTCAGGGTAGACTCCTAATCTCTGATCGGTGCAAAGCTGCTCAGCTTCTCCCAGGTGCAGCTAAATGTATAGGCATCAGTAGGACACAAAGTGAAAACAATGGCTAACATTTATTATGTGTCAATGATACAGTGAGCAGCATTCTGAGAAACTGATGGGTCTTGCCACATTTCACCACTATAAATGCCTAAGAGGTAACCTCAGCAAACCCCCTACATGGATGAAAAAACTGAGGTCCAGAGAAGCCAAGTCACTTGGCCAAAGACACAAATGTTAGCAAATGGCAGAG